>NC_079414.1:15162606-15522606 GCF_026213295.1 Gadus chalcogrammus | reverse complement strand
TTGTTTCGGCCTTGCTCATGTTGGACAAGCCCCACTTTTTCCAGCGTTTTTACGACCTATGTGTGTGATCAATAGACTGTTTTTATTAGGGAGCTGCCAACCCACCCCACCTGTTCTGAGACACCGCAAACCTCTGCAGGGACAGGCGACGAGTTGCTCACCTCTGCCGGTCTTTGTGTACGTAAGCACGCAGCAATAGGGGCGGGTACAGGTAGGGACGTGGACCTTTGAGGATCTTCCCTTGCTGACACAGAAGGGTAATTTGGCCTTAGGCCTTTCAGAGCAGCTACACGTCTAGCATGTTTAGGGTGTTGGACTCCCAGCTGAAAGGTTGTGTGAGTCTACCCGTAGGCATCCCTGAGCAAGATGCCCTCGCCTACTTCTTAAGTAACGTATCTACAAACCCAACCGTTTCATTGGGCAAAAGTGTCTGCTAAATGACTGAAGAGTAAACCTAACTAGGCAGCAAGGATGGTTCAAGAGGGGCTATGGCATTTATATTTCCAGACAACAGGGTTCTAGTTTCGATATTGCTCGCACTATGCCCCAACAAACGCCCACGTAGGGCCAGGCATTCACAGCCGTTGATGGCTGTTGGCGTGCTGAGTCGGGGTTGGCCGACATTCTATAGCTGGGTGTTTTCTCAGGCAGAGGGCAAGCAAGGACCTTTATGAGTTACACCTTTTTCCTGAATTTATTTATGAGCTTATTAATCAAACATCACTTAGAATCGCTTCAGGTCTAGTAAATAGCAAAGCAACGACTTCCTTTTGGTTAGGTCAATGGGAGTATCAACTGATTTAACATTTGGTGAATTGTATAACACATTTCTCCACAAAATTAGTGATAGGAAGTAGTCTTTATTGTTCAGCATTGGATCTACAAGGCTTCATAGCGTCTGCTCCTCCTAGACCTCTCTGCACATTGCTATCTGCTAGTCCTGAGGCACGGGTCGTCCTCGCCAAAAGTCACACCTTCATTCCAAAGCAGCACCTGGACTCCCTAGTTTCGAGTTACGTAGCCTGTGGCTGTACCGAACAGATAGCTTTCACATAGCTCACAAACCCTCCATTTATTTAGCCGCTTATGTATAGGTACACTGCCGTTTGTGTGGCAAACATCAGCTTATAATGCAGTTGTATAGCAAACATTGACATACATGATCAAATATGATATGAATAGCGCTTAAAAAGCATCTTTGATCTCCATCATGGCATAATACAGTTAATACATAACTGAATGGATGAGTGAATAAACATCACAGACTGGGTGTGTGAATTCTGAATCTCGGTCATATGATGGTATTCCTCATAAGAATATGCCCTAGATATGGGCTTGTGTGTTTAGGGCTTTACATAACGATGCAGAAACGATTTTAACTCCAGCAGAGGAAGAATTAAAACAGAGGCACACTTTATACACACACACACACACCAACACACACACACACACACATGCACACACCTAATGGGCCTCCCTTCACCTGCTGTTCCGTTCTCCTGACTCATGGCGGGAAGGTGTCCTGGACAGCAGATGGACGCCTTGAAGGTTGGTTAAGATAATGCTTAGCTTGGCAACTGTTCAACATAAACTACATGACAGGTGTACTTAGCGAGATGAGCTGATGGTATTGCACCTCGGCGGTGCTCGATATTGACAAGACGATATATTCACCAAGCACGGCTCGTTTAATATTGTTTTGTCTCAGTATAGGGCTACTCTGTATACTGTGCGGGTTTGCAGATTCATTCGGTAATACAACAACTATAACTAAGTAGTATGCATTAGTCTTCTTCACATTGTCTCTTGTCAAACTAGAGAGAAAAGCAACGAATCGCTAAAGCGTCAAACATCTGTTCTGGGCCAGAAACAACCAGAGATGATCCAAACTGTTGTTTGCAACGACCGACTGGACCAACTTCAAAACATAAGCACCGAGTTCCGCCTATAGTTCTCTTTGGATAAGGAAATGTTTTGCCCCGGGACGTGTCTGGCGTCTGGAGAACCGCATGGCACCGGCGACCGGTCCCAACCACGCGGAAAAGTCCAATAGGGCATATGTATATTTCAAACGAGCAGGCTAAATGACACCACAACCAACCCTTACGTGGTTTAACATGCACATGATGCATATTTCCAATAAATCAAAACTCGGCAAACTTACCTTTGAGATGGTCATGCAAGACGCAACGGCAGGTGGCAACAATTCCCCCTCCCCTAAAGAGGACCCTGTGGAACCCGGCAGTGGACGTTGTCTCTCGATCGAGTTCCCACTTCAGCCCGCACTGTGTTGAGGAAGTTTTTACAATACCGCTTCTACGTTCATTTATAAATCATAATGTCCGCTTAGAACGGGCGAATCCCAAGTGAACACCAAAACACAGCTGTGTGAGGCGAAAGACAAAACATCACCGAAACGACAAGTCAGGTATGGAAGGGCCAGACGCGCGTGTCTGTGTCCCAATAAGGGCGGAGGAGGAGGATGGATGGGAGCTGGAAGATGCGTCGAGCAACCTCCGGGACGACCGGAGGGAGGAGGGTGGGTGGGGCATGAGTTATAATCCACCCAGACATGTTCCACTTTAAACTAAAACATAGACATATTCGTTTTTAGAAGTATTGTCGATTCATTTATGCAAGGGGTAGGACTGCGATGGACTATAACCTCGCTCGTACACACGGTCACTCTAATTCCACATCAGTCGAAAAGGATCAATGATAATTATAGACTGTAATACTGCCTATAATAATATGCACTAGGACAATAATAATACACGTGTCAAAAACACGTCATGAGAGTAAATTATGTAGCAAACCTTGATCCAAAATGTCAGGCATATAATTAGATTATATAGAGATTATATAGTAGCCTATAGGCATACATTATGTATAAACGCATTTCGTTCCGTCTCTCTATACAGCAAGTTATGAATTGATCGTTATATGCACATGTAACTTAGACTAGATTACATTTTTTTGTCGTTCTCATCGGCAGAAGTCAGTTGGGAATATACTTCTGAAGGCGTTTGATGTCCCTATCGGCGAACCGTAGCCGCTGCAAGAGGAGATATCACCAGCACCCCCTATGCTAAACAGAAGGTAGCGTTCCTCCTGAACACAGGAATATCCCTTAAATCACCAGCAATTTAACAAAGAAACGACAAAATAACCGTCATGACCTGCAGATCTGCGATTGACATAAAACTATTTAAAACATTTTAAGCAAGCAAAACTGGGGAAATGACCTGCTCTTTAGTCAAATACTATACAATCCTCCCCCATCCAAATCTCTAGTGAAGCAATCTAAAGGAGTAAAATGGTCCACATGGGTGCTTCTCCTTGTTCTCTGAAGGCATACGTTGTCACATGGGAGTCCTTTATCAATGACACTAGTGACCTGACAATCAATATCATAGGGTAAAATGGTTGTTAAACACTATATCACAAATCACAGTTTTATTGGAAACGAGTTTCAGCTGCCCATTAATACAATGTGCAGCGTTGTGGTAAGAAAATGTTAGATTTTTAATCAAAGTATACTTACTTTAATAACTTCAAGGTTTTCTCTGGGAACAGCCGAGAATGAGCTAACATTAACACAGTGTCTTAACTTTTAGGTACTCTAAACCTAAATATACAAACAGTGAAAACTCACAATTATTCCGCCATGTGTACATATTCATAGATTATTTATTTCAACGTGGCTCATAAATCGATAAGTTACACAATATCATACAGAAGCTGAACGCCAGCATTGGACAAGAAAGTTGCAAAAATATCCGTTTTTGTGTGTACATCGTGGTGTTCAGTGTATTGCAGCGTGTTAGCATAGTAGCATGTTGAGGGGAGATTGAACTTGAACCAGGTGCATGGGAATTTGTTGTTGTTGAATGTACTTTACTTCAAACTTTAGTACAGGCTCTTAACTGATCAGGTCCAAACCAGTAGAGGCAGTGGGTTGTAAACCTTAGTAGTCAGCACAGCTATGACTAGCACAATGAACGATGTACACATTGCGTGTGTCTAATGTATGTGTTGGCAGATAACAGAACGGGCCGAACCGATTGGATTCCTGTTACGGTTAACAAAAAAGGTCCCGTTAACAAAAAAGGTCAGGATAGGTGCCATTTTGTGATTTCATGAGCACAACCCTCTCACTCTATTTCATCAGCTGGGTGTTGCACTGCAGTGTAGTGGCCAGCTGGGTTATGAAATACTATGGTATAAAAACACAAGAGATGCTGAACTACATGCGAAGCACCGAGAAGTCATATACTCGTTGGGGATGGTAGCAGAGATGAACGCACTTGGGGCGGGGAAAACATTCATGTCCAAATGAATTGTGGCTGGAAACCAAATCCTAATGGAGCCACAGCCATTGAGAAGATAAAAATATACAAACAATTAAAAAGACTATGCCAGGGGGTGGGGTATGGTTGTTGTCAGGGGGGTCGGGGGGGGACAAAGGATGAAGTTAGCATGGCATCTGGCAAGAGCAACAACTGCTTCAGTTTTAGTCCTAGGCTTTCCACTACGTTGGTTAGAGTATGGGCCTTCCAGCCCCTCTGGTTCACCATCACTCTCTCTCTTTCTCTCTTCCTCCGTCAGTCTGTCTTTCTCTCTCTCTCTCTCTCTTTAGTCGTCCTTCTCCTCATCATCCTCTTCCTCATCGTAGTCATCGTCCGTCTGGTCCCGGAGGTCGTCGTCGTCGTCCACCTGTGGAGAGAGGGAGGCGGTCTAACTAGGGCGAAGAAGGCTGCTAGGTGAGGAGACCGTCCATCAGCCATCACACAGCACCAGTCTGAGAGCAACTACCCACCACTACAGTTTCCATTTTCTATTGGTATGAAGCCAATGTTTTGTTAGCACCACCAGTGTGAATAGCCGTTACAATTCATTTTAAAAAATCTGCCCCTTCTGACATCACAAGGGGGAGTCTCCACATGCATGTATGTACTGATAAATGAGTCTACCAGCCTACCCAGTGGACTTAGCATACATCTCGTCATACATCTAGGTGGACGCGCCCACTTGAAATGTCAGAAGAGGCAGATTTTGAAAACGGCTTGTAATGGCTAATCAAACTCAAACCTGGTTGTATAATATGTCACCTTTAAGGAGCAGGTTGGGGTCCCCAATGTCCTGCATGACATTGGGGATTGAACCCAGAATCCTCTGTGCCGGGGGTTTAAATACCATTACCACTACACAATCCTGCCACACCTTTTTGTTAACCATGTTGCATCAGATCAGCGTTTCTCAAACGGTTGGTCGGGGGCCTTCAGTCGTTATAATAAGATATAGCTCAAATTAATCAAGTCATTGATTATTTAAACTCACGCTTGAAGTTTGTTTACGCTTGTATATATTTGCGCCTAATACTAATTGACCCATCCGACCACAGAATTTCCAGCCAAGAAATCATAACGCTCATAATCAGTGATGGCAAACTGAAACCCACTTCATTTTTTACCAACTATTTAAGCCAGTCAGTAAACGTTCTTTATATTCAGGTATATTAACATGTCTAAGTGGGGCCCAGAGGTTGCGGGTCAAGCACTGAGGCTGGGCTTGAATCTGTTTGAGAAAAGCTGTGTGACATGCTAAAGAGGCGAGACCAAAGGTCCAGCATGGAGACGGCGTGTGTGTGTGTGCTTGTGTGTGCTGCTACTGAGAACAACAGAACAGCGACTCCCAGCGGACCGCAGTAGGCATGGAGGCGGCCCGCTGGGGACTAACCCCTGATTATCCAGAGTGGAGTGCCCTCAGCCAATCAGTGCTCATGTTGGCGTGTCATCATTAAATCCAGTTGAAGGTGAAACCAACAGAAACACAGCAGCATAGCTCGTTCAGAGGTTTCATGTCTCCTGACTGTTGGTCTCTCTCTGTGCTGGACTCTAAACGGCTCACTGTTTCTACATTAGTGATATGATTCAATCCAAATGATCTTAATGCATAATTAAAGAAGAAGCACTTCCTAGAGTAGCAGGTATGCATCTTCTCTCAAGGATGACTATACAAGACTATGTGGGCCCTTGTTTTTTAAACCAGAAAGAGGTTGGTAGGATGGTTGAATAGTAAGGCCATGTTCGATGTGTTGTTTTGTGACTTTGTGGCTGGCGGAGGCCGATAGTGACAAGGCCTACATGGTTGGGGGGGGGGGGTCATGTTATGTCTATAATTTAGACAAAACATGACCGTGTGGAAGGAAGTGGGCAAGCGATTACAGAACAAGACGTGTTTGTGAGTCTATGGCAGACCAAACAAGGGTCTCTGTTTTAAGACCAGGTGTGACGTTAGTCATTTCAAGCTGATTTCATCGTCAAAGATGGGCGTGTCCACCCAGGAGTATGATGGAAAAATCTGCCTACAAGCCGGTGTCCCCTTGGTAGTGTTGCTATGTGCATCTGGGTGGACACACAAACACCACATGTGACACCTTATAGGTGGAAGTTCCATAAATCAGGTTCAAGCCCGCCATCTTGCTCCTTCTTAAGCAATATAATATGCTGATGAAAAAGCAGCAACAGGGCAGCTTCAAAACCTGCGTGACGTGAAAGACGTCGTGTGAAATCCCCCTTGAGGGTAGCGTTCTATCGTCCGATCAGCGCCACCGCCGGTGGGTAAACCAGGGGACGCCGTGACGGGTTGAATGTGGTGGGGGTGTGTGCTGCGTACCGCCTCCCCCAGATCCTTGAGCTTCTGCTTGAGGCTGTGGATCTTCTGGTCCTGGTCGGCCAGCAGCATGAGCAGGTCGTCCTGCTCCTTCTTGGACTCCTGCAGCTCCCCCTGCAGCTTGGCCTTCTCCGCCTGCAGGATGGCCACCGTGCTGGTGGCCGAGGCCAGCTGCTGCTCCATCCCTGCCCGGCCCTCCGTCAGGCCCTGGACCTCCGCCTGGGAGAGGGAGGGAGAGGGAGAGAGAGAGAGAGAGAGAGAGAGAGAGCAAAAGACGGAGAGAAGGAAGAAAGAAAGAGGGAGAAAGAGATAGTGTTAGAAAGGGTTCAGGGTTAGGATAACAGGATAACAGGTCACCACTCAATGATATTGTTGTGTGGTCAGAACGGTGCACAGAACAGCAGACAGAGGCAGTATAGGGGCCATTAACTAGGTGGTTATACCTGGTTAATGGAAGTATGTGGTGGCTGTGAAGATGGATGGTAGAGGTGTCCATACCTTGAGTCTGTCTGTCTCTGAGGTCTGGGCGGCCAGTTTACCCTCCAGGTCTGCCAGCAGGGCTGAGTCTTCTGAGCTTCCTCCGGCCACACCGGCCTCTGAGCTCTGGGGAGGAGACACAGACACACCAAGCAGGTCCTTTACTGCCACCTCAAGTTCAAGATGAGATCCGCTAGTTGTTATATTATGGGTTATTATTTACTATAGCCTTGTTGTGCTTAATAGTCTCACTTTCTCAATTTGAAATAGGATCTTTGCTATGGATAATTGGGATGTTATCGTTTACCTTGGCCTCTGCTCTCCTCAGCAGCTCTGTCCTCTCTGTCTGCAGCTGGCTGATCTCAGCCTGCTGGGACTGGATCTGACTCCTCAGAGCCTCCAGCTCCTGGTGGACACACGGACACACGGACACACGGACACACACACACACACACACACACACACACACACACACACACACACACACACACACACACACATTAATGCATTGCAACCTTAGATCATGCAAAGGATGTTTCTTATATAAAAAGTGATAATTAAAGTCAGATAAATACAATTATCTGAGTTGAATACAATAAATTTTCTCCATCTCAACATAATTTACTTGTACTTAATGTACAATGGATGTAAGACAAAGGCCTTTGAAAAAGTTAATGTAGGCGAAAAGTTTAAACCCATCCGGGATCAAAATCATACACTGATGTATTGAGCTCTAGTTGAACACCCTTTATTGCAAAGCCCTTCTACATTTTCAGCTTCTTCGATTACACTTTACTACCACTAATAAAACATTGTTTTACTAGTGAAGATGTTTACTACTCCGTCTAGTGGTTGATTAGAAACGTGTTCAAGCAGCACTTTTTGCACACATTTTGTGCTACTTTAGTAAATCCTAAGCTTTTATTGTTTATGTGACTACCTTGTGAGTCACTTCAGATAAAAGCATGGGCCAAATGTCTAAATAAAGAAATAAGCTCTGTGGAGAGTGAACAAATCAATGTACCTGGGTCATGTCTGTGTTGACTGGCCCTCCTGTGGCGTCTCCTGCTTCCTGCGACGACCCAGACCGCTACACAAACAAGGAGGAAGGACAGACACTCAGGTACCATCGCTAACAAAAACACAGGCCTGCATCAGGTACTATCGATAACAAACACACAGGCCTGCATCAGGTACCATCGATAACAAACACATAGACCTGCATCAGGTACCATCGATAACAAACACAGGCCTGCATCAGGTACCATCGATAACAAACACACAGGCCTGCATCAGGTACTATCGATAACAAACACACAGGCCTGCATCAGGTACTATCGATAACAAACACACAGGCCTGCATCAGGTACCATCGATAACAAACACACAGGCCTGCATCAGGTACCATCGCTAACAAACACACAGGCCTGCATCAGGTACCATCGATAACAAACACACAGGCCGGCATCAGGTACCATCGATAACAAACACACAGGCCTGCATCAGGTACCATCGCTAACAAACACACAGGCCTGCATCAGGTACCATCACTTACGCACACACATACACACACACACAGGCCTGCATCAGGTACCATCGCTTACACACACACACACAGGCCTGCATCAGCATGTTTGAAGTCCCCTTCGAAATATACATTCAGAAGGAAAGTACCACACTGCTACACAGCAGGGGGATGGACTGCAGAGCTAAATAACTGTCTCCCTTCGGCTTGGCCCAGGTTTGAGGAACCACGTCTCTCCATTAAGTTCCCATTGGTGCGGTGTCACGGATCGGTAGTAAGGTTGAAACCGGTATGGTAACCCCATGTTTGGAAGAGGAACAATCCAACCACTGAATGGCTCCGGTAGTCTGCAGTGGGGCGGGGTCTACCATGGAGGTGCCCGGTTCCTCCGTGCAGACGGCGTGCCTACCAGGGTGCTGATGAGCGTCTCCTTCTCCCCCAGCTGTGAGTGCAGCGTGGCCTGCTGCCTGCGGAGCTCCTCCACCTCCTCGCGGAGCTGGCCCAGCTCCTCCGTCTGGAGCCCGTTGACCTGGGCGCCGTCCGCCTGGCTGCCCGCCTGGCCCTGGCTGTCCTTCCCTGGAGCATGCAGCGTGGGGCACACAGGTGGAAGGCGGTTGAGTTCATTCTTTACTCACCATGTATTCACTACCGCGTCATTTTAGCAGACGCTTCTAGAACCAAATATAAAACAAGCTAAGGGAAATAAGGAGATCTAGTGAGGAAATGAAGAGTCAAACACCTGACAAATACTGCCCCCCACAATAACAATAATAAATTCGATTTACAATGCGCTTTTTTGTAAGAGCGGGGTTAAAGTATCCGTTATTGGATATCACACGATGCTATGATTAAATCGACCTCTTAAAAAACACAACATGCGGGTTAATTATGAATCATCTGGACACGAACTCCCTAATGATTGCCGGTTGTTATGCAGAATACCAAGTCTGACAGATAGATTAGGAATCCGGCAGTGACGATACCTAGCTTGAGCTTGAGGAGGTTGTACTGATCCTTGTGCTGCTGGATCTGGGACAGCTGCTGTGCTAGCGAGCTCTGCATCAGCTCCTTCTGGGAGGACATAGACGACACCTGCTCCCTGAGCTCCTGCAGCTGGGAATCCTGGGAGGGGAGAGAGGCATGCACAATGTAATGCATCTAAAAACACACAGAAAATGTATGTCACCTTTGTGTTCTAACTCCCAGTGCTGCTTCGTCCTCTTCAAAGGAATTATTTTGAAACTAGGTTTTGAAATGATCATCAATTTCTATCTGGGTTGTGTCCCAACGCACTGGAATAGATTCGGTCGTAATCACAAGACGGCCACCTCGGCTGCAGCCACCTGGGCTGCAGGGATGGATAGATGGTGAATAAGGCCCCAGAGGTTCAACTGTTCATAGCTTGGTACCTGTTCTCTGATGAGTTCCTTGTACTGCGTCACGATGCTGTCGTGTTGCTCTATTGTCTTCTTCGTCTCCTCCTCCTTCTTCTCCTCCTCGCTGGACTTGTGGACCGCCTTGGTGATTACGCCTGCACGGAGGAGGACAAACAGTTTGATGGCTCCATGAAAGAAATGAATAGCCCAGCATCATTTAACAAGTATGAATTGTCAAGTACAATTCAAGGTTGGGTAGGAAGTGGCCTTTAACCAGTGGTTTACAGCAGAGAGTTTAAAAGCGATTGATATCCAAAAAAGAGACATGAATAGGAAGACCAAAAAATTACGACGATAACAAAATTAGATGAATCTTCTCAAGGGGCTATCCTCAAATACCCTTTTGAAACAGGAATGAATGGCTATTTATTTTGATATTTAGTCATTGAAAGTGATGATCTAATCGATGTGAATTCAGGCAGACGTCATCAAGGAGAAGGTAGGGTTTAGGTGTGTGAGTCAGGGCCAGCTGTGGGGCTCTCACCCTCCAGGTCCTTGACCAGCTTGGTGAACTCGTGGTCGAACAGCATCTGCTCCGGGGAGGGGAAGACGGGCTGGGGCTTTTGGGCGGCACGCGAGTACAGCTCGTGCTTGGTGATGAAGCTCAGCTTCTCCACAAAGTTCTCCTTCCCGATGCGCTTCTCGATCAGCTGCTTCAGCTTCTCTCTTCACAGATAGAGGGGGAGAGGGAAAGAAAGTCAGGAGGTCGGCAAAAAGGTCAGGGTCAGGCAGGTGGTATTCAACATTGATGTACGTGGAGAACGTGATTTGATTGGTCGATTCAGCAGTACAACAGTGTTTTTTGTTTACACGTGTGAGCACACGTATACATAATTACGTATAAGCGTTGTATTTTAATCCATAGATAACGTTCACTACTTTTGTTTGTAATTATTTATCATCACTTGCTTTGTCTTATGAACTAGAGATCGGCAGAATGTTAAACCGCATATCTGATGCTAAAACACTCCGCCCTCGATCAAACCGCTGTCGTCTCCGGTAGAATAAAAGTAAAATCATCAGCATAACATGAGCAACATCAGGGGTAGTATGAGGGGCCCCGGGGCGTCGGCCGGAGCCTCTTACTTGGTGTAGTTCTCCAGAGAGTTGTCGTTGTGGTAGATGCAGATGCCCAGCAGCAGCGCACACAGGCCCTGCACCAGCCGCTCGTCCTCGCCCAGGTTCTCAGAGATCTGGCCCGTCAGCTGCACGGGGCGACGGGGTTAAGGGGCGCAACAAGGGAACGGAAAACCCGCACGCGACAGCGCTGCCTTGTAGGAACTTATGGGGGAGGTACCCAGAAGAGAGGCACACCTGGCTTGGAGTCGTGCTGTGCTCTCACGCAACATTATTTTTTTACTTTTTATTTGAATTTCTTTACAATTATATACCTTGCCGTGTCACGCCCTCACACAATTTTCTTTGTGTTCGAAGGGTGCAATAAAATGAACCGACACAAGAGGTAGCGTGGTTGGCAAGGATACGAAGGGCACGTTCTCCTGGTTGTGGAGGAAGTGCGTGACGGCGATGGGGCAGTTGCTGATCCACGTGCACAGCAGCATGAGCAGACCCACCCTGGTCTGCACCTTGCTGCCCTGGGGGTGGTGGTGGGAGGGAGGGGGGGGGGATAGGAAAGGTCATTAAATAGGACAATTTAATACACGGGATGCAGCATACAGTCACGGTCCAGTTGATCAGCCTCCCTCCCAAGTAGCCTCCCTCCGAACAAAGCACACATGGGGACAGGGCCACAGGGACACTTGGGCACAGGAGTAGTTTGTTCAAGATGCAGTGTTTCCATGGAGAAACCCTGGTTCTCCATTGGAAGCTTCTGGGGGGTTGTTTGGTCTCTGATCGGCAAAGTGATCACGGGGTGAGATGAATGAGGAGTGAACACATCATGAACACAGATATTCATTTTGTAGGCCAAATTGTTAAACGTCAATTGATCTTTTCGTCATTGGTTGTAATTGCGTGCCCGGAGGAAGTTGTACAGCTTGATGATGTGTCAAATTAAATTTTCATCAGGGTCAGGAGGTGTGGATGAATGAGGCGACAACTGTGCGGCATTTAAACCATAGGCAGGAACTGTTAGTCGTGTTGTATGGTGTTGGCATCTAACCAGGTTTTAACAATAAGTGGCATCTCTCTGGCATCCTAGAGAATGTACAAAACTGAAACATGATCGATGAAGATATTGTGTTTCTGACAGTACCAACCCCTCCCCATGCCAGGACGTCAAACAGCAGGACCTCAATAACTGCCCACCATTAGTAGTAGTAGTTAATGAGGTTATCACAAAATAAAGAAGAAAAACCAGGACACAAACATGTTAAACCAAAGCAAGGTTAGGTATACCTGGGCATGCATGCCTACATTTAAAAACCCGAAACAAAAGAGAAAAGGGTCCAAAGTATTATCCGAAACGAGAACAATAGAAATATGTTTGAGAACTAGTATGCAAGATATAGGTTATACTGAGTTATGCATTGCGTTTTTCTCAAGTTTTTATCTTCTAGTTGAATGGAAGATCTTAAAAAGGTTTAGCCTCAGGAGGTTTACAACATGCAAAGCATACAGCATTTTACTTTGATTGAAGGATGAAGAAATAAGCTCTGTAAATAAATCGCTGCTAAATAATATTTGCATGCATCTTAAAGAGGACTACTAGCCACAGGGGGGGGAGAGGTTTCAGAGTTTAACGAGGCTGGTGCCTCTCATTAAATCTTAGATCACACCAATAACTGATTTGTAAACAATCATGAATTGATAAATACAATATTTTGTTTCAGATAAATATATAATACAAAATAAAGTGTGAACATGCTTTAGGAAGTTCATTTCTTAAAAAGAAATGCAGGAGAGTAGCTGGTGCGAGCGGTGAATTCTAGCCAGCGGATTGGACGAGAGAAAGTCAGAAAATCACCTTCTCAGATTTGGTCTCCAAGTTTGATGCAACGCAAACAAATAAGAAATAAGAAAACAAAACTAAAACATGGGAAGTAACCACAGATAATAATGAGATTATCTTTAACACAGTTCACTACTTTATGAAATTGTATGAGTTTATGAAATATATTATTACCAAACACAGAACAGAACAGTGAAGACTACTATGGAGGGAACTGTTGTTATAGGGAATCGACACGGCTCTTCAGCCTGTTCGCAGTTCCAAAAACACCGCTCATAATTTTGCTCCCTGATCCATAGATATAACCAATAAACTGTACTGAATGTATTTGATCATCTCTCTAATGGAACCTTCCCCCGTAGGGAGGGATATCTACTATTTAAAACGTCTATGTTTTGGACATTTTATTTCAGCCTGACGCCAAATCAAGCACAGAACAAGATGACTATCACAGAGCTCTGAGACATTTTGTTAATTATAAATGGTAGAATTACTATTAGGGTGCAGGATGGCGTGGCAGCTGGGGATGTTGTGACCCCCAGCCAAAAAAGGTACTGGGTTCGATCCCCAATGGTCACGACCCTATCTCTAGGCCTTCTCGTGCAAGACGCCTAACCCAAAAGCAAATGTTTTCAATGTCAGTGTGCACGATGCAAATGTGAATCTAGAGAAGAACCGGGTCACACTCGCAGGTTAAGGAAAGGACGTACAACAACCAGGAAGGCAGCTCCCCAAACACAGAGAAATACGATCATATGAGTAAACACACAGGAAACCCGCACTCCTCTCCCAGGCCCGCGACTGATGCCAAGCCAAACTGCACACTGTTACTACTCACCCTTCGGTTGACTTTATCACCCTGCAAAATCACAGTCGTATTGATATTGTGATTCTAACATTTCACAATACATTTGCGTTCTAACTTTTATGCAGTAAAATATTTTAAGGTGACATATTATACCACCAGGTCTGAGTGTGATTAGCCGTTACAAGCTGTTTTGGAAATCTGCCTCTTCTGACTCACAAGTGGGCGTGTCCACCTAGATGTATGACGGATAGATGAGCAACGTTTTCTACAGTCCAACTGGGTAGGCTGGTAGTACTTTAGTTCCTCTTCCTTAGTGTGTAAACCTTTTGAGTAACTCAACCTAAAGGCTCGTGCTGGGAGGTGGCCATTTTGGATCACTCACCACTTTACTCCAAGCTTGTGGATGAACAAAATGTAAATTCTTTTTTACATTTTTTCCAACTTTATTTGAGCTGGTAATTTTTACTTTTTTCTTAAGCGCAGCTCAATCTAGGTGGGCATGCCCACTTGTGATTTCAGAAGACAGATTATCAAAACGGCTTGTAATGGCTGATCACACTCACACCTGATGCTATGATATGTCACCTTTATAAAAAAACAATTTGATTTAGAGATTAAGATTTTTTTTAGACGTCGTTAATAAAACCTGCATACAAACCATAAACGCTACTGCACATCTTTTCTTCCATCTTTTAATTAAGAATTAAGGATCTACATTAACCCCATTGGCTCAATGTAATCCCTCCCCCCCCTTGCTCTCCCTACCCCTGTCTCCCCCTCTCCCCATCTCCCCCCTCGCCCCTCCTACCTGGGAGAGGATGTTGGTGCACTGCTGCAGCAGGGACACCGGGGGCTTCCCCAGGCTGGTGGCCAGCTGCACCCGCAGCAGCTGCTCCTTCTGGGTGAGGTTGTCCTGCAGGGCGTGGGCCAGAGCCACCGCCGCACACCAGTTGGACAGCGAGTCGGCCGAGAACAGCCCCCCGCATAGCAGCTGGCCCGCCGAGATGGAGTTGGCTGGAGGTCATGGGTTGGGGGGTGGGGTGGGTGGGGGGGAGGAAAGGGAGACACAGAAGGTTTAGACGCCACGGTGAGGACTCATTGACTAAGTTACTTTTTCCTTCTTCGTGTCATTATGTTCGTCGTCACAACATCTTAAAGAGACTGTTTCTCAACGTGGTATTTGCTATTTCTATTTTTGCATGCGTTACAGGCGTCGATAGCATTAAATTCTGCACCAAATATAATAAGTGCCATTTTACATCCATCAATGGGAAGAAGGACATCCAACACATCTACCACTAGACTATCCTGCTCACCACACAATCTCTGGCTCATTTCCTCAAGAAAATCCCCAGAGAACAAAATGTTCAACTGTGTTTTTTTGATGGCAGAAGGCAAATGTGATAAAGCCACTTCAATAATAAAAATCCCCATGACAACATGCTACAATATTTGTACATCTGACCCAGCCTTCCTGTTATACTTCCCATAGGATGACTACATGGAAGGCCTGGCTGGCAGAGGAACTGACCGTCGATGGTGGAGGGCAGCAGGGTGGCCACGATCTCCCCCTGGCCCTTCTGGTTCCTGTAGAGGAAGCACTGGAAGCAGTAGAGCACGGCGCAGCGCAGCACGAAGGGCTGGCGCTCGTTCACCATGGACATCAGCAGCACCACGATGGCCGGCCTGGGGGGGCACGGGGAAACACAGGTCATGAGGTCATCCTCTGGCATTCGATGACGCTATTTATTTGACTTGTAATTTGTCGGTTCGATATGATAAGAGTGTCTTAAATTGTGTTTTCCGTCTCTGATTATGTGTGCTATTTTGTAACGATCGACACTGATCCGTTAGTACATCTCTGTCCGGTTGATTGACCACACCTTGATCGATCCACTGTTGCATTTATGTGTGCTTTATAATCAAGCTGAGCTTGTAATCATAACATTAATGTGGAGCACCCTTCATGAAAAACCTGAGGACACAAAAGGGAAAACAAGTAGCAAGTCTTGCTAACCTTGGTGGGTTCGAAGGGGCGTTAACGGAGGCAAAGAAGTCCTGGTTGACTTGGGATCCACGGATGACTTCCGACACAGTGTTGATGGTCTGAAGAAAAGAAGAACACAGTGAGCCAGGATTTCAGTTTGGGTGGTTTACTTTGGCTTTTGTATGTTCTGTGAGATCTGTGGCAGAGCTGCGACTAGAAGTAGCAGACTTTGGGTCATCTCAGCCTTTCTTAGCAGAGAATTGGTTGGCACCATCTGCGCGGGCCCTGTCCCTATCCTACCTATGACCGGGTGTCACACTGCGTTATTCTGTCCAGGGGGGCTTCCTGGGGGCTACCTCAGTGAGGATGTCTGCAGGGACTCCGGTGGCCATGAGGATGGTGCAGAGCTGCTGCAGCAGGCCGCACTGGAACATGGACTTCTGGCAGCTGGCCGTGGCCCCCGGGGAGTTGGTTGGGGACACCATCACTCGCACCAACTGGAAGGACACACACACACACAAATTTGATGATCAATGACTAATACAGTTATTTTACATCATTTAGGAGACACTTTTATCCAAAGTAAATCAAAGTATATTGGTGATCGAACCTCAAACCTTTTGACTTGGAGTCGGTCCAACTAGCCATTACATTTTTTATATGATCTTAAAAAATGATTACAATTTCAGTCAGTCCATGTATTTCCATATAATGAACCAATATCGCATGAAAATAGATGCTGGCAAGAGGGGGCAATAAATATTGCTAAAGTATAGCACATTTTTCCTTCACACCTTCAAATGTATTACCCTTCGGCTGACCACTGAAACCCATTGGTCAGGCTGGCTATTGGGGCAGTTACCTGAAGCATAAGGTGTAGGTTGGTGACCTTCTGGGCGGACCAGCCAGAGTTATCGTCCCCCACCTCGAACCAGGGCTTCATCCTCTGGATGTAGGAACCCTCCTTGAAGAAGTTCTGGTTGGAGCTGTTGTTTCTGAGGAGGTTCAGCAGCAGGATCAGACAGTCCTCCACCACGATGCCTGAGAGTCATCAAGCACACACTTCAAGGTTGAGTGTGGTATATCGCATACATACAGCACGTATCGTAGGGGCTTTACACGATAACATTCGGCAGCAGACCAAAACTCTAAAACACATTCTACAAACAGTGGGTATCCATTATTTTAGCAGTCACTACGTGTAGTAGGCAGACATTGGGAATCAAACTCCCATACATAAATGTACATCATTGTATTACTGTTTTTCTGAAACTGGACGTTTCCACGGGAACAGTCTAGAGCCCAGTACCTCCATCGCTGCTCCCCTCCTCTGTGATGATGTCCAAGAGTCGCTCAAAGGCGTTCTCAAAGGCCACAATCTTCTGGATGGCAGCGTTGTTTTTTGTCAGCTGCTGGAGCAACAGCAAGCCCTGGTTCAAACAGTCGACAAACACAGAGTTGTTAATTGCACAGGACTGGAAGTGTGAGCAGGAATACGTGTTGGGTGACACGATCACAAACCCTTCCCACTTTTTTTAGCAATCAAAATGAGTTATCACTCAAAGCGCTATGGTACTTTAAGGAAAAACTCACATCATTGCGGATAACTTCTCTTGAGTCTGCAAGAAGGTCCATCAGCCGAGAGACACCTGTGGGTTGAGTTTAACGGGACTATTTACACATTTGGCAACAAATCAACAAACAGAATAATATAACATTTGCGACATGGTCATTTACTTATCTTCTACAAAGGGAGAAACGGTTGAATTTAGATAATATTTCCTTCAGACATTTCAAGACCCCTCCCATAGGATATTAAACCCAAGCAAGTGGTAGCAGGGGTTCTGAAGCTTTTTCCTCTCGGGTCCCAAAAGACCATGCTAGTGTGTCTGTCGGACCCGACCACACACCCTGAACACTCTGAGCGCGCAAGAGCAGCTGATCCTTTCACTCAAGAGGTTGAGTACAGTGTTGGGTCGGTGGCGCGCGGTTTAGTAAGTAATGGGGCAGCACCAGGACTCACCCATTGGGCTGACCAGGATGATGGCCTGCAGCTGGACACACTGGTTCTTCAGAAGGATGGTCAACAGCTTCACACCGGGCCACCGCACATGAAAGTCAAACTCCTGGAACAGCAGACACACACACACATATATATATTGTGTTCACTCACACAGTGTGGATGTGATGTGCTGAATAAAACCACAGGTAGAAAACGCCACAGGATACAAACGAAAACCCATAAAGGAAACCACACAGGAAACGAACACTTCCCCCAGTAACAACATCATATCAGGAATATAGGTCTGATGTTGGTGCACTAAAGACGAAACTGAAATAATAATATTCACGAAAAATGCTTTAACAATGTGCCACTCTTCAAGACAGCGAAAGTGCTTTAGATAGTTTCAGAGGGAGTGTGCGTGTGCATAATGACACCGTAGTCACTTCAAAGTAAAGTGATGCATGTAGACTAATAATAAGTAAACTAATAATGCTAAGAAAGTTCATTTAGAGTAGAAGCGACACACTCACCTCCAACATCGTCAGCAACAGGGTGACGTTTTCAGGTTCCTGGATTAATTTATCTGTGAACTGGACTCCAAGGTCATCCACCTGCTTCTGTGGGTTCTCGTCTGAGAGAGGGTGAAACGAGATCCGTTTGTTAAAGCCTCTTGTGCAGATAACCTCAGGGGAACACCGGGTACAACCGTGGCTTAGTGTTGCAACCGTGAACTAGGGTTGGGGGGAGGACTATAGGACACACAAGGGGGAGAGTGTGGGGGAGGGTGAGGGTGAGGAAGGGCTGGAAGACACTAGCTGGGGTTTACTGTGTTACTGAAAAGAGGTGGCACGTGTTTACGAATTTGTGGAGCGGGAAATTAAAACGTGCTTTCACCTTGTTAGCCAATTTCAACATGGAAAATCGTGCATATAATTAAAAAACAGTAAAAAAATATGTATCTGCATATTAATGCAACTTCCTTCCAAGTTTAAATAAATTAATCTACAGCTGATATCTAACACCTGAAAGTCTATTCTGAACAATGCCATATTATATTCTCACCCTACCTCATACAAAGACTGCATCATGCCAACACAGCTGGCTGGCATTGTTTGGTCACTTTTGCTCAAACATATCAGATTCCTCCTCCTAAATTTTGTCCTGAACCACTAAGACATTTCCCTCGGAAATTTGTGATATCAAGAAAGAATAATATGCTCTAAATGCAATTTCAGAAGAACTTTCAGTAAAGTAAGGGGGAAAAAAATCGAATATCTTTTAAATTGAATAAATTTGCTAGAATTAACCCCCCACATTACAATGAAAAATGAAATGGACAGAAGATACAAAAGACCCCACACACAAAAACACAGACGCAGACACACAACATGACACAGAAAACAAAATCTGCATACTTTTCACCGCAAACCAGATACGACTGGGGGTTTTACTTGTGTAAGCACACGAAAGAGGCTCAAGTAAAGTGGTATTAGTGAAGAATTGTGGCCAACACCGTTAAGCAAGGGACAACATTTTCACTGCAAAGCCATCTTGTGAGGTTAGTTCTGGTAGTGCTTATTTTGGGTACCACTATTTTTTCCAGTGGATAGTAGCTCTACTATAGTACTGACCAGGCACTGCCACAGCCTTTTGCTTCCCCATAGAGGCCGCATCTGGAAGGGTATACAGGGGGGCAAGAGGAAGTGTCAAGCCAAAAACTAGCATGGGCTCCATTTGAAAGCTTGGAGAGTTTGTTGCAGAAACCATGAACCCCGCTGCATGTTTGTGGATCAGGAAGTTCAATTACACTAATTATAAATATCTGAACGTGCTGCTAGAGTTCAAGGGGTGGAAGAGGGATGAGTGGGTGTGGCCATGCAAAAAAACTGGAATTTACCTTCCGATTCATCTGTGGGATTTAAACATGGAAGAGAAAGAAAGAGACCAGATAATCTTTACAGAAATCCACAACAACCTGCTCTTCATCAACCGAGAGACATTTATCTAAAGCTATAAAGGTTAAAGTCAATAGAAAATAGGCAAAGAATAACTACATCATTAAAAATATGCAATAATTGCGGTGTTGAAACAACAACATCCGCCTAACATTTGTGAGTGGGCCTTACCTTGCTCTTCCTCCTCGTCGTTGCAGATGATGTTGAAGAGCGTGTCTAAAGCATAGCCGATGATTTCAGAGTCTGACCTATAGTAACAGGATACAGTGGATTATATTAGACCGCCATGTACAGCACATTTACATTTAGCAGACGCTTTTATCCCAAAAGACTTAGAACCATTCATAGACCCATTCCCACAGCATCAGCTCGTTGGAGCAGTTAGGGTTAGGTATCTTCCTCAGGGACAGCTCAACATTCAGCTTGGCAACCTTCCGGGGACAGGTCAATGGCTGTACCTCCTCAGCTACTGCCGCCCCCAAACAGATCAATGCTGAATACTCTAAGGTGAAGGCCGCATATCACACTTAATAATATTATATTGCAATTACATAGTGTACTTTCTTTAGGCAAGCTCTAAACATAGTTTGTGTGTGTGTGCATACTCGCCTGTCCCTCACCATATTTGTCTATTGTATTTTATATCGATAACATGCTTTCCTACTATCAAATTTATCTTTGACATAATATTTAGGTAAGAAAATACTACTTTCCACAAAATAAAAATATGGTGAGGGAAAAGTATCATACTGGGGTATATCTGAATACACAATGTAACAACGGTTTACCTGTCTGTCTGCAAGATCTGGAGCAGGTGATTCATGGCCTGCGTCCCGACTTCGAGGCGATATTTCTACACAAAATAAAACATAAATCCAAAACAAGTTCAATGTTGTGCCACAAAGACACTGTCAGAGAGAGTGACGTGAACACACATGGAAGAACACATGGATTGATATTTAGTGACAGAACAGGGAATGAATGGCTTGAGTACTGAGTATGCATTGAAGGGGAAGCTGGGCTTGGACCTTGGAGAGGGACTTGAGAGCACGGACAGCATCTCGCCGATCCTCTAGCAGGGTAGACGATGCCACCCGGTCACACAACTTCTGGATCTGTTAACAAGAACAAACAAAAAATTGTAAAGGTTTATTTACCTTGGATACATTTGCACTACATTCACAATAAAAAAAGGAAAACCATGTTAAGTAACTTGGGCAAAGGAATCAAAGTGATATTGAACAAGAGAAATCTATTGAAGTGATGGATTAAGTCCAACCTTACAATTTCTGTCTGCTGGTAGTTGTCAGCACTATCAATAGCATACATGTGTATAAATTGTTACCATTTAGGTTCCACGTGATTCAACCAGCAGCAGAACCGACAGCTCCGCCCAGAGCAATGAAGCTGTCAGAAAATGCTATAACAGGCATTGCTCACACTGACCAAGATAATAAGAAATTGCTCAAATAAAATCAAATGAATCAAATAAACATACTACTTAATATTTAAAGCAGCTATGATGTTCGCAATGACAGCCACAACAATCTGGTTTGGCTTAATGTGACATCTGACTCTTTAACCAACTCATCACATATTAAAACAGGTTCTACCAAGAAATCAACCACCAATGTTAAATTGTAACTACTAACGTAACTATAATGTACCATTATGCGAGTCCTATCCAATATTCATACAATTCAAACAATGCGATCCAAACTACTTTTTCCCAAGAGTGATGGCATCATCATCTTTGACACATTGGCTACGTAAGCTAACTAGCCGTTAGCTCAGGTGAGGCAGGTTGCATGATAGGGCCTGGGGTATCCAAGAAGCGTCAAATTAAACCTCCAACATTTGAGCACAACACATGCGAGGATCGTTGTGATATTGGCCATTTCATGTTTCAAAATGTGCCCGTCCGCTAGCTTAATGGTGTCCAGATTCCCTACCGTCTCTGCTCCAGACGGCTGTGGCCCGGCTGGTTGCCCACCCATTACTCCTCTGAAGAAGTTCATCGCTTAATCGTCCTATTGGGGTTCTACGTGTGTTTCTGTTCTTGTAGTTAACAACTATCCAGTCCCTGCTGTTGTTGGGTGACAGGTTAAAAAGCCATTCAGTGTTGTTTTTCTAAACAGTACACAACCCTTTGCACTGACTCCGGAACTCCACGAATGTCAGGGCATTGCGCGTGCGCGCTGACGTGGCGCGACGTGGCTGATCAGAGGACAATTGCTTTTCTGTTATTTAAAGGGCCATGTGGATGCTTTCTGTGGGCGTTTTACCTGCGTAAACTACAGTTAGAATGCAAAATAACATCCGATTACATTTCACATTACATATGATATACTCATATTGTATATATATAATCTGATTGAGAGGTGTAAGTTATTTCATATACCTAGGAAGATACAATATTTAGCTTTTTTGCTTTGCAACACACGCGCGCACGCACACACACACACACACACACACACACACACACACACACACACACACACACACACACACACACACACACACACACACACACACACACACACACACACACACACGGGTGGTGTACATTTCATAACATGGCAATTAAAGTCATTGAGGGACTTTATACAGTGATCTGATATGACACAAACCATTCATTGACTTTGGCCTACGTGTAGACATTCATGCAGTTCAGATAAGGGCATTTTCACAAGTATCTTATAATGCATCAAATCATAAAACATAACATCCATTAGAGATATGAAGTGTTCTATACTTAATACAATTTTAAATGAGAAGAAGTTGTGAATATTGACATTGTGTCAGACAGGTACTTACTTTCAAGGAGGCATCCATCTTGAACAATGTTGGCTTGAATACCAAACATGTAGAAATGCTGTTTGTCGGGTCTGTGGGCCTGGGACCAAATATCCTGCATGCTGCATCACTGACAGAGCACCTGGAGAGAGAATACCCTCAAATTGGTCTTTCACTGACGATCCTTTCATCTGTCAACAGAATAACCTCAGTATGGTCTATAACTGCTGATCCTCTGATTGGTCAACGGAATTCACCCAATAGTCATTTCTGTCACTGGGTATCCCTTTCTTTTGTGGACCACACTGGTTCTTTGCCAACCCACTGAACACCAGGAACATGCACATAATAAATATTGAAATTTAGTTATTTCTGCAGAAGCTGTTAAACAAGGACTTAGTTAATTCATATATCTCATTATGGAGAAGGTATGGGGATGGTTATGCATATCAGCTGGCAGTCAACCCCCCATCCACTTGACTATCCTGACACCACATTTCAGCAGAAGAGGCGTGCTTTGGACTGACATTTCACAGGACTTTCCTGTCTTATGAGGTTCATACACCTAAAGGTACTTAGGAAATAAAGGGCCTGGGGGCCACAACTCCCTGCCCTGTATACCATATATATGAATGATTCCCTTCTGAGTGTGGAAACCCACTAGATAGAAATTATAATTGTGTAGTGTTAACTGTCCAAAATTAAAATGTTTGTAAAGTAGATAAATGACACCTTCAAGTTGTCTCAGCAGTAAAGTAAATAAATAATAATAACAGTTACACATGATTTTTAAAGGTTAGCACACCTTAATACGTAATATGGTTTTGAAAGGCAGAATGATATTACTTGATCCTAAAAATAAGTTAAAAGGAGGGGGGGGGGGTCGTACCAAACGGGGGCTTTGTCCTTCAATGGTAGACAAACTCGTATTGCTATGGAATAGAAACACGCATGTGGTTCCAACCAAGCAACCAAGCTAACACACTGCATAGCAACACAACCTAAAGCTGCTGGAAGAACATTGGGCTGGCCTGAAAATCATGACAAATATGTTAAGTGGTGCTGATACAACATCAGTAGTTTATTGTATGTTAAGTCCAACACATTCAAAATGGAGGAAAAACGACCTAGAAACAAAACACAGTCTCCACCTGCAACAGTTTATCTATGATCAACGAGTATAAGGTAAGGACGGCAGCCAACTGTTCAGCACACCTGCTTAAGTCAATAACTTAACTGTACTTCCATTTACAAAATAAAAGGATATAAATATCTGTTCTACTGCATTTAATCACAAGGGAGGGGGGGGGATAAGTTTAGTTTTCAATTGGTGGGCGAGGGAATCTCAAATTGTAAGCCACCAAAAATTAAACATGGGTAAAGATGCATGGCAATATTTAAGGAGCACTCACTTATTTATTAATAAAAAAAAAACATGATTTTTCTCCCTCCTCAGATAGGTTGTGTGAAGATATGACTCGATATTAAGGAGACGTGGAAGCCAGTGAGAAAATAAAAGCAACAAGTACATTGTTCTGCACTTCAGCAATAAAACTGTTTCTGATGTTGGGTGTAGAAATTGAGTATACTGGTGAATTATTGCCTATGTGCCTATAAAGTTATGCATCTTCAGCTAAAAAAAAAGCCCAATCCAATAGACCTTCATATGCATGCCTGATGCAGCGACTTGTGTGAAAAAATCCTGAATGGTTTGAATACTGACCAGAGTGCATACATCCATAGAAGAGCTTCTGAAGACACCATGAAGATGCTACATGAATGTAATTTTCTGTTTCAATGCAGACGAACAAATAAGAAAACTCTTGTTCATTTTTTCCTTCCCAGCTGAAACATTGCCAACATGTTGTAAACACAAACAAGGGAACAGGACTGGGACTAGACTAGAGGATTCGTTATTGTTCTACATCGGAATCGAGACACAAAATAAATCAAATCCACTGATCGGGCACAAGGCTTCCACAGCAAGAGAAAGGGACGTTCTGTGGGCAGCCTGTAAGACACAAGACGTTACAAACACTTCATGAAAAACTAGATATGGGCAAAGAGATCATGATATGCCTGTATTAGCTGCAGATACGTAGAACTGAGAGGGGCTCTGGCCATCTTGAGTATGGCCAAATGACTGAAAAGTGACTATGAACACCATTTAATGGCACGTCTTTCAGTTAACAGTACAAATCCTTTTTTTTTTTTTTAGCACAGGCTGGAAAGGGAATGGAGCAAAGTGAAAAAGTGAGCATTGTCCGTCGTTATTAATGTACCTTTGTTTCCTAGATCCAAACCAAAGCTCTTAAAAACTCCCTCTGAACCATGTTCAAAAAGCAAACTCGAGGTACCTAATGTCTTCAAACCCAGGGCAGACAACAGTATAAACACATGTACAAAACTCACAGCAGATTACCTTAGGTAGTACAATAGTAGGAAAACAATGAAATGAGCACCTAGAGTAAACAGAACCAAGGAACTTAAATTTTGAATGAATACTGCAAGTGTTCCCAACAGGCGATAGTTTGAACTACGCAGCCCCTCGTCTCGAGGCAGGGAAACGCCCTGGTCCTCGAAGCAAGATCGGAAATGGCCGTCAAAAAATGATAGTATGAACTAGAAGGCACCGTCATGCGACTAACAAGTTGAAAGAGAACCGAAAACAGATAAAATGAAAAACAGTAAATTATATATTTTTTGCTGTACATTTATTATGTTTTTCTGCATGTGAAAAGGAAGTAGGGAGGGGAGGAGGCAGTTCATGCCCTTGCAAGTTTTTGCTGCCGAATAACTGGTCGAAAAAAACATGAAGAAAAGCGAACGCTTAAAACCAAAAGAACAAAATTGGAGAGAACCACCGTCATATGGGCAGCTCGTCTATTGTTCCATCTTTGTATTCCACTCCTTCCTCACACTCGTCCCTCAGTGACCCTCCCCACCCCCCATAGCATTTGGTGAAAAGTCCAGGATTTTTAGGCATTTTATTCAATTTTATAAATGAGAAAAATATAATCTGTAGCAGGCTTTTTTTTCTCCTCCAGTGGAAGGTGAGGCATAGTTCTGGGTTGAAGGTGTGTAAAGTACACTGGTCACGAGAACACAGGCCACGACGGAGACCTGTCCTTTAAAAGTTGTCGTTTCGAGACAAAAAAAAAAATCAAAAAACCAAAAGACGTCTTCAGCTGCGTTCCAGGCATGGATATCAATGTAAATCGGACAAAAAAGTACCCATTAGTGCATATTGAGTGCAATAATGCAATTTTGAAGCAGTGTTCGTTTAAAAAGGGGAAAAAATAAAATATTAAAAAGACAAAACTCCCTTCCCAGCTCAAACTGCACGTCAAACAAATTTTTTTCTCTCCGACAATAATGGGTAGAGAACTTTATAAAATGTGCAACAGAGGGATTTCGTGAAGTAGCGCCCCAGTAAATTAAGGCTTATAATCTCTTATCCAAATGATGGGCTGGATTATCGTACGTAAAAGTCTTATCAGTCCCTCCTAAAGTGGCAGATTATTCCTGGTTGGTTTGCCTTTTTTCACGAATTTTTACAAATTAACGTTTGTGAATTCTTGAGATACCAGAGAAGGATGCTCAGCTCACAGCAAGTAAGCAAAATAAATCGTAAGCATTTGTTTTTTTTGTTTGGTCTGTTTCACAAAAAAAAGAAGAAGAAACTGTTCACAGGCTGTGTCACATTCCAAAGCCAAAAGAAAAAAAAAAACTCCAAAACAAATATACATGTTTATACATGTGGACTTTTTTCGTTAACGAACAGTTGATGAAGAATGTGGTACTACGTCCAAATTGCAGGTGGTGCTTTCCTAGCGACGCTGGGTGGTGAAGCGGCCCTCGCCCGGACCCCCAGCCCCTCTTCCAGATCCCGTGCCGGGTTTGGGGGCCATGCCACCTCTGGGCGGCGGGCCCCTTCCGTCGCGGTCACGCATCATGCCTCCCCCCACCATGCCTCGCGGCCCTCCGGGGCCTCCGCCGCGCTCGCTGCGCCTCATATCCCGGCGGTCGTCCCCCGTGCGGGTCTCCCTCTCCCGCACCGCCCGCGTCTTCTTCTCCTCCACGTTCAGACGCACCTCGCCGCGGAACATGATTGGCTGCAGGAGGAGGAAATGACACCATCCGTCAATGCCCATTGGGCGGAACACCAACGGAACAAGCTTTGGCCCCCGGCCCAGAAACACTCCAAATCTACTTTATACACCGGCTTGTCACCTGGTTTAAATGGGTCATGGACCCAGTCTTAAAATCTATTGGATTTCAATGTTTTATAAACAAAAGTCTGATAATAGGCGATTTAACCATCACATGTACAAGAAAAATCCTCCAGAATGGTACGTGTCAGTAATTTGCACTACCGATATCAGCTGGTGATTATGTGCCCCACACCAATATAAAAGGTTAATTCATGGTTCTGCAATACGACTCCTCCATTTGAACATGCCCAAGCCACCAAAGTCAATAGAAGTCGACGAGGAATTGTCTGGACATGCCCCAACTACCTTGGCTCCCAGAATTCTCTGCACAGGTTCGGCATCATCAAAGACTACAAATCCAAAGTTGGGCAGCTTTCCTCCAACTCCCTTCGTGTTGATCCTGAGCTCAACAACATTCCCGTAAGCTGGGGATGGGAGGGAGAGAGAGAGAAACGTCATTTTATGTCAAATAACAACAAAGAAAACATACCGAGGAACATTGTTTACTATTATTTAGGTCATGCATCATAAGGAAAGTCATCCAAAGTAGATTACTTGGAGAATTAAGATAAATTTCATTGAGGACAAAATAGGGGGCAAGGGCATCTTGGTTTATGCCAAGGAGGTTAGACTTCAGACATTGAGGACACCCGAGCCCCTATGTATTGTTTAGATAAGGGTTATTTTGTGAGAAACATACTCATGAAGAAATCCTTGAGTTCGCTCTCGTCGATGTCGTGGGGAAGGTTGCCCACAAACAGCTGATGGCTGTCTGGGAAGCGGACCATCCGCCTGGTGTCCATCTCACTGCTCTCTGAATCCCCCCTGCCTGCAAGGTCAACGACATCACCGTACACAGTACACAACATGGATCAGCTTCGGACCTAGTAATCCTTTAGGCCCCAATCACACAGAACGCCTGTTAACAGCTGTGGGCTGTCATTTTGTCATTGCCTTCAATGGAAACAAATTCTTTCACTTGCTGCTTTTGCCTTTTTGTAATTTTAGGTTCGTCGTAGATATTATATGGCTGTTTTGAAACAGTTGAAAAGCCATGCTTTTTGCTAGGCATCAACTATTTTTTTTCCTCTCCGCAGTGTGGTTTTGCATTCTACAGTTGGCAAACACTTCCTCTGTGACTGGTCCTCAAAACCACAACAATAACAACATGACAAGCTCTAGCCGCATACTTTTCAACCTAAAAACACCAGTGCAGTTATACCCTGAGTAAACGGGGATAGACTTTACCTTTGCTGACAAAACTCAAGTGCGGTTTCCCCGTTTGTGTCTCTGCCACACCATCTACCAATCACAGAAAGATGGAAATGGTGAACACCCATAAGAAGCATGAGGAGGTTTGTGTGAATAAGATATGGAGGAGACTCCTGACCAAGGTTTCTTGACCCGTGTGTGATCTAGAGTTCAGGACCTACCAGGCCTGGGTCCTCGTGGGGCGAAGGCGGGTCTTTCTCGTGTGCGCTGGTCTCGGGGTCGAAGGGGGGCCGCCTGGGTCTCTGGCTTGACCTCCACTCTGGCCTTTGGGGGGGGGGGGGAACGATAGCAATAGCATACATCACAAACTGTTCTACAACTCAAACATAAGTATCAAAACAAGTACACTTGGTCGTTTTAGAATACAACCAGCTAATCTGGTTATCCTGAGCTACACTATGCCAGACTGGGAGTTTTGTATAAAATGTCTTTATGTAAATGCTGGAAATCATTGGCACATAGAATGAAAAAGATCAGTGTGCTTTAAATAAGTTAGGTAGTCATGTCTTTTCTTACGGACACCAGGCGGTTATTTGTAAGCGATTAGAAAACTTAACTTAAAACAGAAAGTCATGACAAAGACATCACACTGTGAATTTAGCCCTCAATATGGTACCTCAACCTTCCATCGTATCAGAGCTAATTAAAAAGCAAACACAATATATTTTCTGTACACTTCCAGAGTTTCCGTCTGCAGCGATGGTTACCTGTGAGTTGGGGACTTTGACGACGTGAGGGGGGATACCAGAGGAGGGACCTGTGCCACTAGGGGGCAGGTTTTTACTGGTCACTGAAGCCCAGGAAAACGTCTGTTAGAGGGGCACAAAAACACATCATACCATCAGTACAGAGACAGCCATTTCAAAAAGAGAGTTGGGTTATAGGTGGACAGTTGGAATATACCAAATCTTCATGGCAACTGTAACCATGCAGAAGAGCACTCAAGCAGGACGAGGCCCTCTTACCTTGGGAGGTTCCTGGGTGTTGGCTGGGGAGTCGGCGGGTGCAGGTGAAGGGGCCTTCTCCTCCATCTCCTCCAGAACCTTCTCTTCTTCTTGCTTCACCTCCTCCGGCTTGGGCTCTGGCTCGGGTTCAGGCTCCTGTTCTGGCGCAGGCTCCTCCATCGGTTCCTCCACGCCATTACTGAAGAAACAAATGATTAATTTAAAACATGAGTGGAGATCAGGAAGAATCTAGCGTCCGCAGCGTTAATCTGCACCGCCTATTTTCTTTTCAAAATATACACCTTGATTTTAACAAGAATAGTAGATCTGTCCACCACAAATATTAATTCCTAAGTTTAAATTAGGCGATAAGGATTAACAAAAGAGGGGCAATAAATAAGCTAAAAATCACATTTTGAGCCTCTCACTTCGTGTACAATTTAGAGATGTCCCGATCTCATTTTTTAGCTCCCGATCCGATTCCGATATTGTCATGTTGCTCCCGATCCGATCCCGATATTTCCCGATACTGGTATTTCGATACCCTAACACTTTTTGTGATTTTATTTCCTGTACATTAAGAAATAGACAGGCATCCAAGCTGTGCTCAATAGCTTTTATTCTCTCACGTTAACATAACATAACATAAGCAGTTATGTTATGTTAACATAACTGTTTCCACCCTTTTTTCAGCTTATTATTTTTTACAATGGGTGTGTAATAATAGTGTAATAGAGCTTCTTATTTCCTCCATCTTAATATACTGCACTGACTTCTTCAGTTCAGTGCAGTTTTTTTTTTAATGAAAACCAACATCTGCACCATCTCGGCTGACAACCGCTTCCTTTTTACATCAAGGACATTCTACACTGCACTAAACAGTCTCTCACTGTCCACCGATGTACAAGGTGCGCAAAGAAACTTTGTGGCTGTATCAGCCAGTGCGGTGTAGCATGTGCCCGCCAGAAGGGTAGAGGATTCTCTGACCTTGGGATGGTTTGTTCAGCCAGCATTGAGAAGAGCCGTGGAATAATCCATAATAATGTAAGGTTCAGAAGTTAAATATTTGAAAGTTGTAGAATAAATTAATATCATTTATATTGGAGTTAATTTGCTAGAAATGTACTTACAATGTCAGTTAATCATTTACATATTTATGTCACAATTATTACTTACATATTTACATATTTAACACAGTCAGGATATTCTGTTGAATCTGCCTCTCTGATTCCCTCACGTTTACCTCAGTCTTAATTCTAGCTTCTGATTGGATGTAGTGAGTGTAACATAATTCACCTACAGTATTTTGTTATGTGTTGTTCTTTCCACTGTGTTAGGCATGTCGTTTACTGTCTTGGTGGTTCAGGGATCGCTGTCCCTTTAAGGATTACGAGCGTCTCATGACGTCAGAGCCCGATGCGGGATTTGTTTACGTTTTGATTTCCTGTTTTCTCTAACTCATAAACGAGTCACACAACTGTGTGCTCAACGTGTGAAATGGTATCTCTCATTCAACGCAATTTCCACATACATACATATACACATATACACATATACATACATACATACATACATACATACATACATACATACATACATACATACATACATACATACATACATACATACATACATACATACATACATACATACATACATACATACATACATACATACATACATACATACATACATACATACATACATACATACATACATACATACATACATACATACATACATACATACATACATACATACATACATACATATAGATAAATATGTATCGGCCATGAAATTGAATTAGATCGGCCGATCCCGATTTACCTTAAAAACCCAGTATCGGGCCCGATCCGATCCGGGGATCGGGACATCCCTACAATTAACATAGCATCAATCCATCCATGTGGACCTACGTTACAGGATGAGCTTCGTAGTAGCTGGTGCTGCTGGGGCTGTCTTGAAGTGGCTCAGGGGAGGCCTGGATCTCCTCTGGCTCCTCCTCAACTTCCTCCTCAGATTCTGCAATAGGGGAAATCCAGTTACACTACTGCAGCAGCCAACAATACTACAGTGGTGTTCCTCTGTTTTGACACTAGGTATTAATGCCCATGCTAAACATTCTAAGGACGGTCTAAGCTAATTGACAAGTGTATGTGCCCGTACCCTCATCCAGCTCCGCTTCAGAATCACCGAAAACCTCATCCTCATAACGGAAGATGTCGTTGTGGACATAGAATTTGTTTGGCACAGATCCCTGTTGAGGAAGAAAATAACAAACATGAATACATAACCAACGTTACCGATTCCATATATAGCATACCGTATCATACCCAAAACTATCTGTGCAGGTAGAGATGTGTGTATGTGGTGACATCCAGGAATATTAATGCCGGTGTTTTACGGCTAGGGTTTTTCCCCAGACCTGGTTAGTAACAAATGGATGTTTCTAAAAAAGTGTTTTCCCAAGAACAGCAGCAAACAATTTATTAATAAATAGCAAATATTTCAAGAGCTCTGGTTGCCCGAGGCCTATCTGCAGTGGAGGAGGAAAACACAACCAGGAGAGTAGAGTGTGCACTGTGAAACTAGTCCCCAATAAAGCCATTTGTGCGAGATATTTGTATCATATACGTCCTTCTTCAAAGCAGTAGGCTGCCGGGGAGGAAATGTGGGCAATGTCTTAATAAAACTATATTTGGAAGTCCTTTCTTGCATTCGGCTAAACGTGCCCTAACCTTACCAAGGAACAGCGAAAACTCACTTCTGGCGCGAGCACAAACGTCTGCATGAACTTCCTCATAGGCTGGCCGTTGTTGGACAACTCCCCCAGAACCTGGACCACCACGCCGTCAGTCATGGTCGCGTGTGCGTCCACGTGCCGAATCTTTGTGTGGCACTCGCTGAACTGCAGCGACATAACCTTCTTGTGGATCTCCTGGCAGAGAAAGAAAATAGGAGCTCATAAAGGAACTGAGGTGCACCCATATGTTGTGGTGGTTCCTTACAAGTGAGGTGAGCTCAGGGCAAGTGTTTAGAATAAGCAAAGGGGAAATGATGCATGCCGATGGCTTGGATTGGGGCCATGGGTTTTGTAATATCCATATTGTTTGCTATTGTTGTCACAATTTTCATCTTGAGATTGATAATTTTCATAGACCTCAAAAATATAGAAGCCGAAAAAAAAGGAATGCGAAATGCATGTGAAAAAATAAAACAACTTCCCCTATACCGACACAACCTCAGTGTACCGGTCTCGGCCATGCTAAAGAAAGCAGAAGTGAAGGCTCAGAACACCACTGCTTATGACATAGGATTTTATGATAGCATAACGAGTTTGCCACACTTTACTGCCCATGTGCCAAGTACATTCTTCCGGTCATGAATCATGGTTCTAACTCGTTACTATACCAAGAGAAAACGAAAGTCACATACCGCCTGCCCGTACACAGCCTCTGCAAGCTTTCCGTTTGGGTCGAGTCCACCGTGAACATAAGAAGAATTTCTGCCATAGAACCTGAAACAATGTTTTTTTATTTCAGTCAGCAGTACTTACACAAACCGCTCAACGGTTTGGATTCTGTTGTGATTAAATGATTGCAGTATGTATGGATGTTTACCTGTGAAGGAAGTCTGGTGCCTTGTTTAAGAGTGTGTAATACTGCCTCACAAACTCCCGCCCTACAAGCAGGGGACTTGGCTTCTCCATCACCATTTCTTTGGTAAACAATATTATGTTCTGAAAGTTAGAACATTTACCAAGGAGTTATTATCATGCAGTTAAGTAACCAAGAAAATAACATTTGAAACTGGTTAAAAAAAAAAGGAGACTTCTCATTGTTCCAGCTTCATGTCAGACATTTGGGGTGGCTTGCAAGAACTGCATTAATTCTCTCCAGTTTCAGAAGGCAATAATACCATGTCATTACAATTACTTTTGTCCTCATAGTCCAACGCAAATTACTGTCAACCAAGGTCGTTCATTGGCATGAGGAATATAACCTGGAATACAACCTTTTTAGGCAATTTGCCCAACATTGTGTACCCTTCTTTGTCTCATCCCCACTTCAAATCAGCAATGTAAGACACCTGGCTGCCCGGATAGCTAGCTTGCAAAGAATACACGTTCAACTGCGCCATCGGATTTGGCCACTAGTACAATGAATAAAGTAGGCCGGATACTACAGACTATGTCAGATTAAATGTACTGCAAATCGAAGTACTTAGACCACAGGCGCGCGAAAAATCTTGGGGGATACACAATATACACAAAACACGGTGTCCCCATGAAACACTGGTGCGAATTGAAGTGGCTTATGTCTGATGGAAATTGCGTTGGGCCTCCTTGGCTAATCACAACATTAGTCCTTGCTTGCAAATGCTTGCTAGGGACATATAGTACATACATGGATGCCGATTTGTAAAAAAAACGAAGACCAACTTCATGTTATGATTACATGCTAGGCATATTGTTGTTATTAACAAACCATCACAATGCTGACACAAACCCGGAATTGCAAGGAAAGCTAGCAATGTTGACAGTCAGCTAAACAAACCGGCAGATTGTAACCTCGTTCACGGGCGTTCTCATCTCACGACGGAACGCCTGGAAAGGTTTGCACCAAATGAGCGTTTTAGAGAGAGAGGGCGGGACACCGTTACATGGGATTAGCTGCAAGAGAGGCCGAGGCTTCCGAAAGAGGGATATCCGTCTTCGTTCCATGTTCCGCGTATTTTCTTCCCGAATTACATTATGACAGAACTCCTAATGTATTCTCCATGTCCTTTTCCTTTTTAACTATTCTTGCCATGTTCTTATAATTCGTAACGTTAATCTTGGGACTGGTAACTTAGTTACTTAAACCGGAAATTGCGTTCAGTAGACCGGGATAACGCTACAATGTATGACCCTCTCAGCCCTGGAAGATTGTACATGCTACTAGCGCTAGTTAGCTCCAGCTAACTTATGGCGTCGTTCTTTTTCATTCACACGGACACCTGATTATAGACCAACATCATGATTTTGTCCCCAAGAAAAACTGTCGCTTAAACCATAACATAACACGGGTCTCCCTTTCGTCAAATGTATTTGATATGGAAAGTATCTACTACCTGGAGCCAACAACAGGCCACCATTAGCAAATGTGGAGCTAGCTAACGTTAATCATTGAGATATTTTTGATTCAACGAGGCGATAAACATTCGTTTCAACTAGTTAGCTAGTATTAAGTTATACACGTTTCATGATTCGGATGCAATGCCCAATACCAATATCTTAAAGTCACAAATCTTCGTACCAGCCAAACCTAGCGTTTTCTTGTATCATCAAGTAAGCAAATGAAGCTAACTCAAAAGAAACAAAGGAACCCATAAGGAAACCAAGAGTATTTCAATGTAAATGGTCTAACCGTCCCTATGTTTATGTGACTGGTGGGCAAGTAAAGGGATACAACTACGCAAAAAAAGTAAACGTATCGACTGTCCATTACCCCTTAAGAGTTATATAGCAGACAAAGCACTAGCATATAAGCTATTTAGCTTGACATCTTTACTATCAATATCAAGAGTGAAACTTACCTTCTGAAAGACCTATCCTAGTAGACAGAATTTATGATAAATATGTACGAATTACCAACGTAATCGTCCCCAACTGTCCTGAAACACAGAGTATCCCAGATGATGGTTCTGTTATTCCCCACACCAGTAAGACTCTGATCTTTACTCTATCAAAGATTTCAGATTTAAAGTCATAGGTCCAATTTATTGTTTTACCCCTGCAATCTGGGGCAGGGAAGCCCCGTCACACCGGTTTAGCCAATGGACTGTTTACACTAGACCACATTTAAGATGACGTTAATATTTTCCCGCGCGTCGCACGCACGGGTTAGCGACTCACACTAAGAAATAACGCCACACTGATACACAAAATATTATTTATTTATCCAAATTCATTTTTTCCAGTTTTTAATTTATTCATGGATTTTGTTTTGGGTAGGGGGTAGGAGCAAATATATTAGACATAGGCTCACACTTATCGGCAAAGTATGTTTGATTAAAAACCATGTTATTTTTTTGGACATAATGAATAAATGACATATGCCCAGATGTATAGCATGATAACTATTCAAATATTTGTATTATCCTTCCTACAGATGTATTTATTTCTGTAACAGTTGAAAGGGACAGAAAAATGGCGATGTCATGGGGATTCAATGTTTATTGGCAGCATCTTCTCAAAGGTCTTCGAAAGAACCAACATGTAGCCTAGCAAATATTTTTAAATTAAGGGAGAACTATTCCAGCGTAGTGGTTTCCAACCAGTGAGACCAGTGCCCTGAAATTGATTGGATTCAACGCATATTCTGGCCAAGGTTACACCCACTATAATGAATTTATATTGAAACATTAATTGAAAGAAGGCTTGGCCTTGTACCTGCTTACAATGTAATATCATTTGGATCATTATCGATAAATTATCTCACATCGTCCTAATGCATGTTCTTGCTTCATTTCAATACATATTTTGTATTGTATCCAATTGCCCATTTAATTTTTATTAGCCAGCTCCTGCTCATAACCTACGCCTCTCTGATGTGTGTCTGTGCATTTTTCATAATAATAGTTTATTAAATGTCAGGTGATTTGGGAACTGGTCAAGGGAAATAGTCATTATAGATCATTTGGGTCTTTTTTGGACGTATTGAATAATTGGCTTTGGCAACTTGGAGTTTCCACTTGTTAAACCTACCGGTTCTCATTTGCAGCGCTCAGGACCCTTCCGACCCTCGCTCACGAATGTCGTGAATATTTCCAGATTTAAATGCCTTGACAGTTGCAACATTTATATGAAATATGGAACTCAAGTTCCAGTTTATTGATTCCTGAAACTTATTATAAACATCATTTTATGTGTGGTATAAAGCATTTTAAGGCACAGAAAATAAAACAGAATTATTATAGCATAGAACAGAAGTACAGAGTTTCACCAGACTAACTCTTGAAAATCGGCCTACACTGTTTCGATTGTTCAGCCGGTGTGAAAACGCTGTGGTTTGAAAGCAAATTTGATGGGGATTTGTTTCAGTCCAGCCTTTGACTGAATGATGCAGCACAAAACGTTGCGAAAAACTTGCTTGTTATGCATTGCCACTAAATGTTCTGTCAATAGCAATGCGCTTCTTGTTTAGAAGTCTATCGAGCACAGCTCCATTGAGCACCGCCGAATGGTCAAATGATTTTCTCCATAACATAAAAATCGACCAACTCAAGAGTTTTCTCTACTTTTCATAAAAAAACACGAATGTAGACTAGTAGGCTATAATAAAACATTTACATAGTCATAATTAGAACTAGAGATAATGACTAATAACCATCATAATATACGTTTTATTAGATATTATCTTAATATTATACGATAGTATTATAGCCTTTTTGTTTTGTTTTCTAATGTCAGACACATAACACAGCGCATCCATGGGTCAGACACCAGAGGCAGACACCCGCGCATCATGCCGGCCTATTCACTTGTTGCTACGGCAGCCGAAGAATCAAACAGATGTGGTTATGTAATTACAAACCCACGTATCCTCTCTTTTTTTTACAATTCTTAGGCAATTGTTCGTTGCAATTTTTTTTTAACTAAAATAAAATGCTTGGTACAAAAATCCTTGGGTTTATATACCTTAGATTAAAGGAAATAAGAAATACAAAAACTTTGTCTTTCATAAGTTATGAATTGTATTGAAAGCCCACACCGAACTTTATTAAGTGAATCTTCATTGAACCCGCGTAATTGAGACGATATAGACCTACATAAGTCAAGGTTAATAAAAGTTTGTCCAATGTCCCATGTTGAGATCTATGACGCCATGACCTATAATGTAACCGGATTCCTCAGCAAATCAGAATCTGGGTTTTCTGCTAGGAACAGCCAGGAACAAGATGGCTGGCTCCAGACGAGGAACGCGTTTTACTTGCATTACATAAACAAGACATTTCCCCAGCCGCGACACTTTATAACGGTCCAAGTTTAACGGGACGGAAGAACCTGGGCAAATTAGGATGGCGCGTTTTGCTTCTGCAGACTTTTAGTTTATAGCCCGACGTCAAGTTATAGCCTACCAAACTCTGTGGCCAGGTCTTGGACACTTTTTTTTACTTTCTTCTTTTAACTATTGATTTGTTTGAATTAGTTTTGTGAGTAGTTTATTGTTGGCAACAATGTAGCCTTTAGTCTTGAGCATCTCCGAAATAATTTGTCAACATTTATATTTTGGACGTGTTCTCAGAAAGTTTGGACGGTTTTCTGGATGCGTTTCCTTCATAATGCGAGAAATGCAGGCTACTTTAACTATAGGCTAGACTGTCGTCGGGATTAAAGCCATCTTATTTTTGAGGTTGGTCGGTGCCCTATAAGGACACTTATCCATGGCGTCGACTCGAGTGAGATCACAACAATCTCAAACTGGCAGGAACCCCGCGGGCACACCTAGCGGCTCCGCGCCGCACAGATTGGACTCAAAGTTGGAGATCGAGATGGAGAATATCCAGCATCAGGACTTGGGCTTGGGAGGAATCATTGGTGCGCCGTCTCCGCCTTCGCGGCAAGCCTGGAGTCGGGATAACCCGGGATTCGAACCCGAAGAGGAGATCATGGAGGCTAACTGGCCGCCAGCGAGTCCGGGTAGGAGATCTGTTTCTACAGCCTCGAGCAGTAGTTGTAGCAGCGGCGTAGGTAGCTTCACCGGGGTCGGGGGCAGCGGCCACAACCAGCGCGGTGGACTGTACCCCTCATCCACAGCGGATACCCAGCGGAAAGACAAGCACGAACACCGGAGCTGTATGAAACAGATACTCCAGAAAATCAGAAGTGAGTAGGCTACCTCTTGGATTCACTTTAGCTAACCTACCAACTGATATAAAGAACACCATTGCATTACTATTTAAAACATGTTAATTATAATAATAGTGCATTATTATTATTATTATTATTATTATTATTATTATTATTATTATTATTATTTGTTGCAGTTTTGTGGGGTACAGATCTGATGGAAGACAGTGACAGCAGCAGAGAAAGATACCTGAGAAACTTACTGAGGGAAATGCTAACCTACTTCAGCTTTCTCATCATTACCTGCATCTGTAAGTAAACACTGATATCATGCAAATGGTGCCTGTTAAATATCTCATACTACTTGGTACAATAAAAAAAGTGATGGCAAAGTATTCAGGCACCACAGTCGAAGTCTGTTATGACCTAATGTTTCAAGAACAGTCAAGCTACTATATTGGTGACCATAAAAAAAAGTGACTTTCTCTACATCTAAATGAGTTATTCAGAAGCTGAAAAACGAACTTGCCAGGCATGTTACCACTCCAAGTTGCCTACTGTGCAAAAAAGAAGCAATAGCTAAGTGTTTTACTGAAAAAAACCTTTTCAGTGGTGTGTATTGAAAGACTATTGGTGAAGTTTCTCCAGTCTTTTGAGGCTCCTACGGACGGTGCCAGCATGAGGTTTAGGGTGGATCAGGAAATGACTGGCTTATGACTTTTTCCTATTTCTTTTTTTATGTTAGCCAAGGGAAAAAAAGGGGAACATTGGATGGTTTTTATGACCTAATGTGTAGTATTAGAAATAACAATTCAGATAGAAAATAAACAAATACATAAAATACATGACTAGTATATTTAAATCTATTTCTGGAAGATAAGATAACACTTAATTCATCCAGATGCGACATTCAGGTATTACAGCAGAATATCAGCAAATCCACAACCAAGCTAGCTGTAGCTTTATATTGATTGTTTAGTGAACATTTGCATGTCCATTGCTTGCATTTCGCTGTGTTTATGGATGATTATCTCTTCCACAGTGACCTATGGGATGGTGAGCACCAACATGTACTACTACACCAAAGTTATGTCTCAGCTCTTCCTCGACACACCGCTGTCTACTGGGAACCATGCCACCTTTAGAAGTCTGTCCACCATGGAAGACTTCTGGAAGGTAGACCTGTCCCATCCAACTCCCAGCACATTTGCTCTGGGAGTCAAACATTCAAACCACTACACTGTCCTGCCCTCACTCAAAATGAATCTAAATACCATTTCTGTATATTCTAACAAAATGCTTCCAACTTTCTTGCCAACAGTTCACAGAGGGGCCTTTCCTGAATGGCATGTACTGGGAGGTGTGGTACAACAACAAGAGTCTCCCAGACAACCAGAGTCTCATCTACTATGAGAACCTGCTCCTCGGGGTGCCTCGTCTCCGACAGGTGAAGGTGCACAACCAGTCCTGCATCATTCACCGGGACCTCCGGAAGGAGGTGCAGGAGTGCTTCAACATCTACACCCCCAGCAACGAGGACACCAACCCCTTTGGGCCCAACAACGGAACGGCGTGCGTTGAAGCTTTACACATTTTGAAGTGTTGGTTTTTAAAAATAAATAAATTCAGTGTTTAAATCCTACATTTGATCGAAAGAGTAACATGTAGCCTGGTGGCTCAACAGCTAGTTTAATATCCACCGGCAATTTAACATGTAGCAACCCAGGTTAAATTCCGACACGCAGTCTCATGCTACATCTCATTTCCTGTCTTTTTCAACCCACTTTCTCTTCACTGTTCTATTCAAAAAGCCAGATTCACAACAAATTCAATACCCTCTAATTAATGTTGTAACGTATTGTATTTTTTGTATTATATTAAACAACTCCAGCTGTCTAAATGGTCATCTTCTCTTCGCTGTGTTTACAGGTGGATGCATACAGATGAGGGCCGGCTGAATGGGAGTGGGTACTGGGGCCAGGTGTCTACGTATGGAGGGGGGGGTTATTACCAAGACCTTTCCCGCACCAGAGAGGAGTCTGCCCTTCAGCTGGCTCTCCTCAAAGACAACCTCTGGCTGGACCGAGGCACAAGAGCCGTCTTTCTCGACTTCTCTGTCTACAATGGAAACATCAACCTCTTCTGTATTGCCAGGTAGGATTTTTACCCAGTTAGGACATTCTAGGCCATTAGAAAATGGCGGGAAATTTGCTGCTCAATGTGTAATTCAATAGAAAACCTAATAGAGATTGAAAATAAACAAATATATTCTCAAATACACACTGGTTGTTAAGTGAACCTGTGCATGGTAGCCATAATCAATATCGTTTCGCTGTGTTTATTGATTAGCATCTGAACAGGTCGAAGCCCCTCAATCGTAGGCCTGGATTTGGTAGCTGGTGCTGAAAGAAAGTCTCCCTTTTGTCCAAATGTCACTGGCTCTCAGTGCCGGTTGGATGTCCAAGGAGGAGAAACAACACTTTTGAATGATGTGTGTCGCATGTCACATGTGCTAGGATGCTAGTTGACCTAATTTGCCATGTATCGCCGGTATAATCCTAACACAGAGGTTAACCATTTATCCAAATAATAATAATCAAGATCAGTCAAAATGTGTTATTACCATTCTTTTACCTACTATATTAGTAGTAGGTAAAATACGCAATTTTGTGATAAGTAGGCTGTGTGTCGTTAATCCGCTTTCTTCTTGATATGTTCAGGCTTTTGGTAGAATTCCCTGCCACCGGTGGGGTCGTCCCTTCATGGCAGTTTCAAACAGTGCGCCTGATCAGATATACATCGAGCTGGGACTACTTTGTCGGGGTTTGTGAGGTGGCGTTCTGCATCTTCATCTTGTACTACGTGGTGGAGGAGGTGCTGGAGATCCGCATCCACCGTCTGCACTACTTCAAGAACCTGTGGAACTGTATGGATGTACTTATGATCCTGGTGAGCCCCAGCAACGAGTCGTCTCTTTGAGGGAGGTCTCCTGTATTCAAGGCATCGATTAATGATAGAAGTTGAGAAGAAGAAGTTGAACCTGAATCTTAAAACAATTTAATCTTTTGTTATTAAAAGTAGTTGAGACCAACTTTTGATATTGAATCATAATTCAGACTGCAGGGAAAATATAATCCTCATGTTCTGTAATTCATATCTTACTTGCCGTTGCCTGTAACAACTACAGTGTCATAATTCATAACTTTTCCTCATGTTGTATTTCTATTTCAGCTGAGTGTGGTTGCTATCATAATGAACATCACCAGGACGTCCATGGTGAGCAACCTTCTCGGAGGCCTGATAGAGAATCACGACGCTCACCCCAGCTTCAGATCCTTGGCCGATCTCCAGGTCCAGTTCAACCACGTGGCGGCTGTGATCGTCTTCTTCTCCTGGGTCAAGGTGGGCCTCAGATCTCAGAAGCCTGCACACGATAAGACATACAGGAAGATCAAATTTGACAGTAGACTCCGGTCCTTCTCAGCCTATAACAAAGCTTTACACAAGTCAGTGGATGGAATGTTCCTTGAAGGGATGGGTCCTCACTCCTCACAATTGATGGATCTTCAGAAGAAATGGGTCTTCAGAAGAAATGGGTCTTCAGAAGAGATGGGTCTTCAGAAGAGATGGGTCTTCACTCTTCAGAAGTGATGGGTCTTCAGAACCAGTGATGGGTCTTCAGAAGAGATGGGTCTTCAGAACAAGTGATGGGTCTTCAGAACCAGTGATGGGTCTTCAGAAGAGATGGGTCTTCAGAAGAGATGGGTCTTTAGAAGAGATGGGTCTTCAGAAGAGATGGGTCTTCAGAAGAGATGGCTCTTCAGAAGAGATGGGTCTTCAGAAGAGATGGGTCTTCAGAAGAGATGGGTCTTCAGAAGAGATGGCTCTTCAGAAGTGATGGTCTTCACTCTTCAGAAGTGATGGGTCTTCAGAACCAGTGATGGGTCTTCAGAAGAGATGGGTCTTCAGAACAAGTGATGGGTCTTCAGAACCAGTGATGGGTCTTCAGAAGAGATGGGTCTTCAGAAGAGATGGGTCTTCAGAAGAGATGGGTCTTCAGAAGAGATGGGTCTTCAGAAGAGATGGGTCTTCAGAAGAGATGGGTCTTTAGACTTCTCTGAAGCTAGGGAGGCCTACTGCACTTCAGGAGCTAGGCAGGTCTGTGAATTTCATTACTATGGTGCTTATTTGTCTTTCTCAGCTCTTCAAGTTCATCAACGTGAACAAGACCATGAGCCAGCTGTCCAGCACCATGTCCCGCTGTGCCAAAGATCTGGTGGGCTTCGCCATCATGTTCTTCATCATATTCCTGGCTTACGCGCAGCTGGCCTACCTGGTGTTCGGCACCCAGGTCAACGACTTCAGCTCTTTCAAGAACAGCATGTATGTACAACTACGCTGATTTTGTCGCTTATTTGGCTGTGTTCTCTTTTCTTCTACTAGGGTTCACGATTGCATCCACATTATTGTATTAGGGGCTATTGTATAAGCGGACAGAGGCATCCACAAAATTTCGTCCACTGCAATATATATCCTCTTGCCAAAAGGCTGTATAGGTTTTTTATGTTTGCCTTGTTTGTCCGTGTAGTTTTACCCAGTTCCGCATCATCCTGGGAGACTTTGAGTTCTCTGAGATAGAGGAGACTAACCCTATCCTGGGACCAGTCTACTTTACCACCTTCATCTTTTTCATCTTCTTCATCCTTATGGTGGGTACACAATGTTCTCTATTTGTCTCAAAGCATTTTCATTTTTTATAAAAACATGCATTTGTCATTCATTCAATTCACCCCTCGAGGAGTAGATACGTTCAGAGATTTGGAGGTTGGCTAGGTATCAATTGACTAGGAAGCTTTCCACAATTATGCCGAACCAAAAGTTTTGATTCTGTGATTACTCCCAACTGCGCATTCTCACAGAATCTTGTCCATGCCCAATTTTGAAACGGGTCTACAGGAAGGAGGCGAGTTGAACAAAACGCATAGTTGCTTTACATCTCAACAGAGACAATGCTAACAATTATCCTGGGTTCTTAAAAAACAGGCTAAATCCTTAAATTAACCTTTATTTCGATTTATTCGATTATAGCTTCATTATAATTGCGTTATCTTCACTCCAGAATATGTTCTTGGCCATCATCAACGACACATACTCAGAGGTGAAAGCAGACATGTCCCAGCAGAGGACGGAGATGGAGATGACTGATCTCATTAAGAAGGTAAACCCCCTCCTCCCCTTCCAGGTTACTTTATAGGAGTGTGAAATCGAGGCGTTGGTGACGATCTTCTTACCAGAGCCCAAGGTTTACCTGACGAAATTAACTATTCGTACTCTGGCCCTCTGCCCGGTTCCTCCCAGGGTTGTAACAAGGCCTTGATGCGTCTCAGGCTGAAAAAGACAGCTGTGGACGACATCTCCGAAAGCCTGCGTCAAGCTGGAGGAAAGATGAACTTCGATGAGCTCCGACAGGATCTGAAAGGGTGACCACAACCTGACCGACTTGTTCTTGGTTGCAGGATAGCGTTGTCGCTAGGGCACGTGACTCCTAGCCAAAAGGTACTGGGTTTGATCCCCCGATTTCCCTAGTGTACCTTTAGGCATCCTAGAGAAAGCTGGCCAAACCCCTTCCCCTGCTACTAAATGACCCATTCCATGTGAGTTGCTGCTGACAATCGTGTCTGCTAAACGACTAAAGTATCCTCCTTCATTCCTCCACGCACAGAAAGGGGCATACGGATGCGGAGATCCAAGCGATCTTCGCCAAGTATGATCATGACGGGGACCAGCAGTTGACGGAGCACGAGCATCAGCAAATGAGAGACGACTTGGAGAAAGAGAGAGTGAGAGATCATCTCTTTTTTTTTTTCTACTTAGAATTCCTTCCTGAGGGGCCATTTGTAGATTGATCAATAACCACTGGGTAGAACTCGTATGTAAACCCGCAGATGATCATTGTGTTGTTCCCCATACACTTAGGAGGACTTGGATATTGAACCCAATTCGCTAGCGAGACCCACTAGTGGGAGGAGCTTCCCCCGGACCCAGGAAGACTCAGAGGAAGACGATGACGAAGACAGCGGCCACAGCTCTCGTCGCCGTGGGAGCAGCTCGGGGGGAGTGGCCTATGAAGAGTTTCAAGTGTAAGGATTTCAAACGGACCAAAACACAGTATGCTGTAACTATTAGAAAAAGCTATATTCCATTAAAATGTCTCACTCCTGACCTTGTAGTTTGAAAACACAATGATGCTCTCAGAGATCATTTATAATTGTACAAAGGCAATGCCCACATTTTCTGAATGTTTCTGAATCCATTCACTGTGCAGTATATACCACAAATATACCACCTTCCAGATCAATAAATATCAACTTGAGCTTTAACTGGTCAGAGAAATGGACCTCCAATATTACATGATTGACTAAACGAGTAACCTACAGCCTATGAAGAGATCAACCATTTGCTGTTGGAAAACACAATAGTGTTACATTCTGCCCAAATTGTCATTGTTTCTTCATGACGGACCTCGCATACAATATGACTTAGAACAAGGAGGACTAACACACACACTGCCTCTCCGCGGGCTCAGGCTGGTGAGACGCGTGGACAGGATGGAGCACTCCATCGGCAGCATCGTGTCCAAGATCGACGCGGTGATCGTGAAGCTGGAGGCCATGGAGCGGGCCAAGACCAAGAGGAAGGATGTGCTGGGGAAGCTCCTGGACGGGGTCATGGAGGTGAGGGCCCGGAGCTAAACTAACATTCTGTTCATGCTCAACACACAGACACAAACACAACACTTTATTAAACAAATCATTACGTTGGTAGTGGGCTCGCTTAGATTTTGTTCACCACTGTATCATGATGTTTGTGTACGTGTTTATTTTCTTGTAGATGTATTTTAAGTGTAGGGTAAACTGATCCGTCCCGTCTCTTTAACATGTAACATGTAACATCTTCGGTCACACCAGAATAAACAGACTACACAGACTACATCAATTCTTTACACATGTCATGAAGTGCTTTAGGTTCTAAACCTTCAGGATGAACCCTGATCTCTCCGTCTAACCCCCTCGCGGCAAATAGGACGAGAGGATGGGCCGTGACTCGGAGGTTCACAGGGAGCAGATGGAGAGGCTGGTCAGGGAGGAGCTGGAGCGATGGGAGTCCAACGACACGGTCTCCCAGGTGGGCCACCCCCAGACCGTCACCCCCAGGCCCCGCCCGCCCTCATCGCTCTCGCTCGACGGCACAGAAGCTGCCGCCAACGGGAGCGGCCATATTTGAAGACCTGTGGCGACCATTTTGGAACTGTTTTGGAATGCGTTTTAGCAAAGAGTCCTATCCCTCTCTCTCGCTCTTCTTCCCTGAAATGTCTCTACCATCGTCATTGTTCCTGCTCATCGGAGCAGCCAAAGGGATTATCAAAGGTTTATTCTTGGCTTTTTTTCTTGCAATCACGTGTATTTTATATAGCCATATAAAAGACTTTGACAGTGGGTGAAATATTGAGCTGTGAATGATGTGTATTATGAGGTACGCCCAAAGGACATAGTCAAAAATTATCTTGATATTATTTTTCTTGAGAAAAGCAAAACAAGATACTTGTTATAAAATGCCTATAAGGTGAAGCCATTTCAGTATTAAATGCAAAAATGGAAGGCCAGTTGATGCAATATCACATTTTACTTAATTTACTTTAATAGCTTTTATTTAAAAAAACTGAATGCCTTATTGTTGTATATCCATTGTAACATTTTACCAAATGATTAAGCATAACCATTGTAGTATTAAATGCAAATGTAGAACAGTTTATACAATTTCCCTAGCCTGCAAGCTTATGTGTTAAATTTTAAGTGTTTAATTTGCTTTAACAGCCTTTATTTAAAAAAAGCTGACTTACTTTTTTATTATTGATGTATACCAATTGTAAGATTTGACCAAACGATAAAGGGAAATAAGTGTATTACATTTGAATAGTTGATCAAATCCTCCATCCTACAAGATAATTTCAGTCAAAACCTATGCAGTTACGACTTATTAGATAAAATGGCTTATTATACCATTTTTAACTTTCCAAATATCAAGCGAGGATTTAATTAATTGCTTATTTTGGTGTCTTATTGTATTGTTAACATAGATTGTGGAACTTTGTCATATCTAATCACATTGTATTTGTATTATCCACCACTTCAGTTTATGATACATATTGTAACTTGAAACAAACTTCAATTTGGAGTGCATCTAGTGTTCATGGGAACCCCATGCTTTTATTTTGTAAGTGCAGGCCTAATGGGCCTTATTATTGTAGCTTGATTTGTATACATTCCTTTTTCAAAATAAAGTGTTATAACATTCATCTAATGCTACACTTAATTGTTTTTCTGTTGTATAGATTCAATTTCCCTACTGTAAGAGAAGGCAATCTACTCGACTTTAAAAGACTGGTTATCTATATATTGTATTTACCTACTGTTGTGGAAGGCCACTAGACTAGAATATGTCAAATGTCATATAGATGGTAATTTCCGAATGTAAGAAAGGCATCCACTAGATTATAAGTGGTTGAATACTTGGCAGTGAGGAATTTTAATACTGATTATAAAATCCTTGACACATTTAAGAACAAGGGTATAAACATCTACATGATTTAAAAAAACAGTTTAACAAACTTCACATACAAAATGATAATCAAGAACCATCGAAATGGCTACTAAACTGCAGCAGATGTCATTCAAACAACTAATACTTTGACTTTTCTGTGACCATAACATACTTTAACAATTTAGAGAACAATGCAAAAACATTTAAAGAACAAAACAGAACAATTCAGGTATTCTTCACATATAAAAAAGGATCTAAACAAGTGCAGCATATAGGCATGTTTCCTAAGGGGAAAGAGATTTGGAAGAGACTGTTGGCTAACTGCCACTTCTACTCTACCACAAGGACACTTTTAGGTGAATTTCTTGATGAATCTGAGTTTGAGATAGGCAATGATAAGGAAGATGGCCATCATGACCGTCAAAGCCAGGTGGTTTTCCCACATGCCCCAGTGGCTGTACTTGATGCCCAGGTAGTCCAGTTGCTGCTCCCCAGTGCACCTGCAACAACGCAATGCAGCACTTAGACATGTTACCACCACTAAAAAAAGTGACTTTCATAAAAGATTCAACATAACTCATATCAATGTAGAGTTGGTAGGAGGTAATGCATGTTGCTGGAAAAGGCTAAACAAACTTGATTACTCTTTATACACTTTTGTCCAAAGCAGCACACACAGTGAAGAAAGGTAATAAGGAACAGGTGTAGGTTCGGCTTTCTTGCTCAAGAATGCCTACAGGTAGTACCAACATCGAGGAACCCAGTAGCTCTGGCCTGTTAGGCCCACACACTAGCATTAACAACATTAACTTTAATATGAAACCCTGTAAGAAGTTCGATTTGTGTATCCCAAAAAGCAAGTTTGATAAACTACAATAACTCAAGTCAAACCGGGAGAGGCCAATTCAGAGAGGTTGGAGGGTGACTAAAACCATAATACCCTACCAGGATTAGGGATCATCAGCTTTTGTCACCGTGAACAAAGGAATAATAATCTTTCAGTGGTAATGTGTGTACCGAATTAGCAATGGCATGAAAACTACAGCAGATTTGGAATTTGGCGAAAGGAGGAAATTTGGAAATTAATGCTATTAAATTGAATTCAAACATTTAAAAAAATGCTTATCATTTAAATGGCTTGTCATTTGATTTGAAATTCTGGGAGAATTTGACATTACCCTGAGAAGGATTGAAATCAATATCTTGCCTCATATGCAATATGAAATGACACAAGAGTGGAGAAAACACAGTCTACTGAAGAGACTTGGTTCTTAGAAAAGTCGTCCTATGTTCTATGCCACCAGTGTGTACTAATATTCAGGCCTGGGGACTTAGGTGACTCAAAGCAGGATCAGCCGGAGAGATTCAGATAAACAAAGCATCTATACGGTTTGTTCAGGGACAGATTACACCCCTGGTGTGAAGAGACTGTACAGTTGTCTTCAGGGCTTTAACAACAAGATATGTAAATGACACATGCATGACAGGGCCTGACACAAAGTTAGAGAATGTTCAGACGAGGAAATTGATAAATGAGATGATGATATGGTAAAAGAAAATCCCAGAATAACGAAAACAACGGAAGTTGGTTGATTGTGAAACCATGTATGGGCATTGTTTGATAACAACCCTGCGCTGGAGATTATGGAGGAATCACAGCAGCGAGCATACGAAAACGGTGTGCTGAAGCTCGAAAGGCAGGTGTTCTGCAGACCAACTCGGCTTTTGTATTGCTTGAATAAAGTTCTAAATAACTATAATTTATTTGGCAGTGACCTGATCCCCTTCCTTGAGATTACATTTCTACAACAATATTTACATTTTGGTTGACATTGATTTTTTCTTTCAAACCTTCCCTCACACTATTTCTGGGAGGAAAAAGCACATAATTATAATATCATAATTATATCATGAATTCATTCCCATTTAATTTCCGTAGAGCAACACTCACACTTGCCCAGCGGGGGGGCTGCTGTGATTCCCAGGAGAGGAGGAGTTGGTGGTCCAGATGTCTTGAGTGTCGCAGAACCGCAGACCCACAAACTCATTGATCTGGAGGGCCTGTAGAGAGAGAGAGCACATGGATACTCTTTACCGTAATTACAAGAATATAGGCCACATTGTACACAAGCCGCACTTGCTAACAACCAAGGATTGAAAATATAGGCCATACCCATGTGAAGGCTGCAGTAACAAATCCCACATATAAAGTAGATCAAATCTTACCCGAAGGACCCCCACGGGAAAGTTGCAAAGATAAACAAAGAAAATCTTTTGATATAAACTCTTTTAAGTGTTTTGCATTGAAAAGCTGCAGATAACAAATTAATGAGTCCATGAGAAGCCTTTGAAATTCAATGATTCTGCGTTATTCAAAAGATTTCTATGCGATTGGATAGTGTCCAAAGCTAGCTGCAGACCATTTTCATGTGGATGCAAGATCATTTTATCCAAGGTTGAATAGGTGCCAGAAAAACAATTTTGTTTCACAAACAATCTAGCCTAATACCGGTGATTCACCACCATGTAAAATTAAAATACAATTTGACATGGTCAGATTTAAATAAAGCTGTTGAGATGAAGACATTAAATGTCTAAAACGGTCAAATTGGTTGGCAACATTTTTTTTATAGAAGGCATCTGGTTCAACCTGTACCAGTGGTGGATTACCATTGTGCTGATATTTATCATGCCACAGACTTTCTGGAAAAGCTAATGTATTGGTATAGAATACAGGGCATAATCACCGCAGAGCAAAATCACTGTGTTGCAAAATCGGTGCAGAGCGATTTTGGTCACACAGCAGTCATTTGTCTGATAAATGTGCAGAGGCCTAAATTCGTGTTATTGTATCAGTGACTCACCGCCAGGCCATAACGGGGTATGCTGAAGTACTTCAGCCAGGCCAGCCAGTCCATGATGCTGGGCAGGTTCACCAGCAGCCCTGAGAAGATCTACCAGACAACAACACTCAAGTGATTAGCAACCACAGCACACACAAAAATAAACAATGCAATAAAACATAGCGAGCCAAATCCTCCACACCGACAGAGAGAGAGACGGAGAGAAAAAGAGGCCGACAGACAGCCCAACAGAGACAGACACACACACAAATTAAGGCAACCATGGCACACACAAAATAAAGGAACATTTCAACACCAACTGCCTCAAATCCCAACTCCCTTCCTCCAAAGTACATCCATCTTCATCGTCCTCATCTCACCATCATGAAGACGAAGGAGATGGTGATGAAGAGGTTGGCCAGTGCCACCACACTCTGGTCGGCCGAGATGGCCATGGTCATGGAGGTGGCCGTGTACGACACCAGGGTCACCGTCAGCATGAAGATGAAGAACGCCTCCACCGAGACCTGCAGCCCTGCATTACATTTTTGTATATTATACTATTGTATATTATACTATATATATATATATATATATATATATATATATATATATATATATATATATATATATATATTACATAGAAGTGTTTTAATCTGTTATTCATCACCATTATTAGTGACGATTCTTCCTCAATGGGTTTCTCATGAAAGAAGTCCCTTTGGTTGAGTGTCTGCTCAGTGACTGCCAAGTGTATAGTAAATAACGAGAGAGGTAAAGAGACGGTACCGATCATGAAGTAGGAGACGACGCTGAAGATGGCCGCGGGGATGGTGCGCAGGACGAAGATGTCCGACAGGACCTTGGACAGGAAGTACACGGAGACTCTGTAGTATCCGCTGATGTACTCGTGCCTATTGGATTCATTCAATGATATGAATTATAATAATAGGAACAATACGTACAATTATTTTTCACAATAATGGCAAAATAAATGACGACATGTAGTTATACTTTACAGATCGAAAACAAGCAAACATACAAGAAGAGCTTCCTCTCTGAGATGAAGAGCTCCGCGGCCGAGACGCTGCTGAAACACTGGTTGGTGGTGATGAAGAACAGAGCGCCCATCCTGCACGAGGACACAGGTCAGAGGTCACAGGGGCGGCTGCTCAACAAGGGAAGGCTTCATCAGAAGGTTTCAACAAATGATGGGTCGATGTGTTTTTTGCATTTTTCTGCAAATATAAGCAGCACACGTGCATTGGGACTCAAATTATGAAATCGGATCATGGTTGACTTTTTATTGTTTGCCATTCAATATATTTGATGGTTTCACCACCACACTGCGGAGGACCCGCTGACCTCACTGCAACACAAGTCTGTGAAGGGATGCATGTTTTGACACCTGCATGCGCTCTGACCTTTGCATACAAAGGACAAGCACGTTAGGTGCGTGTATAAGCTGAACACATTGGAATCAGTTGAACTCTCGACGAGTATTTAAGGTCAGTATCGTGGAGATTTATTGAGACTAAATCATGGAGGGAGGAAGGGGGAAGAGAAGTAGTAAGAGTAAGAACTCTGAAGGGAAAATGTTGGGCTCTGTTGGCTAGTGACTAGTCTGGGTACCAGGTTGTGCCCGAGGGTACTGATCAAAGCGGTGCTAAGAGGATTAGTGATGCTGGAATTTATATTTACATTTAAAGACCTGGAAACCTGGGGAGGAAGGGGATCAATACAAACGCACAACGAAGCATAATGATTAAAACAAGCCGCAACAAAATGTTTTCTGTTAACATTGCTAACAAGTTCGAAACCCAGGAAGAGATAATCCACAAAATGTCAAAACCACATCAATATTCTCAAAACCCTGAAATGGCGAAACAATAAAGTTTCGAAAAAATACACAGATATATAGCGTTTCCCACCTGTTCTGGATGCCACTCTGATCGTTCTTGACCCCAAAGAAAATGGCCCCTACGATGAGTGCCAGGAAGAGGCTGACTCCCACCTGGTCAGACACACAGAGACACACAGACGAGGACATTATGTGGATGATGCTCATCAGACAAATGGTGAAACCAACACATTGGCATTATTTAGTTTGAGTGGAAAGTGAGATGATAATTTAAAGGTAGGGTATGTAATTTGAAACAAACTGCGAGAAGAGGAAACTTTGGTCACGTCGGTTTCGGAAAGTTCCTAAGAAACTTTGAAACTATCCGACTGTAAAAATGTCACCCCTCCCCTCAGGCCTTCCTCCAAAGCGACTTCCACAAAACACGTGAGTAGCTTGCTAGCTTTAGCAATAGGTCTGCATAGCAATACACGCACGGACACGCATTGCCTGTGAGCACACGCAACCGTGGAGGCATGTAGACAAGACAGGAACGCCATCCAATAATTTCATTCGGGCAAAATAAATGATTGAACGATTTTATTACAGTCAGTATTGTCAGATCATTTTATTAAAATTGATTGTGGTCATGATGTAAAGAGAGTTTCCAAAAAATATGACAAAAAAAGCCTCCAACATAAATTGCCTCGAGGGCTTTAAATAGCCATTGAACCTACCGTTTCAGCTGGAATTCGACTTTAAGAAAAGTGGGTTTTGGGGTAGAGATTTAGGAAAGAGGGAGGCTCGTTATCGTTCTGCGTATGAAAGGCGCCACACACTGTAGCGTTTTACTATACGTGTCCGAAAAGCAAAACTTTCTCTCAGACGCAGGAGTCAACCACTACCCCAACAGAGCTCCACACGTCCACACAAACCGCTGCCCCGACAGAGCCCCACACGTCCACACAAACCACGCCGCCGTCGCTCCCTGCTTGTGACGGCCGAGTGCCTCGGAATATTCACTCAGATGTCACAAGAAGAATGTTCACATTGTGTTTTGGGGAGAATGGAACAAAAAACTACAAGCCATAGATCTTACCCCATTTTTCTCTAAACAGGGACTTATTTCAGAAATAGTGATAAAATGTCATAGCTTTCCATGTTTACCATCATTTAGCACAAATGACCACGTCAAAAAAAACGAAAACGGTTTTGGGTTCACTGGCTCTGTAAGACCGCTGACCAACATGCCATGGCTTCGTTCGTAGAGGCAGGGCGGGGGGGAAACGGGTTTGGTATCCTACCTGGGACGACCTCTGACCTAATCAGTTGACGGGGTCAAGGCGACACAGGGGTTTGGCAGGGTCGTGTGATGCTGCCCAGCGGAGGGTGAAGTCGTCCGCCAGACGTGCCCGGCGGGGGGGCGAGAGGAGAGCGGGGGGACGCGTCTCTAATCCCAGCGAGGCACCTCATGACCTCACTGAGTGGCAGGGTGGGGGGTGGGGGGGGTCCCTGCACGGTTCCCAGGGCAATAAGCCAAAAAGGTTCAACCTCATTCCCCTCAGCTCTTCATGTGGAAGAGGCCCCCCCCGCCACCCCCTCTCGGTCATGTGATGGCCCCCAGCCTTGGGGGCCTCTGATGGGGCTGATATGATATCACTTCAGATCCCCGGACTCAACAGCCAAGGGCCGGGTCACAACAGTCACCAAAGCCGATTAATGGGGCGCGGACCCCCCCAAACGGGATTACTCAGACTCTTATTTGGGGCCAATTAGCTGTTAATAATGCCTAAAGTGAGGAGACTTTTGGCGGTACTTCAACGCCACAGGAAAGCTAATGAGGCTAACCCCCCCCCCCCCCTGATCCTCCTTGCAACACTCCCCCTTCCTAGTCTCCCCATAACAACCAGATCTCCGGTGTGCCATGTTCTCGGATGTTCATCTCTTTAACAAAAGGTTCTGATCTCCATGCAACAGAATAGGTTCCCAGGTGTTGGCACTGCTCATGGAAACCGGGAGCATTGACAAAATACAAGTTTTGAAAGAAAAACAATCTTTTCAGTTAGTGCCATCCATTCATTCAGTCTTGGCTCAAGGATCCAAAACACATCAAATTAAAAAACAAGTTTGTGACACACAGCATAACCTTTGGATTGGACTCTGGATCCCCAATGCAGGATCTGTGTTTACCAATAGATAAGCTACAAGAGATAGCACTCATAAACTACTGAGATTTGGCACTAAATTAAAGAAACGGACAAAACCTCTTTGTACTCTATAATTTGGTCTCATAAGAGCGTCCCACAAAACAGACTAAAGGGATTTGCAGCCAGGGGCAAAACCTTTACCATCTGCGGTAATGATAACGTGTTGTAGCAGCAAAGTGTGGCACAATGTGCACACTTCACTTGGCAGTGTCACTTGAACATTGATATTCCGGTAGATGTTGAGCGCTTACGCAGGTATGATATTAGAAAAAGATAGGTGCAGGTGCACAAAGATATTAAACCATCAGACCTTAAAGATGGGGTCACAGGTGGGGTGGGGGAGGTGGACCACCAGCGATCCCGAAGCCTTACCTGGGCCACAGAGGTCTGAGGGTTTAGCAGGAGGTTCCGGAAGGTCCTCTTGAGGACCCAGTGGAGCTGGTGGCAGAAGGAGCTGTTGTAGGTGACGGTACGTGCGGCGGCAGCGGCCGTGCAGTGCGCCTTGCGGTGCTTCCCCTGGACTATGCGCTCCAGCTCAGCCCGCGTGGCGGCGGAGCAGCTGCTGGTCTGGTAGTCCTCCACCAGGCGGTCCTCCACGCTCTGCCTGCAGCTGCGCAGGTCCTCCACCGCCACCTCTACAGGGAGACACAGGCAGGGGGGGGGGGGGGGGGGGGATGGAGACGAGGAGAAGGGTGACTGTCATGGGCCTTAGGCGCCTGGTGGCCATGCGCATTCTGTTCCCCCCCCATCCCAGCTAGGGCTTAGGACGGAGACACAATGTGAACGACGACCACGAGAATGGTGTTCACGGCTAGAGTTTTACGTTTTGAGTGAAAGATTGTGTTAGAAATTAAATTGGACTTAAAGACGTGAACAATCATCTTAAATCAGTATTCATATCAACATCAATGTTTTTTGACCAGTAATGCATTCGTGGTTAAGAAAGAAAAAGTATTTTAGTGAGTGCGTGTCTATATGCATGTGTGAATGTGATGAATTACCTTCCGTGCCTTGCATCGTGGCCAGAGTAGAAGCGTGGTAGTCTCCATTGATCACATCCAGGAAGAAGTCTGCAGGGTTGTTGTGAGGCTCACATGTGTAGCCTGGGAGAACAGATGTTATTATGGTGAATGAAACTTCATGATGAACAGCAGTCAGCCCATCATCTTATGCAACCCATTGGCCTCCAATAAACATTTTGACCACAACCATGAAAGGTCATGCATCCCCATGATAAAGTGCTTAAAGTTGTCATGTGGTGTTTCAGATAGCGGATTGAATCACCAATATTAGTGAAGTAGTCCAAGGTGTCGATTGAGGGTCCATGGTAGACCATCTTGCCTCCCACCAGCAGGGTCAGGGTGTCAAACAGCTTGTAGATGGAGAAGCGCGGCTGGTGGATGGACATGACGATGGTCCGTCCCTGATTGGCCATTCTGCAAAGACAAAACCAACATGAGACGCTGGCACGTTATGCCTTACTTCAAACATTCAGCAGTTTCGATTATCAAAAGTGACCTACAGTGAATTTTAAACTTGTGTCATTAAGGAGCAGATAGAGGTGAGGGCCTCTTGTTCAAGGAATCCGGCTGGTTGATTGCAGACATTGGTATTCAATCACAGAACTTGTCCATTACACTATCCTGCCCTATAGTTAGGTACACAACTGCTAAGTGCAAATTTCACATAAAGTCTTTCAAATAGCATACAGTACCGGTATACACAAAAGATATTTACTCTTGAACCATTTTTTTCATTGAGCAGAGGTTCTGTCCAAAGCAGTTCACTTTTCTGTTTATTGTGGCATACATGTCATTCATAAGAATGTCATCCACAACCCTCACCCCTACACTATCCTGACCACAGCCCAGAATACCTGCACTCAAAAAAAGTGACACCCTATCTTAAAGCAGGGGAAAGGATGCTATCTGCATATGTTTACTGCTCGTTCCCGGAGGGCGGAGGGAGGTCCTGGTGAAGACCTTTTGAGCAGCAGCAGGACAGAGTTGGCGGTGCTGGCGTCCAGGCCGGTGGTGGGCTCGTCCAGGAACAGCACGGACGGGTCCATGATCAGCTCCATGCCAATGTTGGTCCTCTTCCTCTCCCCCCCTGATATCCCCCGGATCATCTGGGTGCCCACCTGACACACACACACACACACACACACACACACACACACACACACACACACACACACACACACACACACACACACACACACACACACACACACACACACACACACACACACACACACACACACACACACGAGGTGAGGAGACAAGGAGGAGATTGGGTTAGGGGATAAGGAGGGATAAGGATATCAGAGGCGATAAGAGGAGTCAAGGATAGAGAGGATTAGGAGAGAGGGAATTAGGGATGAGATGAAGACAGATCAGGTGAGGTTAGGAGATGAGTCAAGGATCGATGAGATTAGAAGAGAGGAGGGATGAAAGGAAGACAGATGAGGAGATATGAAATTGGGAGAGATGAGATGAAGAGTAGATATTAGTTGTCAAGGAAAATATAGGTATTTTTTCATCATTGGGAGAAAGTAAGGAGATAGGAGATTGAGAGTTTAGATTAAATTATATTTGTATTAATAGGATCCCAGACATGAGCCGGAGAACTGAGATGATATTAGGAGTAACGGCGAGAGGGAGTTACCTTGGAGTCAGCCACCTTGGTGAGCCCCAGCTCTCTGATCAGCTGGCAGACCCGGGCCTCCTTCTCGGCCTGCGAGACGGAGCTGGGCAGCCGCAGCGCTGCGGAGAAGCGCAGGTTCTCCCTGACCGTGAGCGTGCCCATCACCACATCGTCCTGCGCGGGGTGCGGTTTAAAAGGGGCGGAGTGGTGAGCAAGGGGAGCTACTGTTGTCCTTGCATGCTAGGCTCAAGTTGTTTGTGTCAACCGACAATAATGTTCATGTTTATATTCCATATTTACATTTCTACAACCACATTTAAAACAAACAAAAAAACAATCATACAAGAAATAAACCATTTATGTTTAACTTGTGAATCATAAAAAAATTAAATAAAAACGATTATGATATTGATGGTCTTAATGCTTACACTGACATGCACAAGATACTGTATAATTATAATAATAGTCAACCTGAACCACGTAGCCTGACAGACACTTGAAGTTGGGCGGCTGAGGCACTCCGTCTATCAGAACCTCTCCGGACAGCCCCGCCGGATCCTTCCGGGCTGCCAGAATGTCCAGGAACCTGCGGATGACATCGGGGTAGCCATGAAAGTGGTACCACGTTTCCATGTTCGTAAACAGCACCGTTGGTTTGTAAAAAGCAGCGTCGTACTTACGAGGATTTCCCGCTCCCAGTGGGTCCCAGTATGGCATTCAGCCCGGGTCTCATGACCCCACTGCGAGAGGAAACATTTACCAATTATTATAATTAATATTATGATGCCGGCAATACCCTGTGTATATGGCCCAGGTACTATTACAACCGGCTGTCCTATTTGCTAAACTTCATTCCAACCCCCTTTTAACCATCTAGCCTGTCTTCCTTCCCAAATTTTGGATGGGATTTAAAAAAACATGTTCAAACCAATCATATCATATCCTAATACAGAATAAGTTGACATTAACCAAAATATGGTGATAAGAATATACATGCATTTACAATGTACATCAAATAGTCTAAATGTCCAACAATACATATATTTAAAAACAAAAATAGCATTAAAGCTGATACATCACAAAAAACGTTTCCGACAAAAACATTGGAAAGATGGAAGAGATTTTGGGGAAAGGACACAATGTTTAATTTGACTGCCTGGCAGGTGGCCCTATCATTTAGTGTCGAGAGATTATATGCAGGAACCCAAGCTTAATATCACATAATTAACACCAAGGCGGGAAGTGGTCCAAGAGTGAAAAGATGCCTTCTTCTTTCATGGGAAATGTCTGGCGTGTTTAACACATGTTTAAGAAAATAGTCAATTTTCATGCGTCAGTTTAGAAACAGGATCTGTATTTGAAGAAGTACTTTTTATTCTGTTGTAATATTATTGATGTTCTATTTGAAGTTGGAGGGAGAAAAACAGTGATAAATATTACACAATAATTATTATCATTAAAAAACATTTCTAAGAAGAGAAAATTGCTCATTACGTTTTATTCTTGGTCTCTTAAAGACCATACAAAACGTTTTTGGAAAAAATGACTAAGAGAGAAAGCGTGAGAGGGTAAAGATAAGAGAACGTATAGAGGGATGTTACAAGGAATTGAGGACAAAGTGGTTTGAGATTAAAGTTAAGGTTTGATGTCATAGATGGTTGAGGTTAAGGTTGATCGAGGAGGTTAAAATCATTTGAGGAGGTTAAGGTAATTTGAGGTTGAAGTTGTTGGAGGAGATTGCGGTTAGCTGAGGAGGTTATAGTTTGTCAAGGTTAAGGATTGGGTTGAGGAGGTTAAAATCACTTCAGGAGGTTATAGTTTGTTGAGGTTTGAGGAGGTTAAGGTTGTACGAGGTTCAAGTTGTTGGAGAGGATTTCGGTTAATTATGGAGGTTATAGTTAGTCGAGGTTAAGGTTAGGGTATCTGTTGGGTTGAGGAGGTTAAAATGGTTTGAGGAAAGCGTACTTGAGGTCCACCAGTATCTCCCGGGTAACACGGCTGTTCTTCCCGACGCAGAAGAAGCCGCTCTTCAGCTGGACTTTGTACTGGATGTTGTGGAAGCTGACGGTGGCGCTACAGGGTGTAGAGCTGAAGGTTGAAGTGGGACCCTTCAGTCCGTTTTTGGGGCTTATGTCGTCCAGCATGGCGACATTAATGTGGCCCACTTTCTCGACCATTTTCACACCACCGCTTATATCCTGTCAAGAAATTAAACTGCATTAATACAGCCTGGCACGCACAACTGCAATCCAAAGTGATTAACAAGGAAAACATAACAATTCATAAAATGTGTTTAACTGTATAAGTTTGAATCAGATTTGAGATACAATTTAACAACAAATAAAAAGATGATACACTTATGTGGCTAAATAAATAGCTTGAAAAGTAATTCTCCCAAGATTTAAGATTTAAATAGATGTGATCACAAAACCTGGTCAGTTGCCATGTTCCCATGCTTCGACTGAAACTTTTTGATACCAATATTTGGCCGCATTCAAACATGGGCACGCAAGCCCCTATAAAGTATGACATTTTCATGCAGAATTTACCCATATTGATTACTTTCTCCTGGCTCACCAGTCCCCCCCTCCCCTTATTGCTAACCCATCTCTAATAAAAATAACAATACAAGAGCCTAACCAAATAAAAACAGTGCCAACTTTTTTGACCTTTTACACCTTTTTTGGTCAAGCATATTTTCATTGGTCCAGTATTAACCAATTTCCAATCCAGTGGCTGAACTTCGCGTCTTTCATGTTTTTTGCTTCAAAATTATAATAAACATACTTTGCTAATGTTCTTGAAAATGGAAATCAAATTTCTTAAATTTGGCCGGGCGTTATTGTCAAGTATTAACTGTGGATCATATTTAATTCAAATGTTGCCAACATGTAGGACCAATCAATCAATTTATTTATCAGTAATAATTATTTCCCATATAGTCTATATCCAAAAAGCTAAGTGTAGCTTTAAATGTAGATATGCCATATATTAGTTAATTTTAATTGTTTGTAAAACGCATACCAATCCATAACATTGGAATCCTACTGTAAACAAATAGGAACACATACTTTGAAGTAATGAGGTGTTGAGAGTTAGTAAGCAAATAATGTGTTAAGTTAACTTTACTGTCTTGCAGTTAATTAGAATCTTCAGAGTAAGGTGTTTTAATGTTATATAGGGCATATTGTATGTTATGTTGGTTTTGCCACAAAAGAGTTGCAAATAAAACGATGCTGCTTTAAAGCAGCATTTGCATGCATCATTGCTGTAATCATAACTTTAAAACGCCAAGTCCTTTAAGAGATCATGGTACTTACGTGCTTGAGTCTTTCTGTAAATAACCAGCCCATCTATTCTTGTTTCGGTCACCGGCTCACATAACAATAATTTAGGAGGACTTCTTATGTAAAACAGTCTTTCTAGTATTACATCCATGTGTAATGTTAACTTGAAGTCCGGTGTGAATTAAAGTCAAGCGCACAAATAACGCAAATGATTACAAACTCAACCCCAGCTGTATTTGAAGATGTAACACGTTCTCTTACCAGACCTCGGTTATTCAATCAGGGGGTCTCCTTGTGCCACGCGTTCCCGGCTAGCCCTTGTGTGTCCTCGGCTGTATACCTCAGTGCTGTCCGACGGTGCTGGAGGACTCAATGACGAACAACTCCCCGAGGCTGGGCCCAAATAACATCAGGGCATGACAGGAGCGATTACAATCAAACACACACTCGTGGACGAGATGTTTTGAACCGCTCACTTGACCCCCGAGGGTCTGACCGCTTGCCTGAATGTAATTTGATTTGCTGCTGTCGCCACATTTTCTAACTCATTTTTGTCGACTACCTCTTTAAGATTATTCCTAATATCAAGTAATGTGGGTGAAATAAACTTCAAATGTATAATTATTTCAGTAGGCTAATGTCATTTGCCAGGCAGTTCGAACTGAAGTCAATAAGAGAATGTAGCTTGTATTTTTTTTGTAAATTCACTTAATGTATTATCTTGATATTCAATAATACTGGCTTATTTGGGATTGTAATAATATACATAGCGGTATCTCTAATTTGAAAAGGAAAGTCCCAAATAGTTAATCGGGACATTAACTAAGCCCACAAACCTTGGCATTGCTTAACTCATAGCAATTTTCACCATTGTAATTTGTTTCAATGAAAGCAAGATTAGCGTTAAATATGCCGCCAAACACATAAGGACAACGAATAAACTGATTTATTTTAATTGATTATTCTATTTAAAGAGCAAGGCCTAAACAAAAAGCCCCTAATTAGAGAATAATCCAACACTCATTCCTGTGTGGAATTTAGGCCTATAGGGTTGGTATTGTGAGAAAGCATTTGTATTTATTTATAGTTTACTATTTATTTATTTATTGGACAATTTACCCACTAAGAATATAGCATGGGAACAAGACGTATCTGCCAGTATTCACTTTTTCTTTTCATTAAAATAAGAACAGAAGACTGAATTTAAAGATTTTGTTCAGAAGAATGATGATTTTGTCGCTCAGTGCTGCGTCACCCGTTTCGTTGCTTTGATTGGTTGAAGTCCTATCCAATTGCGTACAGAGCATGGACCAGAGAGAGAAGGTACAGAGGCATTTTGGTCTGGGCACGTTGGTGATGCCAGCAGTAAATCGAAAATGAATGGTGGTTCCAGACTAATTGCCTTTTGCAATTCGCCAGACAGGCCGAATCTCGATTCTTCCCCTTGCCCCTTTTGCTTTGTCTTTGTCTTTGTCTTAACCAAGACAAAGACAAAGACAAAGACAAAGCAAAAGGGGCAAGGGGAAGAATCGAGATTCGGCCCAAGTGAGCTCTCAAATCATCTTAAAAATAAGGGGTACATAGCACTCAATCTTATCCCTTAATCTTGATCAAATTGGGTATTGAGACACCACTAGCTCTCACATGAACGCGCAACTTCAAGGGTAAGGGGGAAGATAAGGGGTAAGGGGAAGTATTGAGATTGGGCCACTATCCCTTCATAAATGAACCATTCCATGATTAGACCAAGTGTCGCGCCATCTTGTGGACAACATTAGATCATTCTGGAGGTCAACGGATCCACCACAAGTAAATAACTGCAAGAAAATGTGTAAATTTTCAGATTTTTATTGTTTAGTTTTCAATTTATGACAAGGCTCAATAAGTATCACAATTAATTAAGCCAGCAAACAATGTCAGTATCTAGAGAACTGTTGTACAGTCAGGAAGGATAGGTCCACATAGCTCCAATAATTTCCCAGCAGTATTTAGAACTATACATAAATAATATTAGTTAACTGTGTGAAGGACTGACAGGGGTCCATATTATTGTTTTTTGTCGATATTGGAATGAGGAATATTATATGTACATGAAGTTTATGGATACGTTTAAGGATGACACACAAACACAATAAAATAAAAAATACTAAACTACAAAAATCACTGCAAAACTTTAAATAGGAAGAACATTAAAACGCTAAATACATAGTGAACGTAGACCGAAGATACATAGTATATTTGACAAATTGATCCTCCTTCAATCAAAAAGGGTTGCCTTAAGAACATGAAAGACCCCATCCTCTCCCTTTTGTTCACATTTCTCATTGATACAGATTTGAGTCATTGTCAAACATTCATGAGTCAGATATGGCTCTTGGCTATGCAAGTATATTGAAAAAACATAGATTGTTTTGTTTTGAGGTGTGCTTGCGGTGCCAACGTGAAAGATGGGAAAGAGGACAGGGCAAATTGCTGATTTGTACATGTGTGGATATACATGCATAATGACGATGTTGGCCTTTCGTATGCACTCAAGCTTAACAGTAAGGGCTGTGCCAGTTCAGTTTGATTCCCCAGGCTGCCTGGGCAGAGCAATTGAGCAGTAAGGTTAGTTCCCAACGGTTAACCATCAGAATGGGTAACCGTTGGTCTCACTTCAAGCTCCCTAGTTTTATGAAATTTCTTCCTCCAAAAATTTATACTTCTGCTTTTTATTATGCTAAATAGGCCCAAATAGGACTATTTAGCAATACCTCAATTGAAAATAGTTTCTCTGCAAGAATGGGAAACTGATTCTTGCAGAGACAACTACAGCTGATATATTGCAATCCCGATGATTTCATCATCATCCTTTTCTAACGTGTGTTCACCTGCGGAGACTGCGTGTGATAAACCACTGATTACCGCCATTTAATTGGTATGCTTTTTAAAATGTGACTTTTTAACTATTGATATTTGATTGTTATTTTTGCCCCTTTTTAGGTCATAAACTGTATCTTTGTAAAGTCAAAATGAATCAAATGTAATATTATTGAAAGTGTATTATGACTTCCCACAACTCTACAAGTACCGACGAGGACGTGTGAAGACGAAGGCCCTGATAAGAACGTCCGTCCCACAGAAGACCAGCGCGGTTGAGGTCAGTTTCTGCATCTTAATGTGTGGTGGACATTAGTGCCTTCGATGATCTAATCATTTAAACCATTACACCTCCCATTAGAACACCTGTATTCCCATTTAACTACCAGTGCAAATTTTGTGATGGGAAATTCCAAGAGGCCTTATCGATTCACAATATTATAAACAGCCTTATATAAAATGTACATAAATATATTTACAAAAATACACAAAAATGTACATTCTTGTACCCGAGCAAAACTTGCCGCACATGGTATTACTGGTGAAAAAAATGACAGATGTTGTAATTTCATACAACAGAATCTGGATTTTTACAACCCTTCTGCAAACTGTTTTGAGAGCTTGATTCACTAACAGGGCAAAGTAACATCTGTGCTTCAGTAGAGCCACGAGAAAGACAAGATAGTCGCTTCTAAAACTTTTTGGTATGGTATTAAAACAAAAAGTAGACTGTCTGCTCATTGTAACCCACTTCGAACTGAATTCCAACAAATCAGGTGGAATAACTTCAAGTTGAGTTTACTGGAGTTAGGTTAGAAAGCTCCACAGCATTTCACCTAGCTACGCATCAGTACCGAGTCCATTTCTAGATGCCTGTGGCCTAAATACTGACCACAGGTCCCAAAGTGATGGACCGTACACTTTCAGAGAAGTGGTAAAATACACATACATTGTGTTTTAGCAGGTGCCCTTGAGAACCATACCCACGCTACCATTTAAAAAAATATATAAAGTGCAATATTGTGGAACAAAGACACAGACTATTTTGGTGGCATGCCTTTGTCCCTATATTGTCCAAATATTTAATAGCCAACAATAAATCAGGGCAGCGCAATTGTCCAGTGACATGAATGACCTGCTGGCCATTCCAACAGACCTCTCCACCATTCACTTGTGGTCTCCACCAAAATAAAAGTAATGAATCGGACGTCTTTAAGTTAGTGCACCTCTCGTTTAACACCAAGGCTAATAATAATGATTATTATTATTAGTACCATGGTCCATGTCAGAAGCATGCTGTATTCCTAAGGCAACATCTGTGCTTCCTGCACACCCTCTCTCTCGCATCGCTCTCCGTTATATACAGTATATGTGTGTGTGTGTGGGGGGGGGGGGGGGGGATATTGCACTGTGTTTACCATCCACACGGCTGCTCCGTGTGGACTGGGCAGGGCTTGGGGACTCAGGCAGGGGGTCTGGGCACTCAGAACAGGGGGTCTGGGCGCTCAGAACAGGGGGTCTGAGGTCTAGGCCCAGCGGCCGCTGGACGCGAAGCTGCGGCTGATGGAGAAGCTGGCGTCGGAGCCCTTCTGCTTCCCCCAAGCGCCGAACGGCACCACGATGATGGTGCTGTTGTCCTCCGAGCCGTACTGCAGAGACTGGCGGGGACAGAGAAAGGAAACGCGATGGTGGGATGAATAAATTTGCTTTTAAATGAGCTTAACACACAGTGTCTCACTAAGTCATACGACTAATAATAATATTAAGTGATACATTTTTCATCCTCCTGAGGTCAGCTGTAAATAACTCATAGAGATTCCAATTCGGTCATAAGCAGACACAATTAATCAAAGTGACTTCCCAGTGAATTGTTTCATTCGTCAATCATCTACTGTAACCGGAGGTAGGAGTCTGAGGAGAGGAGGCCTACCTGGTCCTGAGGACACTAAGGTACCTGAAGGTAGGAGTCTGAGGAGAGGAGGCCTACCTGGTCCTGAGGACACTAAGGTACCTGAAGGTAGGAGTCCTACCTGGTCCTGAGGACACTAAGGTACCTGAAGGTAGGAGTCTGAGGAGAGAAGCAAGGTGTCCTACCTGGTCGGAGATCCTATAGGCGGCCTCTTTGGGATTGTGGCACTGGTTGATGACGTCACAGATCTCCTGGCTGTTCATGCTGAAGTTAATTCCATCCGTTGTCAGCGCCAGGAAGGCATCGTGGACGTGGTGAAGCTGAAGATATCCAGAAACAAACTCAAGTCAGATATTTATCATAACCAATCATTCCAATGAAAGGCCATGGCCATTCACTGTATCCCATAATTGTATCCCCGACCATTTAGAGCCCCTCACCTTGATTCTCCGAGTTTCGGGCTGAGCGATGACACCCATGTTCTTGAGGTCGAAGTCCCCGATGCTGCGCGTCATGGCCAGCCTGCCGTTGACATTGGGCTGCCCCAGGCTGTTCCACGTCACAAACCCTCCACTCTGCTTTATCCTAGTAGAGCACAGAGAGAAAGACACATGACCTCCCGCTGAAGCAGGGCCAACCAATACATCTGTGCAGCCCTATAAATCCCGGCGCGAGTTTCGAAGGGCTTTCAGGAGCAACATTACACGACAATCCTCTTTAAAAAAAAAAAAAAGGGGAAAATATTCCCCGAACCCAAAAGGGAAGTAACATTGAGAGGAAACACAGCGGAGGTATCCCTCCTTCCAGGAACAGCTAGACATATTATATATACATATTAACAGGCAGACATATTAGTTGCAAACGGTACTATTCAGTCAATTTAGCAGATGTCTTCATCCACTTCAGATACAGGTGATCAAGGAGCAGGTAAGCAGTTAGAACTGCAGGTTGGCTGTGGACATAGGACATTGGCTGGGTGTCCAAAGCAATCTTGTCGTCCTCTTCACCGAGGCCCCACCCACTTAGGAGCCGGAGCATAACCCCAGACGGAAAACGTACCTCTCCTTCTCGTCCTTCCTGTCGGGGTGGTGGTCGTCGGTGAGCTTGAGGGCCTTGCCCTTGCGGCACAGCATGGCGCGGCTGTCCCCAACGCTGGCCACCACCAGCTCTATGCCGTCGCGCAGCAGCGCCACGGTGGCCGTGGAGCCCGCGTTGGCCCCGGACGCTGCCGGAGACATGGACGCACTGTTGTTTAGTCATTCCGGTCGAGCCGTTCACACTGACACATGCACACGAGCGCGCACACACACACACACACACACTTTTACCACGTACGAAAATACATGCACATACATAAAGAAAGTGAAAGACTACGTACAAGCCAAATAATAATAACAGTTTTTGTTTTTACGTATGAAACTCAACATTTGAACTAACACACACCAACACACGCAAGACACATGTCGGTCATGCAGGTCAAAAGGTCATGGTACAAGTTGAGGGCAGGAGCAAGTTGGTTTTCTTTACAGCTGAATACATGGATTATTGCTAATTATGGGTTATTAGTGTGACAGCCCATGTATACTTTATAGTCAGGGTGTGCAGAAGTCTATTGCCAGGGGGTTACATTGTTAGTTAACAGGGACAAAATGGCTTTACTTTTATTAGTCCAAACGTGGGCTTGTTAAAGTGGTTTGTATCCTAGCGTATGAAGTTGAATGTATACAAAGAAATATTAAAATTGTACTGCTATTGCAGTACCATTAGCAGATCCATGCACTTTGTCTGATTTAACATACTTTTCGAACAAATATCAATAATTAGCCCCTTTTCTTGCATTTTAATTGCAATAATTTCAGCTCCAATTGTGAGTGGTGGACCACACAATGTCTGTTGAAATGGGGGCAAGGAAAAAATTTGGCCGAGAGAAGTCGGTACATCTCTGGTAAGCTTACAACCAGCAACAATGATCCTATCGTTATGAAATACCGTTTTCAAGGCAACGGAGCAAATGTGATCCAAGATACAACATGTTATTACGGACACATAATTATAAGTTGATCCCACCCCTTAAGCCTCTGTTCAAGAACAGAACAATCGTAAAATACATACAATTTGTTAATTTTACACCATTTATTTTTGTATTCATTGGGTTCAAAGGAACAATGAATAGCAGATGTGTATACATGCATTTTAGTTGCTGTTGCACGAGACAAAATTGAAAATGTATATTCTTCCTTGAAAGGTGAAATAGAGGTTACTGAATGAAATGTAGTAATACATGCAATGCCCAAAACATGCCGATCGCATGATTGTGTCAATTCATTTACACAGGTAACCCTGCAGCCTGCGTCATCTACACTGTTTTCTGTAGTCTAACTCAACTGTGTTACAAACTATACTGCAGACGCCGTAGCAATAGTGTCCACTAGCCAACACCTGTGAGGCTAAACCTTCTCTTGAGGGGAAACCAAGAACCATGAATTAATAATGTTATAAAGGAATCATCATGAATTAGCAAACGACTTATTAATATGAATCCCAAAGGCCTGCATTAACAACAGAGACATAATTAATGTTTGGTTTTTGTTCAGCAGACGTGATCATATGTTCAAATGTATCGTTGGGTTATGTAAATACGCAAATAAATTATGTATGTGTCTGGTAGTTGGGATTAGTTTTGCTGCTGTTTTTATAACTACCAGAACATTTTATTTTACATCACGTGATTTTCAACAATAATGTATTTCGGTTTTTCACTATGTTCAAATATGCGGGTGGGAGGAATGAAATGTGGACACAAAACCCAAATCGATTGAGGAGTGAGGAGTGACGTTTCTACTGAGTTACTCCTAATGCAGTCATCCAGGTCAGTGCTGAATGCAGCGCAGTGCAGGGTTTGCAGTGATTTGGGCTTCTTTATTTCCCCTTAAGAAAAGCAGCATCAGGGACCTGTTTCGTCATATATAATCGCGCTTTCAGGAACAGGGGATAGGCCTTTCCATCTCTGATTATTGTTGGGCCATTCATCGAGAGCAGCCATCTGTCCCAGAAAATAAACGTAGATTTGAGAAATAACAACCGTTTTTCAATCAGGACAAGTGACTACCGTGACGTTACACAGGATCTAACACACTGCAACGTGACAAGGCACTGTATGGCAAGCGGCTGAGCATAGACTTTGAGAGAGAGCGAGAGATAAAGACAGAGGAGCGAGAGAAAGATGAAGAACCTTCCGGTATTCCAGGATATAGAACCAGCTGGACTCTCCTTCTATCTAGCCTCTGGCCATCCACATTGGTGCCAAGGGCCTCCAGCCCTTAGCTGGTTCAGCAGCTGTCATAGATGACATGCATACACACACACACACATACACACACAGGCATATTGGGACATTTCACACAGCATGGCCTACTTGGTCGCCATGAGAACGGACCGCTATACGTACACAAAGGCATACTAGGTCAAGACATACCTTAATCAGAAAATATTGCAGTTGAGATCATTAGCGCTATGAGGGGGAAGATAGAGGGAACCAATTGACGAGGCCTTGATGCTTGTGTTGGGAGCCTATTACACTGATTAAGGCAAGGTTTACGCATGAAGCATGAACGTAATCTACATTTCAATGCCGCTTTTTAACGCAATTAGTGCAGCCCATGGTATCGGTGCTTTAGTACAAGACAGATTCATAATAAAAATTATGCCTTTGTGTACTCAAGGCTGGTTTAGTAAACACAGGGCATTAGTCGAATAAGTCACATGTTTATATCATTATACCTGAGATACTATGAAGATTCAAATCCTAGCGTCCCAGTTTCAAAAGGACAAGACTGTGTCATTATCTTTAGAAAAAACGTTGGATGATTTTAATCAAACTGTGTTTTGGATACGTATGTGTTACGTTGAAGTGTGAAGTGACCTACCACTTGGAGAGTGATGCAAATGCTTCTGCAGAGCCTTGTCTACTTCCAGGAAGGCTCTGGTCAGAACCACCTCCAGGTTGTTCTCCTGCACCACCAGGTCCCTACAGAGACAGACAACACCACCATCCCATCAGCCTGTCGTTATGAATGCTCCAAGTCGGATCAGCACATGTGTCTAGTCTACAAGTATAAAGAGTTTATTATGGAACGGATACTACACTACATTATAGATAATACATGCAACACACACAACTATTCAGAGAGGATATCCAATGCATTTCATCAGGTGGTGTAACCACACAATGGCATGTATTCTTCTAAGGCAACCAGATTTTCCCAGCGGTTTTCCCCCAGCCTCCGTACTTGATGTACTTCTCCATGTATTTGTCACAGAAGTCGGCCGCCTCCGGCCCGCCGTGGCCGTCAAACACGGCGAAGTAAATGATGTTGTTGGTCATCTGGGAGAGCTGGAAGCGGTCCTCGTTCTCCTTGCGCTGGCCGATGAGGGAGGCCGTGCCCACCTTGGACAGGCTGACCTTGGGGATGATCTTGCCGTAGCGGATGCTGGAGGGCAGCAGGATGGGCGCGTCGATGCGGTTGTCCCAGATGCCGAAGGAGTCCCAGGTGGTGGGGCTGCCGCTGCTGTCCGGGTCGAAGCGGGTGTTGCTGGGGCGCCGGCCGGAGGTGTGCAGGGGTCTGCGGGAGGCGGCCGACTGCAGCTGGGCGGCCTGGAAGGCGGCGAACGGAGGGGAAGCGGCGTGTCGTAGCAGGCCCCTGCAGCCCGTCCGGGGCCCGCGGCACCGCGCGAGGTGCACGAGAGAGGCTGCTGACATCACAGGGACAGCCGAGGACTGGAGCACGCTCTGTGGGAGAAGGATCTGCCGGGTCACACTGGAAACACAATCATGAGGAAATTATTAAAATACACTCTTCGATAACGATGCTTTGTTCACAAACAGCATTGTGTTGGAATGGCTTCATTGTGGGAGGATAGGCTGGCTACCTTTTTACACATTTTCCAAGGAAAACAGAGAGGGTATTTTTTTGTAAATTCAGTAAAGAAGCTAATAATTGTTTTAGTACAATATCCCCTTTAGATGATAGAATTGGGGCCATAATAGGTTTGTAGTCAACAGGTATACAACAATTGAGAGGTTAGGTGGAGTTGAGGTTGGTTGGAGTTCAGGGTATGTGGGTTCATCTATGCTGGTGGGTTCAAAGAAATCTATGGTTGCGGTCTTGTAGTCTTTTTTGCTTAGAAAAGTTCTTTCTCCGCAAGGTGTGTAGGAAACCTGCTGAATGACTCCATTATAATTGAATCCTCTGAATATAAAATATATTTTGAGGAAAGGCTGGATCATAAGCTCTGTCTTATTCACCTGCACAATTATTGGAAAATTCCCCTTGAGAGGGGGTTTAGGTCATGTTACATTGTAACATTTGTCCATTCCTCACTGAACTTGTTATACTGTGTTTACAATTTTGAAGCAGCATTCCTGCCTCTCTCAATTTATGCACAAAAAACACATAGGAAAATACTTGTTCAAAGGTTGTGCAAGTAAGAGAAGAATAGTGTTCTTGAATCTGGACCATCCTTTACGAAAGGAAAGTATATAATGCAGTCCCACAAAAATATTATTTATATTTTAAATAAAATGTTTGTTCTTCAACCTATCTCTGAACTGCTTTGCTTGTATATTTGCCGTCTATTATAACCATGATTGGACAATATGAAAATAGAGACAATCGCCCAACCCTAATATACACAGCATGCTATAATGTATGCTATTATAATTCCGATAAGTCATTTTGAGTTCATTCAGAGGAAGATAGAAGTCCAGGTTTAAATTATTCATTTTGGTTCTGAGGTTTACTTAGAACATTTTACTAATTAATAACTTTAACTTTGTAAATGAGCTCAGAAAAAGGCCTTATTCATTTTTCATGTCAATGTTTGCCTTCCAGACTAAAAATAGGATACTGACCATCAACAGTACGGTGTATGCATGTAGCCAATTAATGTCTTCTTGAGCCTATCATCAGTAGAATATTAATGCATTAAATAAATGTGTGCGCTGTGAATACATTAACAAAGCATTGTTGCCACCTCTAGATATCCATTTGCCACCCTGGGCCACCCCAGTTACACATTTCTAGAACCGCCCCTGGCCCCTGACATGTCTCATAATAACTATACAAAACCAAGATGTACTGATTACCCACCCTGATGCGAGTTACTGAAACACTAACGTGTACACTTCGGTTCAAGACCACATTTAAGAGATTATTAAAAAGAGCTGCCCCAGCGAAGGGCATTCAAGGCGAATGTGCCACACAAGCCCACACCCCATATCACAACCTCGACGGTGACCATGTAGAAATACAAAACACGGCCATACAGCGAGATGCGTGCATTAACCGTATCCAGTTATTGCACTTGCACCCGTTGACCTTAACTATGAACCTTACCGATCTTAAAGGGTAAATAACGCACACATGATGCAACTCATCTTGCGTCAGCCCACAGGCGTTTAACAAGCTAACGAAGGCTAGCGAACATACGGATTCAGTAGTTCAATGCTTTAGCTGAAACGAATAGGATCTTTATTCGATTTATATTAGACGCAAAGCATAGATATCTCACTACCATGAATTTAAACACAAAATTCAAGAGGGCAAGGCCATTTCAATGTACGTCAACGTAATGTTTTACCGGGGGTTGACCCAGTTGCTATGTTAGCAATACACAGTGGGTGTGAACCGAATTCATAAGACATTCCAATCTTTTGCTGCCAATAAAACTCCTACCTTATAGGGTTACGGACGGAATTCCCCAGCATATACCGTTGAACTCAGATTAATGGCACGTCCGCCAATGTAGATAACACCGCCGTGGTCCAATGTTATCAAACAAGGTCTCGCTTCTCGACGGCGCGAATCACAACGACTGGAATAACTACGGCCCGCCCACTGTCCGATGATTGGTCATACCGATTGTATAGCTCTGTGCGGCATGCACTTGATGGGTGTCAAGTGCAAACTAAAAACACATAAACACGCACACACACGTACACGCACATGCACGCACATACACGCGCGTGCGCGCGCGCACACACACACACACACACACACACACACACACACACACACACACACACACACACACACACACACACACACACACACACACACACACACACACACACACACACACACACACACACACAAAAACGAACTAAACTACATTTCTGTTCATGGCATTTAGGAAGGGCAACATGCGGGTGCGTCGTAGGGCGTTTTCTTGGGTGTAGATTCAATTCAGGAGAAACGAAAATGATCAATACTAAGTTTCAGTTTCGATTCTGACTCAGGTGTTGAGCTTACCTGGGCATATAAGCAAAGGGAAACCCAATTCGCTATGACAGTGGACACATCGAATAAGCCAGAATGTTTTCATGGGGAGAAATTCATTTAGCAAAGCCGAATGATTTGGCGGAAAACCGAGAGTCAGAGAATGGCATTCAGTTCGTACCAACGACCAAACCAATAATAAGTTTCTCTGCGAATAATTCAACGGTAACGTTTACCAAAAGTGATGGAAGGGCATATTTCCTTCGTCGGCAAAGGAACCACGATGGAAATGGGAGATTCGGGAAAACCAGTGAGTAAATTTAGCACCAAGTGGTCTGGATATACACTATATTGTTGTTTTATCTTGAACAGTGGCGTACTAGACTCATTTAGTTGGGTTGGAACCGGAGGGGCACACACTGTAAAAAAATTTTTTTTGAGAAAACTCAAAATTGCAAGGCAACTTAATGCAATCAATTTTTGAGTTTTGAGCCCAACAAAATGTCATTTTTCTTCTTTAGACAAACTTGAAAGTTAGAGTTACACCAACTAAGATTTTATATTTTACAAAACTCAAAAAAGTAAGTCAGGGTTGTTAACTTAATATTTCAAATTAAGGTTAATATTATTTAAAAAAAAAAAACATTTCAAAGAAAGCAAAACTAGTTTTAAACTTCCATTTTACATTTCTGAATTCCAGACAGCAATAGAACAAGCAACATGTAGCTAGTTCAGCAGCAGAGAATCGCTGTCTTAATTCAGCAAACCAAAGTGCAGAACAAGTTCGACATTAAGGTCAAACTTGTTTTGCACGATACGGGAGCCCAGGTTAAACGGTGACGCAACTCTCGTGCCTCATACACCGCACGATCCGGAGAGCAGCCTTTATTTAACTCACACCCACAGCACACAGCGCACCGCACAACCAACCAACGGACATGCAAGTCTCGGTAACGGTGGCGGCAACACTACACACAATAAATAATACACAAACAATAAAGACCCCAAACCCGTTAACCCCACTTAACCTAACAGAAACAAATTGATAAAAGGCAATAAACCCCTTTTTCCCAACCGGCATCACGAATACCCAGACTCCCCGGGGGTTAGGGTAGGAAAGTGTCGAAATGCGCATGTGCACCGTAGTTGGCCCAGCCTCAGACAGAGTCTGACTTAAACCCGTGTGTCTTGCTAACAAAGATACTACACTACAGTGAGCCCAACTCTTGACCCAAAACACAACATTGTTGGTTGGACTAAATTGCATTGCACAGTTGACATGAATACTTAATGTTTTCTGTGTACTCAGAAATCATAATGAGACCAACAATTGTAAGTTTTCGTTTTTACAGTGCAGGGCACTGGTGTAGTCCAGCGCGGGTATACGGCGTACACCCACTTATTTTTCAGTCATCATTGCGTATACCCACTTCTAAATCCCCCCAGATGCGCACCATTCAGAAGTATCAGCAAGCCAAATTGCCCACTTTTTTGCGTTCACACCAAATGCGACGGGGCGACAAGATCCCATACAAGTGAACGTAGAGACGGGATTTTTTCACGAGAGAAAGTTTTGATTTGTCGTGCCACACTTTCGCACAGGCGAGCGCGTTCACGAGGATTTGTGCAGCGACAAATTCGCTCGAGTTGAAATATTTCAACTTTGATAAGAATTTCGCGTGATGACAGCCAATCAGCGTTCAACAGCCTGGCCACTGAGTGACATGTGTAACGTAACAGCCAATCAGCGTTCAACCGTCAAACTCAGTGCAGTGCAGTCCGGGGTGAACTGCAGCATGGAAGAGAAAGTGATTGTTGCCGTTTGCGACTCCCGGAGCTCTATATATTTAAGCAATAGATCACGACAGGCTGTGGTATGTGCTCATTATACCACTGTTAAGGGGCGTTGTCCGGCCCCGACGTGCAGCGGAGGGCTGGCGACCCCCTTCACAGTGGTATAATGAGCACATACCACTGACTGAAGTGATCTATTGCTTTTATACAACGGTTACTATTATGGCAAACCGAAAGTCATCGACACACTACATTTAAAAAGAAACCAAGAAAGTCAAAGTAGCAGTTTTATTAAAGAATACAAAAAAGTAGTCCCTCCTGGCTGCCTTCGAAATGCACGACGGTCGCTATGCAACACACTTTAGCGTCCCTCCGAGAGAAGGCTCGGCTAGAGCGGTTCGCCGGCAATTTATCTATATGGAGCAGTTCACTCGCCGTGTGCCTAAGCTTTCGTTAGTCTCTCCATCGCCTTGCTCACTCCCGGAGTAACAACATTTACAACCTCTCCATCATCCAACATATGTTTTACTTTGTAACTGTTTCTACTTCCAGGCGCGGAGTGATAAGCAAACTTTCGGAAAAATGATCGGGCGTCATAGCAGTTATGTATACGCTCATTATACAACAGTTAGGAACCAATCAGATCAGCAGCGACATGCTCTGCACGATGCCCGAGATGCGGGGGGGGCCTAACCAATCAGATCGCTGGATTTAGGCCCCCCGTTGTGCCATGACCCACGCTACTCTGCTTCTTATTGGCTAATACTCGCTGCCTTTACTGATTCCATTGTTGAATAATTTGAATGATGTTCAATCATCATTTGATATATAAATACATGTTGATATTATATATATCTAACGGGATGATTGATGTGGAAGAGAATGATGTGCGTTTTTTTAATCTAAGGTGAAATATGAACAAGGATGCATTGTCAAATTCAGATCTGAAGTATTTTATTTAAATAAATGTTCAAAAAATTACTGAAACACCATGTTTGCCTCATCTATATTTTACATTCATGCAGGCTGCCTGTGTGACCAGTAATACCTACAAACTGCTCCTGATCAAGTCATGTTAACTTTAAAATAGTGGCCCACTCTGGCCCATGCTGCAAATCAGCTGTTCAAAGACACAGTTTACAAAATAAATTACTGACTTGCCAAGTGAGAGAATAGGTGTCATTCCAGGAATAAGGAATAGTTCCCTCAAAATGCATAGTTGTCTGTCACTAGTCTGTGGGCCAGTGTTGGTATATTAATTTCATAATCCTTCCTCCCTGAGATCAAGCAGCAGAAATTATGTGACAATGAGCAAATACTACGGAAGGATTTTTGGGTAAACTAAATAGAGTAGTCTCAAATGTCACTGTTTCTAAAACAGGGCGCTTTTCTGGGCTGCGTTAAAAAAGGGCAAACATTTAGAGTATACCCACTTCTCCAGGGACCACTACACCACTGATGCAGGGTAACACCAGCCCTAAAACAATAACTTTGAAAACCAGAGAATGAAGGCTGTATCCGCTATACACTACACAATTAACAAAATGACAAACAACAAGTATTGATTCGGAATATAAGAAATAGGTCCATTGCATTCGATGATCGGTCCACAAATGACTAGGAGAACAAAAAAGCTCACAATAAAAAAAAATATGTTGTAGTCTAGTTAAACACACCCGTTATGCTGGACATGTCCCTGGTCCTTTTTTTCTAGAGAGCATCAAGTGCAGACACGTCGTAGCTTCCAGTTCAGGAGACTCTGGTCTTCTCCTGCTGTCCAGGGATGGCTCTGTCGTCTTTGTGGACCTCAGTGCACCCGCCATTCCAAGGTGAGGTCTTCGTCGTCATATTGTCATTGTTGTGATAAAATGGGAAAGGTTCGTCTAAGACGTTTTAAAGATATTATGTGTTTCCTTATTTCACTGTGATTCAGATCACTCCAAATCTGCATTAAGAAAAGGATCATTCAGGTCGCATGTGGAGACCAACATTCCATAGTTTTAACTGAAGGTAGGCTATAGGTCTGACCAGCTCAATAGATCTAGCCTACAACCAAAACTATTTTTCATTTTACTGTTGCCTATACATTGCTTTCAGATGGACAAGCATTGTCTTGGGGCAGCAACACTCGGGGGCAACTGGGTCTCACCCTCCCAGAGACCTCTGTCATCCCGTCCCCTACACCAGTGGCAGCCCTGTCAGGGGTACCCCTAGTCCAGGTCACCGCTGGGGGAGCCCACACTCTGGCCTTGTCCGTCTCTGGAACCGTATTCGGCTGGGGGCAGAATGACGCCGGGCAACTGGGTCTTGGAGACACGACAGGTATAAGGCCTGTAGGAATGTTCTCTTAGTCAGGAGATTCTGACTAAATGAACTCATTAGTCATGAGAAGGCTGATGATAGGACCTATGAGTTGCTTGCTTCCTGAGAGCCGATAAAGTGATGATCTGCTCAATTGAATGGTTCTCCTTTAATCCCATTACGGGGACATGACATAGTTATATAGATATTACTCAAGGACAAAAACCATAGTCTTCATCTGGTCGCATGCTGTTATCCTGGAGATTATGTGAACTAAACCTGTATTTTTCCTATTCTTTTGAATGTGTGAATGAAATTGTATTTCAATTCGTGTTTTCAGACAGATCTACTCCAGTGACAGTTGAGTGTCTCAACCTTAAGAAGACCGTTTCCATTTCTTGTGGTGAAAGACACAATGCTGTTCTGACAAAGGTTACTACATATTCTTATTTTAGTAATGTAGTTTCCATCCATAATGATTGCATTAAGCCATGTCCTATTCAGTGAACTCAATAAAAAAAAAAATCCCCCTGTTAGTCTGTGAGTCGGCTCACAGACTAATCAGACGGATTTCCTTGTGTGTTCCTTTAGGGAGGTGTGGTGTTGACCTTCGGCAGCGGTGGCTGTGGGCAGCTGGGACACAACTCTCTGCTGAATGAGCTGACCCCTCGTGTGGTGGCTGAACTCTGGGGCGCAGCGGTCACCCAGGTCTCCTGTGGCAGGTACTCTGTCTTCATCTTTTCACTACTGTTCACTAGGAGACGCTTGAATCCAAAGTGACCTACAGCGACTTAAGTCATTAAGGAGCAGGTAGAGGGTGGTCATCTAGCTCAAGGATGCCCAGGGCTGAGGTTGTGGACGTTGGGGATCGAACCCAGTACCTTTTGCCTGGCAGACTAAGATTACAGACTATTCTACTGAATCTATGTATATATGAATTGTTATTATTTAAATAATCACTGGCTTCTTTTAATCTATTATTCTACCGAATCTATGCATGAATTGAACGTCTTTTTTTTCAAATGTACTCATATTTTTGATAGATGATTTGCTTACACATCACCAATGTATTTATTATAATCACTACTATTTAATTCGGCAGGCTATTACAGAAATGTCACTAGCTTCTTTAAATCTTCTTCTATTTGCTATTTTATTTTCTGCAGCAACCACACCATGGCATTAGTAGGCCCAACTAAGAAGATCTATTCATTTGGTCGTGGAGAAGAAGGCCAGCTTGGAAACAGGCTCACCACAGACTGTTCGGTGCCTCTGCCTGTTCTGCTGCCTCATGGTAGGAAGTCACGCAGTTCAGGGTTAAGTTTAGGGTAAAGGAGCGTGAGGAAGCGTTTTTCATCTTTTATTTACCTAGGTTCTAGGGTTAAAGTCACAATGTGTAACGATTAAACTTGCTCGAGGCATACATTAATCTAGACATCTCTATATATATATATATTTATACAACGGGGGGCCTAAATCCAGCGATCTGATTGGTTCCTAACTGTTGTATAATGAGCGTATGACGCCCGATCATTTTGTGAAAGTTTGCATATCACTCCGCTCCTGGAAGTAGAAACAGTTACAAAGTAAAACATATGTTGGATGATGGAGAGGGTGTAAATGTTGTTACTCTGGGAGTGAGCAAGGCGATGGAGAGACTAACGAAAGCTTAGGCACACGGCGAGTGAACTGCTCCATAGGATAAATTGCCGGCGAACCGCACTAGCCGAGCCTTCTCTCGGAGGGACGCTAAAATGTGTTGCATAGCAACCGTCGTGCATTTTGAAGGCAGCCAGGAGGGACTACTTTTTTGTATTCTTTAATAAAACTGCTACTTTGACTTTCTTGGTTTCTTTTTAAATGTAGCGTGTCTATGACTTTCGTTTTGCCATAATAGTAACCGTTGTATAAAAGCAATAGATCACTTCAGTCAGTGGCATGTGCTCATTATACCACTGTGAAGGGGGTCGCCGGCCCTCCGCTGCACGTCGGGGCCGGACAACACCCCTTAACAGTGGTATAATGAGCACATACCACAGCCTGTCGTGATCTATTGCTTAAATATACATTTATGTTGGCTTTTTTTTGCATGAAAAAGATGACCAGAAGAATGTTGAGCGAATATTGGCTGGAGGAAACCAATCTTTTGCCCTTTGTTCTCTCAGTCAGGTAGGAGTCTTTGTATTTTGCATTAATTTGTTTGGATGCAAGACATTTAAAAGGTTTTTTTAGTTATCTTGGGGTTGTCTAACAGGAGCCTGAGAAGGATCTTCCTGGGATTATTACAGCTCTGGATATGGACACCATCGACTTCTGGCTCTCGAACTGTCGGGATGCGAAATCATGGCGTAAAATTAGAAAGTAAGCTCTAAATCTGAGAATCACAGTATGTAATTGATGTTTAATAAGGACATTAAATGTAAACTGGTTTAGAGTAATATATTCATTTGAATATATATATATTTATTTCTAGACAGATCAAGGATATATTCTCATCCACATCTTCCTTGAACGCCAGCTTTCTTGACAGAAGGTAACGCATTTTACAATATTTTAAATAATGTATTATCATTTCAAGTTGCTCTTCCAATAATAATATTCTATTTTACTTGATCAAAATAGCGCTGACAAGCACTACCAGACCTCACCCAGGTGCTCTGGCTTGGACTTGGTTCTTGTCAAAACTGCTTTTGCCAAGCTAGCAACAAACACTGAAGTGCTACAGGAGGTAAGGCAACATTGAGTGAAAATACAAAACTCTCCCCAACTGTTTTCAGTTCGATAAAATATATCATCCCGTGTTCAGAGTCAAACACTGACAACGCTGTAAATGACTTTGTCCTGAACGATGCTATAGGTGGAGACCGTCGTCCGAGACTGTCTCCTGCCCTCGTTGAGTGGGCAGCCGGTCAGGTTTGAAGGCCTGAGGGTTTACTACCTGCTGGTGGAGCTGCTGCAGGTGCTGCTCAGAGACAACTTTGGTCAAATGCTCTCCGTGAGGGTGGCTGATGCCTTCCTCTCTCTGCACCAAGACAGACTGGAAGTCCTTGGTAATAGACCCAAAGAACCCATCATTTAAGATGCACTACAATGTGTTTTCCAAAGCTGTTCAATGTACACTGTATGTGTGTGATTGATGCAGTTGGACTATGGTCCTGGACACCTAGCTTCTTCCGAACCGCAGTCGAGACCTTCTGCAACGTGTCCAGGAAGCACCTCTCATCCTTAGATTGGGAGAACCACTCGAGAACCGTCTTCTTAATGAAGACGGCGGACGTTTTGCAAAGGCTTCATTATGTGAGTGTTTACTGGCAGGTGGTAGATGCTTAGTGTAAATAGAGGTGTGATGAAAAATTGGACGAGTCAAGTAATGGGGAATGATAGCTAAGTAGCTAGTGTTGTTCGACTCTTAAGGTCCGAAAGGTTCTGGGTTTGATCAACATTGTCAAATGCCCAACTTTTGCACGTAACAGAGTTTAATTGATTTTTTCACACGTATGATTACTGCTTCATACGGTATGAAGCAGTAGTCTCTTCAATTAGAAAGTAGCCAAATGTGATGTTTCCCCTCTAATGACATGTATCTGAATTTAATGTATGTCGTTTTGGATGAGTGTTTGGTGCTGAATAACTGAAAAGTTATGTCCTGACTGCAGGCCAGCAGTAGCGGTTCACGGTGCCTCGAAGATAGTGTTTTCCATGTGACGACAGTCCTAGATAAGGTGAGTATTTAAGGACCCTCTCTCTCTCTCTCTCTCTCTCTCTCTCTCTCTCTCTCTCTCTCTCTCTCTCTCTCTCTCTCTCTCTCTCTCTCTCTCTCTCTCAGCATTTTAGGTGCAAGGCCTCTTTGCATGCGGCATGGACATTTTTTAAATGGGAATAAAGTCCCCATGCAAGGGCATCAAGGTCCTAATAAGTTAAAAAGCCTAATTTTTAACACAAGGAAGGAATACCAGTACTATTTTCATGAGGTGCAACCGATTTGTGTCCTTCTCCTGCATGTGATTCAAGAAGACTTCCAAAGAGGAAGGAACATTTTGCCCTTTCACTAACGTAACATCTTTTGCCCAATATATGTAACCACCTTTTTAGATTCAAGACAATATGAAAAAAAGCTTCCCCATTCAAAGGAGTATCTCTTCACTGTAACTTCGGGGGGTCGTGTTTCCAGTGAGATCACTCACACCGGCGCTACCATGCAGCCGCCATATAACTTCCAGCGCTGCCAGAAGCCTTTTTCCATCAACAGTCACTTTGGGGGCCTTACGATCTTAAATGCAATTCACGGTTATTCGAAACACCTGTATAGCGGAGATATACTCGAATAGTTAAAAGTCCCAGTGCTGTTATATTCTGTTCCAGCACTCATGCACTGCCTGTTCAATCAAATGACTTTGTTAACAATTCTTAATTATGAATTGTTGTTCAATATATGTTTAACATACTATTTACTTGTACTATTATTTCTGTTTATTAAATGGTATGTAACATTGAGTGTGCCACTAATACATTATTTATACTTTTGAGAATGATATAATTCAATATGCTAACATCGGTTGAATCTAACAACATTATTTCTCTACTCCTTAGTTTTTCTTGATTTATAGGGTAATAATTCAAAGATTCCATACCGGTCTGGGGTCGGAGGAAGAAAAGCGATGGTCACTTAAAACCATACAACATCTTTACGTATGTTGTTAAGACATTAACTAATATTCGATAGAATTGCTAAAATGTTGTCATGTATGCATCAGAGATAATACCTCTACATTGTTATTCTTTATATAGAGTAGCCTAGGCCGTCTGGTGAAGTACCCTTGCATTCTACCCATAGAATGCAAGATGAATCTGTGGATCCTTCGTCTGGATGGTTTCAAGGTGAGATTATATTAATTGAAAAGGATAGTGTCTATAAATCAAGTCCATGGAGTCAATAGCATTATTTGTTCACAAGCTACCCCAAACTGTTCATTTCTGCACTCCTAGGAAGCCACACTATGGCTATAATCGGATTAAGCGGTGCATGTAAACGTCCTGAAATTTAATAAAGCTATATGCTACATTATGCTATGCTATACTATGCAATACCATACCATACAATGCCATGACATACAGTGATAGTGCTATACTATGCTGTGATATTCCATATGCTATACGACGTCATACTTTACCATACTTGACTATACTATAGTGTGAATGGATTTGACTTGACCTGCTCTTGACTTCACCTCCACTCTGTATATCAGTATTTGCAGGCAGGAGTCTTTCAATTCAATGTCAACCGGGGCACAGTGCAGCAGGACACTTTTCAACTTCTGCGGACGTCATCCCATGACCCAAAATCAAAGCTTCAGGTTGGTCAGCAACGCATTTCCCCAGTTAACGTCCATGGTAATAAAGTTGGTGCAATTCTGATCAATCTAACCATCATTGGGATAAATCTAGCTAAATGTGTTTGTAGAGTTCACTTTTCTCGTTAGTTCATTTTTCCAATTACATTGGATGATTGGTTTAGTATTGGTCTTTTTTTTATTGTGGATTAATTCATTGGACTTCATCATCAGTGTGACATTACCGCACTAGTCACGATTCTCTAGTGTTCTGAATCCAGGGATCAGGTGAATTCAAAATATTTAAATTGTAATACATTTCTCAAGGTCTTTTCCCTGCAAAACCTCTTATATTTACAGGTGAAGTTTAATGGGGAAGATGGTGTTGATGATGGAGGTGTGTCAATGGAGTTCTTTCACCTCCTTGCTAAAGAACTTCAGAAGGCAGAACCACAGATACTAGAAGTGAACGTGCACGGAGTGGCCTGGTTCCGCAAGAATGTACGTATACATTATTTTTGTGTAGGGACTATCCGCTGTTCAATTGTGCATTTGAGAGATTTTCGAACATCTGTATCGAATTGATCAATGGCTTTTCAACATATTTTCAATGGTGGGAAAATGTAGCATGTTTCTGTTCATCTGTCCATTCTTCCATCTATCCATCCATTATTCCATTCACTCATCCATCCATCCTTCCATCCATCAACTCTCCCTCATCCATCCACTCATCAGGCATCAATCATCCACCCATCCGTCATTATTTACTTTTTTGTCAAATGACAAAACAATAATTATAATATGCTCCCTCCAGGTCGCCCAGCTGACTGATGAGTTCTTCCTACTGGGCACGCTCTGTGGCATGGCTCTGTATAACAAGTGCCTGATGAACATCCCCTTCCCCTTGGCTCTCTTCAAGAAGCTCCTGGGCTTGAAGCCAACCCTGGACGACCTCATGGAGCTGTCGCCAACTGTTGCACAGTACTTCTATTCTATATTACACATTACATGCCGTGCTATAATATGATCTATTGTAAAACCCTATACTATGCTTTTCCATTCAACACTATAATATGCCATGCTATGCTAAGTGATGCAATGCTATACAACCACTATACACTATATTACCAGTTGTATACATGGCCGCCTTAATGCACAGGCTTACCTGGGCTGAAGCCCCAGATCATGATAGGCCCCCCGATCGGCGTAGGCCCGAGACAATGTGATTTTTGTTTTGGGCTTACAAAGATCAGAGGCCTTTCATGGGCCAATAAAAAAGGGGGCCACTAGCTGGTCCACTGGCTGGGCCCATTGGCCACTTGAACCCCCCCCCCCTGTCGACAATGGCAAAATGTCTGAAAATAATTTACACATCTTCATTGTAAAATCCCCTCTCAGGGGGCCTACGAACACTCAGGCCTGGTTGTATGTACCCCCATTTCATAAAAATTTGATGGGGTTGCTGTAATAATGCTGTACTATTCTAAACAAGTTGTATTGGCGTATTCCCTGTATTTCATTACAATTTGACGGGGGTTGATTTTACTTTCACGATCGTTCCAACAGAAGCTTAAAGGAACTGTTGGACTATGAAGAGGAGGCTGTTGAGGACCTACAGTTAGATTTCGGAGGGGTAAGAGCTTATGCTTTTTAAAATTCTGCTAGAAAAGAAGACCGATCCTCACTTTAATCATCAATTTTACTTCTGTAGGATGCAGCAGGTTTGGATCTTCTACCCAATGGACAGTCCATTCTAGTGACCAAAGTCAACAGGTGTGTGTGTGTGTGTGTGTGTGTGTGTGTGTGTGTGTGTCGATGTATGTATGCACGTATTGTGGCAACCCGACACGTTGAGCGCACCAACTCCTCCCAAACAGGACACCATTTCCTTGGTGAAAGCCAAAAAAAGGCATGTTTATTTAAGAACATAAAAGTCTCTCCAAACACAAAAACTTAAACCTCGGGAGGAATCAGCGGTCCCCCTTCTTCGTGGGTGGAAACCCGTCACCCACGAGGACCGGTCTCTCCTTGCAGGAGCTCCAAGGCTGGGAGAGCCCCGAATGAGTGGAGAAGCAGGCTATTTAAGCCCTGCTTCTCCACTTGTTCCTCAGGTGCTCCCAATATCCTTAATTGGCCTGGGCCGGGTTGCCACACTCCTCCACCCTTTGCTGAAGCCTCGGGTGGCCTTTCGGAGGTGGCAGCGGTCCGGCGCGCAGCATGGCTGCTTCTGCTGCCGGCGTGGCTCGTCTCGCGGCCTAGTCTCCCGCAGTCTCGTCTCCCGCGGCCTCGTCTCCCGCGGCCTCGTCTCCCGCGGCCTCGTCTCCCGCAGCCTCGTCTCCCGCAGCCTCGTCTCGGGCTGCGTCGTCTCTGGCGGCGTCGTCTCGGGCGGCGTGTCGTCTCTGGCGGCGTCGTCTCTGGCGGCGTCGACTCCGGCTGCGTCGGCCCCGGCTGCGTCGGCCCCGGCTGCGTCGGCTCCGGTATGGGGGTGGCTTGAGGTGGGCGCTCCCACCCAAAATGGCCCGTAGCTCGGTCGAGTTGCCTGCATTCTCCACCATATGTGGCAACCCGACACGTTGAGCGCACCAACTCCTCCCAAACAGGACACCATTTCCTTGGTGAAAGCCAAAAAAAGGCATGTTTATTTAAGAACATAAAAGTCTCTCCAAACACAAAAACTTAAACCTCGGGAGGAATCAGCGGTCCCCCTTCTTCGTGGGTGGAAACCCGTCACCCACGAGGACCGGTCTCTCCTTGCAGGAGCTCCAAGGCTGGGAGAGCCCCGAATGAGTGGAGAAGCAGGCTATTTAAGCCCTGCTTCTCCACTTGTTCCTCAGGTGCTCCCAATATCCTTAATTGGCCTGGGCCGGGTTGCCACAGTATGTGCAAGTGTGCCTGTGTGTTTATGTATGTATGCATGGCATCTATGCATGTGTGTTGCTGGTGCGTTTGTTCTTATTTATGAGATTTTAGAGCAGACTACAATGCTTCAAAGACACATGTGTATCGAACCCAGGCAGAAATATGTGGACCTCCAAGTGGACATGGTGTTCAGCCGCTCGGTGAAGCATCAGTTCAGGAAGTTTGAAAAAGGCTTCTCTAAAGGCTGCCCTTCACCTGCATGGAGAATGTTCCTCCCTGATCAACTCATGACGCTCCTCAAAGGAGAGGAGATCTTCAACTGGGATGATCTGAGACAGGTCAGACATCCATCCCTAACCCTTCAAATACACCAGACGCCACAGTATACGTCTTTTTATATAGATATATCTATATATTTATGTGAGTAAGAAATGTTCATGCTTCAAAATGTATCTTTTATTACAGAATGCAAAATATGGAGGCTGCACATCCAATGATGAAGTCATCAAAAACTTTTGGATTGTCTTGGCAGAGTTCTCCGTGGAGCAGAAGAAGGACTTCCTCAGTAAATAAACTCAACACAACACATCAATACTTGTATACAATATTATTGCTATTTGATTGGTTGCCTCCATTATTATATCAATTAAAATCGTATAAATAACAACCAATAGACATGTAAAACTTCCTTTTCCTCTTTGTAAGAATTCCTATCTGGAACGGACAGAATTCCCAAAGTTCGCAGTTCAACAATCAAGATAATCATCAAGTTGTCGTGTTACCCAGAGCCTGAGCTGTACTATCCAATGGCCGCGACATGCTACTGGACTTTGATTCTCCCCAACTACAGGAACATCCAAACACTTCGTCAGAAACTCCTTCATGCGGTCAAGCATTGTGATACTTTTGGATTACAATGAAATAGTTTAACCTAATCGAGACTGCTACGTATGGTGGCATATCACTGGACAAATTTGCTGCCACTTTTCTTGATTATAATTCGAATCATATAAATTTTACTTGTGGTCGGTGGACCACACAATTCTGAAATTGTGTCAAAGTAGAAAGCTGGCTTGTGTTAATTGCACTAGAGACAGTGTTTCCCCTAGGATTGAGCTACAGCAGCGGCGTTTAAATGGATTTTTTTCGCTTGCAAATCTTTTTGTGTGCTCGCAAAGCGCTCCCTGCCGGGAGGTTTCGATGCGTCTTCCGGCACCAAAAGGGTGTACATACAGTACATTTGTGCACAGTAATGAGCAGGGAAAAATATGGAGAGATTAAACATAATCCAAGTATAATCTTTAAAACAACTATTTACATTTATTTTACAAAATATATATTATATCAACAACCACCCTATACAGTAAAATCACATAACACAAATACTACAACAACCAAAGCATCTTCCCCTCTCCCCACCACAAAGGTCGTAGTAGGACCATAAAGAGGCAATGCTTCTGTTGAACAAGTTTTGGGGCTCTAGAGTCAATAGTGGCGACGCTACTGAAATTGTTGCTGTTAAAAATGAATATTGACATTTTTGTTAAAAAGAAATTCCTTAGATATAAGTAGAAATATATTTTTCAAAACTAAAGGTTGCAATAACCATGCCTATATGGAAAACATTTTGGGGCTCTAGAGTCAATAATGGCGCTCCTCTCAGTTGTGCACTTTGCAGACGGTCCCTAAGCTCACGGCTGAAAGCCTACAGCTCACAGAAGCCAATGCAATTCACCGTTCCCTAAAGACGGCTTGTTTGGATGAAAACCATGTTGTTGCTGATTCTATAGGTTACAACATTACTAAAGGTGCTTAGCTAGAGGTGTCAATTGTGTCGCAACGATGTTTCACTGATCTATTGAACCGCAAACTCTGAATCTGCCAATTTATTTCCAACTTTACGGAAGTTCCTCTCCGTTCATATGCTTTACTCACAGGTGTGTGAATTGACCTGGATATGAAGCATCCGTAGCACAAAATAATATTTGTCTCTAAAGAGAAGACGGAGCTCTCCTCTCCTCTCCGTTTATATGCTTTACTCAGGTGTGTGAATTGACCTTGATATGAAGCTTCCTTAGGGCAAAATAAAATAACATTCGTTTTTTAAAGAGATAAGACGGAGCTCTGCTCTCCTCTCCGTTTATATGCTTTACTCAAAAGTGTGTGAATTTACCTGGATATGAAGCGCATATTTAACCATTCAGAGGAAATCAGGCCTACTGTAGGCCTATGTAAATAAGATTAAAGATGTCTAGGATAGTATAAATGATAACTTTAAATGGCAGGTGTACTTTGCTTTTGATGGAGCCATTATGTTATATTAATAAAAAGCTTTTTATTGATGGGCACCTTTCAGGCCACTTAAGCACACCTTACATGCATAATTAATAAAATATTAAAAACACTTGGGTGGAGCGCGTGTTTGTCCCTTATGTGAAAGAGCTGGAAAGAGCTGGAGTAACGAATAAGATGCAGCTGGCCAGGGCGCTGAGAGGTGATGCATGATGGTGACACGGCAGACAAGTAGAGGAGCATGATGGACTGGGATCTGATGAGGAAACAAAGATTTTCTAACTTAAGATAAAATATACTCTGAAGTTTCCAGTTTCTGCAAACAGAAGAGAAGGGGTTTAGTTAAGGCTTTGTATCATCAATAAGATAGACTGTGACAAACAATCAATAACAAACAAAAAATAAAACTAAGTCTTAGTTTAAAGCCCACTCACCACGTCAAGGTGCAGGCCAAGAGTGGGAACATAGAACAAAGACTCACATCACAAACTCAGACAGTCAAAACATGCAAAAAACATATAAGAAACCTTTACATAAATACGAGACCATAAGATATGTTTGGGTTTCTCTTGCTTTATCTTAAAAACAAAATACACATAACATTAAGAAAATAAGGGAAGAAAATAAAAGTAATAATAGATAAAGCTAAACTCAGTGATGGGCATACATTTAAATGTACAAAAATTACAGAGGTCACTGATCGGATGTGCTGTTCAAAAATAAATGCACTATTAAACTATGCCTTGTGCTCCGTTATGCAAGCTCCAAGTCTACAATTAAACAATGTCTTTTTGCACTTTTGAGTGCTTTGTGCCAACTTGTGCTCAGTCATGCAAGCTCCAAGTGTTACACTGCTTAAGAAACAGATTCCTTCCAACTAACTATTTACGAAAAATGCAATCAATATCTTATGTACAAATAAATAGTTACATTTGAACCAGCAACGACGTTGGAGTGGCCTACACACATTAATAATTGTAATACACCAACATTGATAACTGTCATACATAGGTATTTAAACAAGCAAATAAAAAATGTAATACCAACGCTGAAATTTTAATTAGACTATTAACAATAATATAAAATTATACCGTAATGCACCTGTTCTTTGCCTTTGGATCTTTTGAATAATTGGATCAATATATGGTGAATCACAATGATCGCAAGCAGAGGACCGTGAGAGTTATTGAGCAGCAGATGAACCAGTCTAAAAATCGGGCACGTTAACGGAGCACTGAACTAGGCCCTCTCGGATGCCAGGTCGAAACAACATTTGTTTCACTACGACTCCTTTCAGCTGCACACCCCTCCTTCTCCAGCAAAAAATAATTAGAGAGAACGGCTAATAAAACGCTTGAGGTGGCGTTTTGAAAAGAAAAAACTATCCAGACATTTTTTGCGGAGACACATTCCTGTTCCCTACTTGTATTGGAGTGAACGGAGATATCTACTTCTGGGTCCCTTGAATCGAGGGACCGGTCCACAGCCCACTTAAACAGCTGCAATACCAGGCTTGGCCGCTGAGCACTGGTGGAATGCGGAAGTAGGCACTGTTCCTGGGGGCTTGCTGTCCATCCAGACCAATCTTGCTTTTGTCCGCCATCTTGGATCCCTCAGGTGACCATAATCAAGGCCAATCAAGGGAGCCACTCCCACAGTTAGCACGACAACCAGTTTCCCACCAAAATAACATTACCCAACAGTAGGATCGTGACAGTATTTTAAAGAGATAAGCTGAAGCTCTCCTCTTCTCTCGTTAAAAAAAAGAAATTCATGAAATTCATCATGCAAAAAACAACAACAAAAAACATAAAATTCATCATGTATATAGGGGAAACACTGAGGGAGCTGGTATGTGCTAAGCTAACAACCAACAACAATGATCATTAACAGATGGACAGTATTCAAGGCAACGTTTTTACAATGCGTAAAGCTTAATGGCTTCGTTCCAGAAGAGAAAAAAAGCTAACAGTCTAAGTTTGCAGTTTTATGCAATGCCATGCTGATTGCAGTGTTGGGAAAGTTCACTTTCTACGTGAACTAGTTCAAAGTTCAGTTCACAAATTTTAAAATGAACTAGTTCAGTTAAACGCTCATAATTCATAATTTTTAACTAAGTTCACGGTTCCGAAGAGCCTCCTTGTGGTTTGTCTAGGATGAAATAGAGTGGTTGAATCAGGTATCGTAGCGAAATACAGTTTCTGTCGTGTAAATCCCATTGATTTCGGTTGGAAGACTTTTTGCTCGTTGGGCAGAAATGGAAAGGGGGGGTCTTCACGTTTGGTTGTAGTCTTTTCGCTCGGTTCTAGCCCTACTGTTGGGACGAAGAACCGAGGGAAAAGACAACTACCAAACATAAACAGCCCCCCTTTCCGTTTCCGGCCAACAAGCAATGATTCTAGGAGGTATTCTAGTCTGCTGAGCTATGAGCCAGAGAGCTAACGTTATGGATTGTACATAATTATAATTCGAAATTCGTCTTAGACTTTATACCACAGATACTCTAGGGTCTATAGCATATAACCGTGTTGTCTGATTACAGTTTAATTCATTTTTAACAATTGAACAGCTCTCGTTTTAAAGAATAATCACCTTGCCATTAGTTTGAATGGGAATCGTGACGTCTATACTTTCAATATAAAGTGTACATATTTATAATTTGAAATTCGTCCCAGCCTTTATACGACAGATACTATAGGGTCTATAGCATATAACCGTGTTTTCTGATTACAGTTTAATGTAACAGTAAGCTGACAACACCGCAACTGCAAATTAACCACACGGATATAACCATGGCAACCGGTCAAACAAGACGGCGTTCTGCGCCCGCATCCACCGTGTTGATAAACAAATAACCACCCTATTGAACGAAGTTAAGCCACGTGAGCGGGCTGTTCACAGACCCCAGAATGAACTAGTTCACATTAACGTTCATCAGGCAGTAATACAGTACGTTCGGTTCATGTTCGCCCAAAATATGAACGAGTTCATGAACTATCGTTCAATGAACGCGTTCAGGCACAACACTGTCCGATTGGATGCTTATGTTATTGTATTTACACAGGTAATTACTGCATTGTTCTTGGTAAACCAAGAACCATGAATTAATAATGTTATGAAGAAATCATCATGAATAAGTAAACGACTTATTAATATGATCACCAAAGGCCTGCATTAACAACGGACTAGTGATAGTATTCATTTTCAATTGTACAGTAGACATGTGATTATATGTTGGAAATGTATTGAATAATGTTGCTGCTTTGATTACTATCAGAATGTAAAAAGGTATTGACTACAAGGTTAATAGATTAATAAGATTTACTTTTTGAGTGACTTTCTATGCAACTATGTACACTGGTGGTCAAAGGCTAATGTCTTAGCAAAAGAGTTTCTGTTGAATTAACTATAATTCTTAACAAATTACATTTTACAACACATGCTTTTCACAATTAACGCATTTACTTTTCACTGTATTTACAAATATACCTGGGAAATAAAATAATTCTGACTCAAGTAAATTGAGAAGTGACGCTTCTACTTCCCGATGAAGTAATCTTGTTCATTTGTTATATGCAGGGCTTTGTATTAACAACTTCTGTTTACTAGGACCTTGAAGGCAGTGACATCACTAGGCTGTTTCATTTGGGGCTAAAGCCCCGGATATTATTTAATCAGCCCCGAATCTTATTTTTTTGCTTTACACTAGAAACAAACATGGGGATTCCAGGGGCCTCTCAAAGTAGCCTAGTCCTTAGATATTCCTTCTGGCAAGAGAATAAACGATTTTAAAACAGAACCAGACCACCTCAAGTGAAATAACCTATACTATCTCCAGTCATATATATATGTATAGATGAAAGGTCTGTCTCACTTGTATTCATTTTACTCTGAAATAACTTGAATGGAACTTTAGATTTTCAGCATAGCAGCCAGGAAGCTATTTAAAGCTATAATAAACTGCGTATTTTGTAAATTTAATTAAAGCCTTCTGAAATTGAAATTTGCCCTAAACCCCAGGTATTTCAGGAACCTAGAAACGCCCCTGCTTGAAGGGATTAAATTCTTCAATTCCCCTTAATAAAAGCAGCATCAGGGACCCGTTCCAAGTAGGCCTAGTCATGAAACTCAAAGCAGCACTGTATGTTATGGTTTAATTTATTTGTTTATCTATAATCCCAATTTCAGGAACAGTCCATCCTAACGGGATATAAGCCTTTCCCTCTCTTATTATTGTTGAGCCATTCATCGAAAGCAACACAAACATACAAATTATATCGCAAACACAAATTGTATTTTTATACAATTGAATTGAAGTTACATTCTTTAATTTGCGTTGATGGAGCTTTGTAAGGGCAGCATGCGGGTGTGTCGTCATTCTTTGTTAGGGTTTAGAGTTTCAATTCAGAAAAAAGATAATATTCAGTTTCAGTTTCGATTCTGGCTGGGATGCATTTAATTGAGCTTGTCTATTTTGAGTTGAGCTGGGCTATTGCATTTGAGGTAGCCGATGGACACATCTAGAAAGCAATAATGTTTTTATGGGGAGAAATTAACTTAGCGAAGCCAAATGATTTGGCAGAAAACGGAGCCTCGGAGAATGGAATTCAGTTCGTACCAACGACCAAACCAATAATAACGAGTTTCTCTGCAACTAATTCAACGGTGGCGTTTTCCAAAAGTGATGGAACTTCATACTTTCTTCGGCGGCAAAGGGACCAAGATGGAATTGTGACATTCAGTGAAACCAGTGAGTAGCTTTTGCACCAAGTAGTCTATCTGGTTATAAGTAAAAAATAACCGACCAGTATTATGAGAAATAGGCCTATTGCATTTGATAATCCGTCCAAAAACAACAACTAAGACTTTTGCAAATATTCGAATAAACAACACAATGTTTTCCTGGACATGATGTCCATGCTCCTCACTATATTACTTTTTTCTAGAGAGCGTCAAGTGCAAACACGTTGTAGCTTCAAGTTCAGGAGACTCTATTCTTCTCCTGCTGTCCCGGGATGGCTCCGTCGTCTATGTGGAACTCGGTGCATCCGCCATTCCAAGGTGATGTCTTCGTCATCGTATTGTCATTGCTGTGACAAAATTGGAAAGGTTTTACGTTTTAAAGATAATCAACACATGTGTTTCCTTGTTTCACTGTGATTCAGATCGCTCCAAAACATAAAAAAAAGGATAATTCAGGTCGCATGTGGAGACCAACATTCCATAGTTTTAACTGAAGGTAGGCTATAGAGGTCTAACCAGCTCGATAGATTTAACCAAGTTGTTTAGTTAAGAATACAACCAAAACCATTTGTCATTATAATGTGGCCTATACATATTGCTTTCAGATGGACAAGCATTGTCTTGGGGCAGCAACGCTCGGGGGCAACTTGGTCTCACCCCCCCAGAGACCTCTGTCGTCCCGTCCCCTACACCAGTGGCAGCCCTGTCAGGGGTACCCCTAGTCCAGGTCACCGCTGGGGGAGCCCACACTCTGGCCTTGTCTGTCTCTGGAACCGTATTCGGCTGGGGGCAGAATGACGCCGGGCAACTGGGTCTTGGAGACACGACAGGTATAAGGCCTGTGGGAATGTTCTCTTTAGTCGGGAGATTCTGACTAAATAAGTTTGTTTGTCATGAGAAGGCTGATGATATGACCATAAGTTGCTTGTTTCTTTAGATACGATCAGGTGATAATCTGCTCACTTTAATGGTTCTGCTTTTATCCCAATACAGAGACATTACATAATTGTAATATTAATATCATATAGATATTACTCAATATAAAAGGACAAAAACCATAAACTTCTTCTGGTCACACACCGTTATCCTGGACATTATGTGAACTAAACTTGGAGGATATTTTAAATGTGTGAATGAAATTGTATTTCAAATCATGTCTTCAGACAGATATACTCCAGTGACAGTTGATTCTCTCAACCTTAAGAAGACCGTTTCCATTTCATGTGGTGAAAGACACACTGCTGTTCTGACAAAGGTTACTATATTCAAATCTTCTTCTCGTGAAAAAAATACTTTGGAGTAATCTCACTCACATCTCATTTCCATAGTCCCATTTAGTGAACTCAATAAAAATATAACCCTAAAGATAAAAAAGGCTGAGCGTGGATTTCCTTGTGTGTTCCTTTAGGGAGGTGTGGTGTTGACCTTTGGCAGTGGTGCCTGTGGGCAGCTGGGACACAACTCTCTGCTGAATGAGCTGACCCCTCGTGTGGTGGCTGAACTCTGGGGCGCAGCGGTCACCCAGGTCTCCTGTGGCAGGTACTCTGTCTTCATCTTTACAGTACTGTTCACTCGGAGACGCTTGAATCCAAAGTGACCTACAGCGACTTAAGTCATTAAGGAGCAGGTAGAGGGGGCCATCTAGCTCAAGGATGCCCAGGGCTGAGGTTGTGGACGTTGGGATATTTAACCCGCATATTTAATTATAATTTCTTCACATTCATTTCAGCAGGTTATTACCGAATTGTTATTATTCAAATAATCAATGTCATCTTTTAATCTTCTTTCATTTACTATTTTATTTTCTTCAGCAACCACACCATGGCATTAGTAGGCCCAACAAAGAAGATCTATTCATTTGGTCGTGGAGAAGAAGGCCAGCTTGGAAACAGGCTCACCACAGACTGTTCGGTGCCTCTGCCTGTTCTGCTGCCTCATGGTAGGAAGTCTCTCAGTTCAGGGTTAAGTTGAGGGTAAAGGAGCTTTAGGAAGCAGGAAATACTTGATCAATAGTGACTTGAATAATGTTATCAATAAAATCACATCCTATAATATATTGTCTGCTAGACAGCCCATACCACTCTTTGTGTATTTACTTATTATTAACTTCTCTTACTACCGACAATCCCAAAGACCCAGCCACTCACGACACACAGCCAGCCGAGCTACACTAGTTCACGTGACACATGTGCACAGCCAGTTAGAGTAGACGGAACACTTTCATTTAGTTTTTTCGTTTTTGCTTAAAGTCTCCTGCCTACTTACTAACCCTTTTATATATATATGTATATATATATATATATATATATATATATATATATATATATATATATATATATATATATATATATTTGTTGGGTTTGTTTTGCATGAAAAAGATGACCGGAGTATTCAGCGAATATTTGCTGGAGGAAACCAATCTTTTGCCCTCTGTTCTCTCAGTCAGGTCGGTGTCTTTGTAATCTGCATTATTTAGTTTAGATGCAAGAAATTCAACATGTTTCGTTAGTTATCTTTGGTATGTTTTACAGGAGCCTGAGAAGGTTCTTCCTGGGATTATTACAGTTCTGGATATGGACACCATTGACTTCTGGCTCTCAAAGTGTAAGCAATCGAAATCATGGCAGCAAATCAAAAAGTAAGCTCCATATCAATCAATCAATCACAGTATGTAATCAAATATGAACATAAATATTCTTTAGATTAATATATTTGAAATGCCCTTTACTGAAGTTTTTTTTTTTTTTCTAGACAGATCAAGGATATATTCTCATCTGCATCTTCCTTGAACGCCAGCTTTCTTGACAGAAGGTAAGGCTTTTTAAAACATTTTAAATTCATTCTATCATAAATTGATTTCAAGGTGGTCTTTATAGGTTGGTGATAATATTCAACATAGGAATTTTATTTTGTTGCAAAATGTATTAAAATAGCGCTGACAAGCACTACCAGACCTCACCCAGCTGCTCTGGCTTGGACTTGGTTCTTGTCAACAAAGCTCTGGCCAAGCTAGCAACAAACACTGAAGTGCTACTGGAGGTACAGCAACATTGAGTGAAAATACCAGCCTCTCTCTGCCTTTAATTAAATAAAACGTATCATCCCGTGTTCAGAGTCAAACACTGACAACGCTGTAAATGACTTTGTCCTGAACGATGCTATAGGTGGAGACCGTCGTCCGAGACTGTCTCCTGCCCTCGTTGACTGGGCAGCCGGTCGGGTTGGAAGGCCTGAGGGTTTACTACCTGCTGGTGGAGCTGCTGCAAGTGCTGCTCAGAGACCACTTTGGTGAAATGCTTTCCGTGAGGGTGGCTGATGCCTTCCTCTCTCTGCACCAAGACAGACTGGAAGTCCTCGGTAATAGACCCAAAGAACCGATCATTTAAAATGCACTAGAATGTGTTTTCAAAAGCTGTTCAATGTACATAAAACGTATGTGTGTCTGTGATTGTTGCAGTTGGACTATGGTCCTGGACACCTAGCTTCTTCCGAACCGCAGTCGAGACCTTCTGCAACGTGTCCAGGAAGCACCTCTCATCCATAGATGTGGGGACCATCTCGAGAACCGTTTTCTTTATGAAGACGGCAGACATTTTGCAAAGGCTTCATTATGTGAGTGTTTACTGGCAGGTGGTAGATGCTTAGTGTAAATAGAGATGTGTGATGAGGAAATGGACGAGTCAAGTAATGGGGAATGATGGCTAAGTAGCTAGTGGTGTTCGACTATTACGGTCCGAAAGGTTCTCGGTTTGATCAACATTGTCAAATGCCCAACTTTTGCACATAACAGAGTTTAATTGATTTTTTCCACACGTATGATTACTGCTTCATACCGTATGAAGCATGATTGCTGCTTCATACCGTATGAAGCAGTAGTCTCTTCAATTAGAAAATAGCCAAATGTGATATTTCCCCTCTAATGACATGTATCTGAATTTAATGTATGTCGTTTTGGATGAATGTGTGGTGCTGAATAACTGAATAGTTATGTCCTGACTGCAGGCCAGCAGTAGCGGTTCACGGTGCCTCGAAGATAGTGTTTTCCATGTGACGATAGACATAGATAAAGTGAGTATTCAAGGACTTCTTACCAAAAAAATCTCTCTCTCTCTCTCTCTCTCTCTCTCTCTCTCTCTCTCTCTCTCTCTCTCTCTCTCTCTCTCTCTCTCTCTCTCTCTCTCTCTCTCTCTGATATATGTTTAACATATTATTTACTTGTACTATTATTTCTGTTTATTAAATGATATATAATATTGAGTGTGTCACTGATACATTATTCATACTTTTGGGTAACCAATGATATAAAGCAATATATGCTAATGTCGGTTGAACCTAACAATATTATTTCTCTACTCCTTAGTTGGGAGTAATGTATCTCTTCAATTGGATGGTAGAAATGCAAAGATCCCATACTGATCTGGGGTTGGTGGAAGCCATGGATGAGACACTTACAGCCCTAAAATCTATTGAGGTACGATGTTAAGACATTAACTAATATTAAATAGGATCGCTCAAATTTGGTCATGTATGCATCAGAGATAATACCTCTGTTATTCTTTACATAGAGTTGCCTATTCCGTCTGGTGAAGTACCCTTGCATTCTACCCATAGAATGCAAGATGAAGCTGTGGATCAGTCATCTGAATAGCATCAAGGTGCGATTATATTAATTGAAAAGGATATTGTCAATAAATCAAGTCCAGTCAATAGCATTATTGCTTCACGAGCAACTATAAAACTGTTAATTTCTGCGCTCCTAGGATGCCACACTATGTCTATAATCGGATTAAGCGGTGCATGTAAACATGCTGAAATGTAATAAAGCTATATGCTACATTATGCTATACTATGCAATACCATACCATACAATGCCATGACATACAGTGATAGTGCTATACTATGCTGTGATATTCCATACGCTATACCATACTTGACTATACTATAGTGTGAATGGATTTGACTTGACCTGCTCTTGACTTCACCTCCACTCTGTATATCAGTATTTGCAGGCAGGAGTCTTTCAATTCAATGTCAACCGGGGCACAGTGCAGCAGGACACTTTTCAATTTCTGCGGACGTCATCCCATGACCCAAAATCAAAGCTTCAGGTTGGTCAGCAACGCATTTCCCCAGTTAACGTCCATGGTAATAAAGTTGGTGCAATTCTGATCAATCTAACCATCATTGGGGTAAATCTAGCTAAATGTGTTTGTAGAGTTCATTTTTCTCGTTAGTTAATTTTTCCAATTACATTGGATGACTGATGTAGTAGGTAATTTTTTTATCATGTATTAATTCATTGGACTTCAGTGTAACATTACCGCACTAGTCACGATTCTCTAGTGTTCTGAATCCAGGGATTACAATTTAAATTGTAATACATTTCTCAAGGTCTTTTCCCTGCAAAACCTCCTATGTTTACAGGTGAAGTTTAATGGGGAAGATGGTGTTGATGATGGAGGTGTGTCAATGGAGTTCTTTCACCTCCTTGCTAAAGAACTTCAGAAGGCAGAACCACAAATACTAGAAGTGAACGTGCACGGAGTGGCCTGGTTCAGCAAGAATGTACGTATACATTATTTTTGTGTAGGGATTAAAGGTGCAGTGTTTTCTCGTTTTTATTTCAATTTTATTGTCAGTTGATTTTGTTAAACTATCCGCTGTTCAATTGTGCATTTGAAAGATTTTCTAACATCTTTATCGAATGGATCAATGGCTTTTCAACATATTTTCAATGGTGGGAAAATGTAGCATGTTTCTGTTCATCTGTCCATCCTTCCATCTATCCATCCATTAATCCATTCACTCATCCATCCATCCTTCCATCCATCAACTCTTCCACTCATCATGCATCAATCATCCACCCATCCGTCATTACTTATTGTTTTGTCAAATGACGACACTAATTATAATATGGGCTGCCCCCTCCAGGTCGCCCAGCTGACTGATGAGTTCTTCCGACTGGGCACGCTCTGTGGCATGGCTCTGTATAACCAGTGCCTGATGAACATCCCCTTCCCCTTTGCTCTCTTCAAGAAGCTCCTGGGCTTGAAGCCAACCCTGGACGACCTCATGGAGCTGTCGCCAACTGTTGCACAGTACTTCTATTCTATGCTACACATTACATGCCGTGCTATATATGATCTATTGTAATACACTATACTATGCTTTTCTATTCAACACTATAATATATAATATGCCATGCTAGGCTAAGTGATGCAATGCTATACAACCACTATACACTATATTACCAGTTGTATACTTAATGCACAAGCTTACCTGGGCTGAAGCCCCAGGGCCTACGCCGATTGGGGGGCCTATAATGAGCTGCAAAATATATATATATTTTTTTTCATACTAGGCCCCACGATCGGCGTAGGCCCAAGACGATGTTATTTTTTGTTTTGGGCTTACAAAGATCAGAGGCCTATCATGAGCCAATAAAATAGGGGTCTACTAGCTGGGCCCAGTGGCCACTTGAACCCCCGTCGTCGTCGTCAACGGCAAAATGTCTGAAAATAATTTACCCATCTTCATTGTAAGATCCCCTCTCAGGGGGCCTACGAACACTCAGGCCTGGTTGTATGTACCCCCATTTCATAATAATTTGATGGGTTTTCTGTGATAATTCTGTACTATTCTAAACTAGTTGTATTGGCGTATTCCCTGTATTTCATTACAATTTGACGGGGGTTGATTTTACTTTCACGGTCATTCCAACAGAAGCTTAAAGGAACTGTTGGACTATGAAGAGGAGGCTGTTGAGGACCTACAGTTAGATTTTGGAGGGGTAAGAGCTTATGCTTTTTAAAATTCTGCTAGAAAAGAAGACCGCTCCTCACTTTAATCATCAACTTTACTTCTGTAGGATGCAGAAGGTTTGGATCTTCTACCCAATGGACAGTCCATTCTAGTGACCAAAGTCAACAGGTGTGTGTGTGTGTGAGTGTGTGTGTGTGTGTGTGTGTGTGTGTGTGTGTGTGTGTGTGTGTGTGTGTGTGTGTGTGTGTGTGTGTGTGTGTGTGGGTCGATGTATGTATGTACGTATGTGCAAGTGTGCCTGTGTGTTTATGTATGTATGCATGGCAACTATGCATGTGTGTTGCTGGTGCGTTTGTTCTTATTTATGAGATTTGAGAGCAGAATACAATGCTTCAAAGACACATGTGTATCGAACCCAGGCAGAAATATGTGGACCTCCAAGTGGACATGGTGTTCAGCCGCTCGGTGAAGCATCAGTTCAGGAAGTTTGAGAGAGGCTTCTTTAAAGGCTGCCCTTCACCTGCATGGAGAATGTTCCTCCCTGATCAACTCATGACGCTCCTCAAAGGAGAGGAGATCTTCAACTGGGATGGTCTGAGACAGGTCAGACATCCATCCCTAACCCTTCAAATACACCAGACACCACAGTATACGTCTATTTATATAGATATATCTATATATTTGTGTGAGTAAGAAATGTTCATGCTTCAAAATGTATCTTTTATTACAGAATGCAAAATATGAAGGCTGCACATCCAATGATGAAGTCATCAAAAACTTTTGGATTGTCTTGGCAGAGTTCTCCGTGGAGCAGAAGAAGGACTTCCTCAGTAAATAAACTCAACACAACACATCAATACTTGTATACAATATTATTGCTATTTGATTGGTTGCCTCCATTATTATATCAATTAAAATCGTATAAATAACAACCAATAGACATGTAAAACTTCCTTTTCCTCTTCGTAAGAATTCCTATCTGGAACGGACAGAATTCCCAAAGTTCGCAGTTCAACAATCAAGATAATCATCAAGTTGTCGTGTTACCCAGAGCCTGAGCTGTACTATCCAATGGCCGCAACATGCTACTGGACTTTGATTCTCCCCAACTACAGGAACATCCAAACACTTCGTCAGAAACTCCTTCATGCGGTCAAGCATTGTGATACTTTTGGATTACAATGAAATAGTTTAACCTAATCGAGACTGCTACGTATGGTGGCATATCAATGGACAAATTTGCTGCCACTTTTCTTGATTATAATTCGAATCATATAAATTTTACTTGTGGTCGGTGGACCACACAATTCTGAAATTGTGTCAAAGTAGAAAGCTGGCTTGTGTTAATTGCACTAGAGACAGTGTTTCCCCTAGGATTGAGCTACAGCAGCGGCGTTTAAATGGATTTTTTTCGCTTGCAAATCTTTTTGTGTGCTCGCAAAGCGCTCCCTGCCGGGAGGTTTCTATGCATCTTCCGGCACCAAAAGGGTGTACATACAGTACATTTGTGCACAGTAATGAGCAGGGAAAAATATGGAGAGATTAAACATAATACAAGTATAATCTTTAAAACAACTATTTACATTTATTTTACAAAAGATATATTATATCAACAACCACCCTATACAGTAAAATCACATAACGCAAATACTACAACAATCAAAGCATCTTCCCCTCTCCCCACCACAAAGGTCGTAGTAGGACCATAAAGAGGCAATGCTTCTGTTGAACAAGTTTTGGGGCTCTAGAGTCAATAGTGGCGACGCTACTGAAATTGTTGCTGTTAAAAATGAATATTGACATTTTTGTTAAAAAGAAATTCCTTAAATATAAGTAGAAATATATTTTTCAAAACTAAAGGTTGCAATAACCATGCCTATATGGAAAACATTTTGAGGCTCTAGAGTCAATAATGGAGCTCCTCTCAGTTGTGCACTTTGCAGACGGTCCCTAAGCTCGCGGCTGAAAGCCTACAGCTCACAGAAGCCAATGCAATTCACCGTTCCCTAAAGACGGCTTGTTTGGATGAAAACCATGTTGTTGCTGATTCTATAGGTTACAACATTACTAAAGGTGCTTAGCTAGAGGTGTCAATTGTGTCGCAACGATGTTTCACTGATGATCTATTGAACCGCAAACTCTGAATCTGCCAATAGATTGTCTGTCAAATTATTTCCAACTTTACGGAAGTTCCTCTCCGTTCATATGCTTTACTCACAGGTGTGTGAATTGACCTGGATATGAAGCATCCATAGCACAAAATAATATTTGTCTCTAAAGAGAAGACGGAGCTCTCCTCTCCTCTCCGTTCATATGCTTTACTCACAGGTGTGTGAATTGACCTTGATATGAAGCTTCCTTAGGGCAAAATAAAATAACATTCGTTTTTTAAAGAGATAAGGCGGAGCTCTGCTCTCCTCTCCGTTTATATGCTTTACTCAAAAGTGTGTGAATTTACCTGGATATGAAGCGCATATTTAACCATTCAGAGGAAATCAGGCCTACTGTAGGCTTATGTAAATAAGATTAAAGATGTCTAGGATAGTATAAATGATAACTTTAAATGGCAGGTGTACTTTGCTTTTGATGGAGCCATTATGTTATATTAATAAAAAGCTTTTTATTGATGGGCACCTTTCAGGCCACTTAAGCACACCTTACATGCATAATTAATAAAATATTAAAAACACTTGGGTGGAGCGCGTGTTTGTCCCTTATGTGAAAGAGCTGGAAAGAGCTGGAGTAACGAATAAGATGCAGCTGGCCAGGGCGCTGAGAGGTGATGCATGATGGTGACACGGCAGACAAGTAGAGGAGCATGATGGACTGGGATCTGATGAGGAAACAAAGATTTTCTAACTTAAGATAAAATATACTCTGAAGTTTCCAGTTTCTGCAAACAGAAGAGAAGGGGTTTAGTTAAGGCTTTGTATCATCAATAAGATAGACTGTGACAAACAATCAATAACAAACAAAAAATAAAACTAAGTCTTAGTTTAAAGCCCACTCACCACGTCAAGGTGCAGGCCAAGAGTGGGAACATAGAACAAAGACTCACATCACAAACTCAGACAGTCAAAACATGCAAAAAACATATAAGAAACCTTTACATAAATACGAGACCATAAGATATGTTTGGGTTTCTCTTGTTTTATCTTAAAAACAAAATACACATAACATTAAGAAAATAAGGGAAGAAAATAAAAGTAATAATAGATAAAGCTAAACTCAGTGATGGGCATACATTTAAATGTACAAAGATTACAGAGGTCACTGATCGGATGTGCTGTTAAAAAATAAATGCACTATTAAACTATGCCTTGTGCTCCGTTATGCAAGCTCCAAGTCTACAATTAAACAATGTCTTTTTGCACTTTTGAGTGCTTTGTGCCAACTTGTGCTCAGTCATGCAAGCTCCAAGTGTTACACTGCTTAAGAAACAGATTCCTTCCAACTAACTATTTACGAAAAATGCAATCAATATCGTATGTACAAATAAATAGTTACATTTGAACCAGCAACGACGTTGGAGTGGCCTACACACATTAATAATTGTAATACACCAACATTGATAACTGTCATACATAGGTAGCTAAACAAGCAAATGAAAAATGTAATACCAACGCTGAAATTTTAATTTGACTATTAACAATAATATAAAATGATACCGTAATGCACCTGTTCTTTGCCTTTGGATCTTTTGAATAATTGGATCAATATATGGTGAATCACAATGATCGCAAGCAGAGGACCGTGAGAGTTATTGAGCAGCAGATGAACCAGTCTAAAAATCGGGCACGTTAACGGAGCACTGAACTAGGCCCTCTCGGATGCCAGGTCGAAACAACATTTGTTTCACTACGACTCCTTACAGCTGCACACCCCTCCTTCTCCAGCAAAAAATAATTAGAGAGAACGGCTAATAAAACGCTTGAGGTGGCGTTTTGAAAAGAAAAAACTATCCAGACATTTTTTGCGGAGACACATTCCTGTTCCCTACTTGTATTGGAGTGAACGGAGATATCTACTTCTGGGTCCCTTGAATCGAGGGACCGGTCCACAGCCCGCTTAAACAGCTGCAATACCAGGCTTGGCCGCTGAGCACTGGTGGAATGCGGAAGTAGGCACTGTTCCTGGGGGCTTGCTGTCCATCCAGACCAATCTTGCTTTTGTCCGCCATCTTGGATCCCTCAGGTGACCATAATCAAGGCCAATCAAGGGAGCCACTCCCACAGTTAGCACGACAACCAGTTTCCCACCAAAATAACATTACCCAACAGTAGGATCGTGACAGTATTTTAAAGAGATAAGCTGAAGCTCTCCTCTTCTCTCGTTAAAAAAAAGAAATTCATGAAATTCATCATGCAAAAAACAACAACAAAAAACATAAAATTCATCATGTATATAGGGGAAACACTGAGGGAGCTGGTATGTGCTAAGCTAACAACCAACAACAATGATCATTAACAATGCGTAAAGCTTAATGGCTTTGTTCCAGAAGAGAAAAAAAGCTAACAGTCTAAGTTTGCAGTTTTATGCAATGCCATGCTGATTGCAGTGTTGGGAAAGTTCACTTTCTACGTGAACTAGTTCAAAGTTCAGTTCACAAATTTTAAAATGAACTAGTTCAGTTAAACGCTCATAATTCATAATTTTTAACTAAGTTCACGGTTCCAAAGAGCCTCCTTGTGGTTTGTCTAGGATTAAATAGAGTGGTTGAATCAGGTATCGTAGCGAAATACAGTTTCTGTCGTGTAAATCCCATTGATTTTGGTTGGAAGACTTTTTGCTTGTTGGGCAGAAATGGAAAGGGGGGGTCTTTACGTTTGGTTGTAGTCTTTTCGCTCGGTTCTAGCCCTACTGTTGGGACGGAGAACCGAGAGAAAAGACTACTACCAAACATAAACAGCCCCCCTTTCCGTTTCCGGCCAACAAGCAATGCTTCTAGGAGGTATTCTAGTCTGCTGAGCTATGAGCCAGAGAGCTAACGTTATGGATTGTACATAATTATAATTCGAAATTCGTCTCAGCCTTTATACCACAGATACTCTAGGGTCTATAGCATATAACCGTGTTGTCTGATTACAGTTTAATTCATTTTTAACAATTGAACAGCTCTCGTTTTGAAGAATAATCACCTCGCCATTAGTTTGAATTGGAATCGTGACGTCTATACTTTCAATATAAAGTGTACATATTTATAATTTGAAATTCGTCCCAGCCTTTATACGACAGATACTATAGGGTCTATAGCATATAACCGTGTTTTCTGATTACAGTTTAATGTAACAGTAAGCTGACAACACCGCAACTGCAAATTAACCACACGGATATAACCATGGCAACCGGTCAAACAAGACGGCGTTCTGCGCGCGCATCCGCCGTGTTGATAAACAAATAACCACCCTATTGAACGAAGTTAAGCCACGTGAGCGGGCTGTTCACAGACCCCAGAATGAACGAGTTCACAGTAACGTTCATCAGGCAGTAATACAGTACGTTCGGTTCATGTTCGCCCAAAATATGAACGAGTTCATGAACTATCGTTCAATGAACGCGTTCAGGCACAACACTGTCCGATTGGATGCTTATGTTATTGTATTTACACAGGTAACACTGCATTGTTCTTGGTAAACCAAGAACCATGAATTAATAATGTTATGAAGAAATCATCATGAATAAGTAAACGACTTATTAATATGATCACCAAAGGCCTGCATTAACAACGGACTAGTGATAGTATTCATTTTCAATTGTACAGTAGACATGTGATTATATGTTGGAAATTTATTGAATAATGTTGCTGCTTTGATTACTATCAGAATGTAAAAAGGTATTGACTACAAGGTTAATAGATTAATAAGATTTACTTTTTGAGTGACTTTCTATGCAACTATGTACACTGGTGGTCAAAGGCTAATGTCTTAGCAAAAGAGTTTCTGTTGAATTAACTATAATTCTTAACAAATTACATTTTACAACACATGCTTTTCACAATTAACGCATTTACTTTTCACTGTATTTGCAAATATACCTGGGAAATAAAATAATTCTGACTCAAGTAAATTGAGAAGTGATGCTTCTACTTCCCGATGAAGTCATCTTGTTCATTTGTTATATGCAGGGCTTTGTATTAACAACTTCTGTTTACTAGGACCTTGAAGGCAGTGACGTCACTAGGCTGTTTCATTTGGGGCTAAAGCCCCGGATATTATTTAATCAGCCCCGAATCTTATTTTTTTGCTTTACACTAGAAACAAACATGGGGATTCCAGGGGCCTCTCAAAGTAGCCTTGTCCTTAGATATTCCTTCTGGCAAGAGAATAAACGATTTTAAAACAGAACCAGACCACCTCAAGTGAAATAACCTATACTATCTCCAGTCATATATATGTATAGATGAAAGGTCTGTCTCACTTGTATTCATTTTACTCTGAAATAACTTGAATGGAACTTTAGATTTTCAGCATAGCAGCCAGGAAGCTATTTAAAGCTATAATAAACTGCGTATTTTGTAAATTTAATTAAAGCCTTCTGAAATTGAAATTTGCCCTAAACCCCAGGTATTTCAGGAACCTAGAAACGCCCCTGCTTGAAGGGATTCAATTCTTCAATTCCCCTTAATAAAAGCAGCATCAGGGACCCGTTCCAAGTAGGCCTAGTCATTAAACTCAAAGCAGCACTGTATGTTATGGTTTAATTTATTTGTTTATCTATAATCCCAATTTCAGGAACAGTCCATCCTAACGGGATATAAGCCTTTCCCTCTCTTATTATTGTTGAGCCATTCATCGAAAGCAACACAAACATACAAATTATATCGCAAACACAAATTGTATTTTTATACAATTGAATTGAAGTTACATTCTTTAATTTGCGTTGATGGAGCTTTGTAAGGGCAGCATGCGGGTGTGTCGTCATTCTTTGTTAGGGTTTAGAGTTTCAATTCAGAAAAAAGATAATATTCAGTTTCAGTTTCGATTCTGGCTGGGATGCATTTAATTGAGCTTGTCTATTTTGAGTTGAGCTGGGCTATTGCATTTGAGGTAGCCGATGGACACATCTAGAAAGCAATAATGTTTTTATGGGGAGAAATTAACTTAGCGAAGCCAAATGATTTGGCAGAAAACGGAGCCTCGGAGAATGGAATTCAGTTCGTACCAACGACCAAACCAATAATAACGAGTTTCTCTGCAACTAATTCAACGGTGGCGTTTTCCAAAAGTGATGGAACTTCATACTTTCTTCGGCGGCAAAGGGACCAAGATGGAATTGTGACATTCAGTGAAACCAGTGAGTAGCTTTTGCACCAAGTAGGCCTAGTCTATCTGGTTATAAGTAAAAAATAACCGACCAGCATTATGAGAAATAGGCCTATTGCATTTGATAATCCGTCCAAAAACAACAACTTAGACTTTACAAATATTCGAATAAACAACACAACTGTTTTCCTGGACATGATGTCCATGCTCCTCACTATATTACTTTTTTCTAGAGAGCGTCAAGTGCAAACACGTTGTAGCTTCAAGTTCAGGAGACTCTATTCTTCTCCTGCTGTCCCGGGATGGCTCTGTCGTCTATGTGGAACTCGGTGCATCCGCCATTCCAAGGTGATGTCTTCGTCATCGTATTGTCATTGCTGTGACACAATTGGAAAGGTTTGTCTAATACGTTTTAAAGATAATCAACACATGTGTTTCCTTGTTTCACTGTGATTCAGATCGCTCCAAAACATTAAAAAAAGGATAATTCAGGTCGCATGTGGAGACCAACATTCCATAGTTTTAACTGAAGGTAGGCTATAGGTCTGACCAGCACGATAGATTTAACCAAGTTTAGTTAAGAATACAACCAAAACCATTTGTCATTATAATGTGGCCTATACATATTGCTTTCAGATGGACAAGCATTGTCTTGGGGCAGCAACGCTCGGGGGCAACTTGGTCTCACCCTTCCAGAGACCTCTGTCGTACCGTCCCCTACACCAGTGGCAGCCCTGTCAGGGGTACCCCTAGTCCAGGTCACCGCTGGGGGAGCCCACACTCTGGCCTTGTCTGTCTCTGGAACCGTATTCGGCTGGGGGCAGAATGACGCCGGGCAACTGGGTCTTGGAGACACGACAGGTATAAGGCCTGTAGGAATGTTCTCTTTAGTCGGGAGATTCTGACTAAATAAACTCATTAGTCATGAGAAGGCTGATGATAGGACGTTGCTTTGTTGAGTTGCTTGTTTCCTTAGAGCCGATCAAGTGATGATCTGCTCACTTGGTAACACACTGGTTTGCCTTTAATCCCAATACAGCCTATAACAGAGTTTATATCTTAATGTTATATATTTCTCACTATAAAAGGACAAATACCGTCGACTTCATCTGGTCATAAACTGTTATCCTGGAGATTATGTGAACTAAACTTGGAGAATCTTTTAAATGTGTGAATGAAATTGGATTTCAAATCATGTCTTCAGACAGATCTACTCCAGTGACAGTTGAGTGTCTCAACCTTAAGAAGACCATTTCCATTTCTTGTGGTGAAAGACACACTGCTGTTCTGACAAAGGTTGGTATATTCAAATATTCTTCTCGTCCTTAATGATTGCATTAAGCCATGTGTAAAAAAACCAATTAAGAGTCCGAATCACAGCTAATTTCCATAGTCCCATTTTGTGAACTCAGTAAAAAAATATTTGATTTCCTTGTGTGTTCCTTTAGGGAGGTGTGGTGTTGACCTTTGGCAGCGGTGGCTGTGGGCAGCTGGGACACAACTCTCTGCTGAATGAGCTGACCCCTCGTGTGGTGGCTGAACTCTGGGGCGCAGCGGTCACCCAGGTCTCCTGTGGCAGGTACTCTGTCTTCATCTTTTCACTACTGTTCACTAGGAGACGCTTCAATCCAAAGTGACCTACAGCGACTTAAGTCATAAGGAGCAGGTAGAGGGTGGTCATCTAGCTCAAGGATACCCAGGGCTGAGGTTGTGGACGTTGGGGATCGAACCCAGTTCCTCTTGCCTAGCAAACAAAGACGACAGCCAGTGTACTATTCTACTGAATCTATACCTATTGGTTTTATGAAATAATATTTTTGATGGGCGATGTGCATATTTAATTATAATCCCTGCACAATCCATTCAGCAGGTTATTACCGAATTGTTAGTATTCAAATAATGACTGGCTTCTTTTAATCTACTATTCAAGCGAATCTATGCAGGAATTGAACACCTTTTTTTTATTGACTCATATTTCTGATCTGATCTGATTTCTGATGATTTGCTTACACATCACCAATGTATTTATTATAATCCCTTCCCATTAAATTCAGCAGATCAATATAGAAAGGTTCAAAATAATCACTAGCTTCTTTAATCTTCTTATATTGACAATTTTATTTTCTGCAGCAACCACACCATGGCATTAGTAGGCCCAACAAAGAAGATCTATTCATTTGGTCGTGGAGAAGAAGGCCAGCTTGGAAACAGGCTCACCACAGACTGTTCGGTGCCTCTGCCTGTTCTGCTGCCTCATGGTAGGAAGTCACTCAGGGAATAGAACACTGCCGTGAAGCCTAGTGGGTTGGCGCTGCGCTCGTCTAGCCGGCGCCGGTGTGTGTTGGGCTTCAGGAAGCATTTTTCATGTTTTGTTACCTTGGTTCTGCAGTTAAAGTCACACTGTGAAACATTTAAACTATCTCGTATCTTAAAATAACCTGGACACATCTATATCTGTATATATAATCTACATATATGCTGATCAAAAGTGATATCAATAATGTTATCAATAAAATCACATCTTATAATGTAAAGTAAAAAACAAAATGCTATTCAATTAACCTACAACTTATTCTTAACTTCTCTTACTAACGACGCTCCCAAAGAACCAACCACTCATGGCACAAAGCCAGCCGATCTAAAGTAGTGGACAGAACACACTTATTTATTTTTTTTCAATCCTGAAATTATTTATATATATATATATATATATATATATATATATATATATATATATATATGTGTGTGTGTGTTGGTCATTTTTTTCCATGAAAAAGATGACCGGAGTATTCAGCAAATATTTGCTGGAGGAAACCAATCTGTTGCTCTTCGTTCTCTCAGTCAGGTAGGAGTCTTTGTATTTTGCATTAATTAGTTTGGATGCAACACATTCAACATGCTTGGTTAGTTATCTTGGGGATGTCTTACAGGAGCCTGAGAAGGCTCATCCTGGGATTATTACAGTTCTTGATATGGAAACCATCGACTTCTGGCTCTCGAAGTGTCAGAATGCAAAATCATGGTGTAAAATTAGAAAGTAAGTTCTGAATCAATCAATCACAGTATGTAATTTATGTTTAATTAGAACATTAAATGTAAACTGGTTTAGTATAGTATATTTAATTTAGTATATCAATTTGATCTATTTCTAGACAGATCGAGGATATATTCTCATCCACGTCTTCCTTGAATGCCAGCTTTCTAGACAGAAGGTAACGCAATTTACTATATTTTAAGTTAATGTATTATCAGTTCAAGTTGCTCATTCAATAATAATGGTGCTATTCACCCTACGACATCAAAATCAAAATAGTGTTGACAAGCACTACCGGACTTCACCCAGGTCCTCTGGTTTGGACTTGGTTCTTCTCAGCACAGCTTTGGCAAAGCTAGCGACAAAAGCTAAAGTGCTACAGAAGGTACAACAACATCTAATGAAAATACTAGCCTCTCTCTTCACCTTTATTTAATTAAATAAAAAGTATCATCCCGTGTTCATTGTCAAACACTGACAACGCTGTAAATGACTTTGTCCTGAACGATGCTATAGGTGGAGACCGTCGTCCGAGACTGTCTCCTGCCCTCGTTGACTGGGCAGCCGGTCGGGTTTGAAGGCCTGAGGGTTTACTACCTGCTCGTGGAGCTGCTGCAGGTGCTGGTCAGAGACAACTTTGGTGAAATGCTCTCCGTGAGGGTGGCTGATGCCTTCCTCTCTCTGCACCAAGACAGACTGGATGTCCTCGGTAATTTACCCAAAGAACCGATCATTTAAAATGCAATGCAATGTGTTTTCCCAAGCTGTTCATTGTATGCTGTGTGTGTGTGTGATTGATGCAGTTAGACTATGGTCCTGGACACCTGACTTCTTCCGATCTGCAGTGGAGACCTTCTGTAAAGCATCCAGGAAGCTCCTTTCATCCTTAGATGTGGATTACAGAGAGCAAGCCGACTTCTTTATGAAGACAGCTGGGGTTTTGCAAAGGCTTCATTCTGTGAGTGTTTACTGGCAGGTTGTGGATGCTTAGTGTAATAGAGATGTGTGATAAAGGATTAGGGCCGGACTGAGTAGTAGCTAGTGATGTTCTACGCCTATGGTCCAAGAGGTTCTGGGTTCCATCAACAATGTGAAATGCAGAAGTATTCTGCTGAATCTTTTTCAAAATGTGCGTATGGAGCAGTGCTCTCCTTCATTAACAAATAGCCAAATGGGATGTTTCCCCTGTTGACATGTATATGAAATGACTTCAAGTCATTTTGTGTGAAAGTGTGATGCTGAATAACTGAAAATTAATGTCCTGACTGCAGGCCAGCAGTAGCGGTTCATGGCGCCTTGCAGAAAGTGTTTTCCATGTGACGACAGTCACAAATACCATCGAGATGGTGAGTATTTAACAAAACAATCATAAAGGACCTCTTTTCAGAAATTTCCTAATTTCTCTCTATCATATGTTCAACATATAAATGACTAATGATATTTGTGGCACATGATAGCCACCTTAAGTACAATACAAATCTGTGGTCATTTATTTTAGAAATCAATATAATAATAATATTCATATAATAATAATAATATTATATAACTACTGGTTGTTTATGTCTAACTATTTTTTTCTCTACTCCTTAGTTTGAACAACTGTTTCTCAGTTGTAACTCAATCCAGCAGTATTATCCATGGTTCCTTCCTGAACTTAATGATGAAGAACAAAGGACACTGATCAAGCGAGATTATTATTTGGTATGCTGTTTAGACACTAACTCATGTGAATTAGGTTTGCTGAAATATGGTTCCCTATGCTTCTGAGATAATAACTCTATATTGTTATTCTATGTATAGAGTATCCTGTTGCCTCTGGTGAAGTACCCTTGCATTCTACCCGTAGAATGCAAGCTGAAGCTGTGGAAGTATCATCTGAATATTGCCACGGTGAGATTATATTTATTAAAAAGGATGTTTTCATGAGCTACCACAAAACTGTTAATTTCTGCGGTCCTTAAAAGCCACACCGACAATAAAAGTTTAATAAAGCTACATACATTATGCTAAGCTATGCGATGCAATACAATACCATACAATGCCATGCCATGCACTTAGTTGATATACTATGCTATGCTATGCTATATGCTAGGCTATACTTTACTTGACGATACTTCTACCTGTCTGTCCCTCTACTACTGCAGTTACAGCCAGGATACATTGAATTCACCATCAACCGGGCCACGGTGCAGCAGGACACTTTTCAATCGCTGAGGACGTCTTCCCATGACCCAAGATTAAGACTTGCGGTGGGTCAGCAAAGCATATCCCAAGAAATAACAATTAGCAATTTGGTTCTACCTAACTAACACTTGGTTAAATCGAAATGTGTTAGTACATTTCAACTTGTTCTTTTTTCAATTACATTTGATGATTGTGGCATAGTGCAGTTTTTTTTATTGTTTATTCAATGGATTTACCGCACTTTACACGATTCTCTAGTGTTTATAATCCAGGTATCAGATGAATTCACAATATTTAAATTTTAAGATTTAACTCAAGTTATTTTCCCTGCAAAACCTCTTATGTTTACAGGTGAAGTTTAATGAGGAATATGATATGCATTTTGGAGGTGTCATAATGGAGTTCTTTCACCTCCTTGCAAAAGAACTTCAGAAGGCAGAACTACAAATACTAGAAAAGAATGATGACGGAGTGGCCTGGTTCAGCAAGAATGTAAGCATAAACAAGTGGCATTTTATGTTATTTTATCACAATTAGAGTGTGGAATACATGTTTTGGTATCGTTAAAGCTCATACACAAGCTTCCGTCAAGCTCGTAAGTGAAGATCAGCAAAGGGCTGCGCCGCTATACAGAGACCGTCCCCCATAGACTGCCCCTTTTTAGGGCCGATGGGCTATTTGAAGACGTGCAGTCCTCCCAGGGTTTAGCAAATTGTTGCATGGAAGGCGTTAACAAATCGACCAGGTTTCCATGCTGTCTATTGTTTCCGCACTTGGTAGAGGGTTTATGTTGATTTGGGTTCGGAAACGCTACACTGTCCTCTTGAGTACACGTGAACATAACGTGGAAGTTTAAATGCAGGGCGCTCTGGACAGACCCAAGTCCCGTCTAAAATCCCTACGTGGATCTTCACGAAGAGGGGTCAATCCACGCTTCCTTCCATCCGTCCACTCATCATGCATCAGTCATCCACCCATCATTATTATATACTGCTTCTATACTGCCCCCTCCAGGTCGCCCAGCTGACTGATGAGTTCTTCCTACTGGGCACGCTCTGTGGCATGGCTCTGTATAACCAGTGCCTGATGAACATCCCCTTCCCCTTGGCTCTCTTCAAGAAGCTCCTGGGCTTGAAGCCAACCCTGGACGACCTCATGGAGCTGTCGCCAACTGTTGCACAGTACTTCTAAACTACGCTATACATTACATTACATTACATGCTATGATATGCTATACATGTCCTTTGCTATGCTATACTATTAGATGCTATGCTTTGCTACACGTTACTAAACTATTACATATGCTTTGCTATGCTATGTAATAGTATGCTATACTACCACTTCATTATACTACTACTGTACTACTATATTAAACTATCCATTTTATTTAACATTGTTTCATCCTAATGTTGACTTGGCTTTAAGTGTCATCCCACTGTCGTACCAACAGGAGTTTAAAGAATCTGCTGGACTATGAAGAGGACGCTGTTGAGGACCTACAGTTGGATTTCGGAGGGGTAAGAGCCAATGAACACTGTTTAAAAGCACTTTTAAAGGGAGACCTCACTCTAATGTTAGGTCCAGTCTCCTGGATCTCCACGCCCCCTTAACATCGAGGTCAGTCTCCTTCTCGCGCTCCGCACCCTGGTACACCAGTGAACTACGTACAATGAAGGCTGCTGGGCGTGTCCTTGAGCGGCGACTCAAGGCCTCTGGTCTGACCGTTCACAAACAGGCATACAGGGAACACGGGAGGGCATATGCTGAAGCCCTGAATAATGCACGGTCCAGGTTCTATTCCGCAATAATCAACAATAGCCCTGGTAACTCCAAACAGCTCTTTTCAACTGTTCATCACCTTCTCAAACCCCCTTTACCATCCCAATCTGATGTCACCACGGAGAGGTGCAACATGCACATCAACTTTTTTAAACAAAAAGTGAATAACATCCGCTCACACCTCTCCATCACTACTGCCCTGCCCCTTCAAACTGCTGACCCACCGATTGACTCTGTCCAGACCCTCTGCTCCTTCTCCAGCATCACAAAGGAAGAGGTGGAGGACGTCATCAGGAAAATGAAGCCATCCACCTGTGCACTAGACCCCTTCCCTACAGCTCTGCTGAAGGCCAACATCTCTGCTGTCTCTCCACTCATCACCAATATCATTAACCACTCCCTCCTGGCCGGCCATATCCCATCTGCATTAAAAACTGCTGTCATCAGACCAACATTAAAAAAACCTACCCTTGATCCAGAAGTCCTCTCCAACTACAGGCCCATCTCAAATCTCCCATTTCTGTCAAAAGTTCTGGAAAAAACAGTTGCAGCACAACTCCAGGATCACCTCATGCAACATCACTTGTTTGAAAAATTCCAGTCTGGTTTCCGCTATGGCCACAGTACAGAAACAGCCTTGGTCAGGGTCACAAATGACCTCCTGATGGCAGCAGACACCGGCTCCCCATCTCTCCTCATCCTCCTGGACTTAACAGCTGCTTTTGATACGGTTGACCACAATATTCTCCTTCACCGCCTGCAATACACCATTGGACTATCAGGAAATGTAAAGAACTGGTTCACCTCGTACCTCACTGACAGAACTGAGCACGTTGCCCTGGGCAAAGCAAAATCACACACCAACAACGTCACCTGCGGTGTCCCCCAGGGCTCGGTGTTGGGCCCCACACTGTTCTCACTGTACATGCTCCCCCTGGGTAGTGTCATTAGCAGGCATGGCTTGTCTTACCACTGTTATGCTGATGATACACAGCTCTACATCAGGACAACCCCCACTTCTTCTGCCCCTCTGCCAACATCCACACTGACCACCTGCCTGGAGGAGATAGAGGCGTGGATGAAGCTCAACTTCCTACAACTTAACAGCCATAAAACGGAAGCCATCCTTATTGGCACGCCACATCAGCTCCGCTCCCCCACCATCACCAATATCACCTTCTCTGGCAAAAACATCCCCCTTTCCACATCCGTCACCAACCTCGGTGTTAAAATGGACCCACAACTTAATTTTGACACCCACATCAAACACCTCTGTAAGACAGCTTTATACCACCTCAGGAACATCGCCAAACTCCGCCAATCACTCACCCTGGCTGATGCAGAGAAGCTCGTCCATGCCTTTGTCTCCTCCAGGTTGGACTACTGCAATGCACTCCTCATTGGGATCCCTGGCAAGAGCATCCAGAGGCTCCAATACATTCAAAACAGTGCTGCCAGGGTCCTGATGAGGGTGCGCAAGCATGACCACATCACCCCCATCCTGAAATCACTGCACTGGCTCCCTGTCTCACTCAGAATTGAGTACAAGGTCTCCCTCCTCACCCACCAGTGCCTTCACGGACTTGCCCCCCTCTACCTTCAGGAACTCCTCACCCCCCCGACAAACTCACGTACACTCCGTTCAGGATCCACTCACACCCTCCAAACCCGACATACGAAGCTGTGCACCATGGGTGATCGGGCCTTTTCTGCTGCTGCCCCTAGACTATGGAACGCCCTCCCTGACCACCTGAGGGCTCCACAGACTACAGCTCTTTTTAAACGGAACCTCAAAACCCATCTCTTTAAAAGAGCATTTAACTAAACTTTCTTTGAGGTTCCCCCCCTTTTTAATAGTTTTTTGGTATTTTTTTCTCTGAAGCACTTTGAGATTCTTGAATATAAAGTGCATTATAAATAAAATGTATTATTATTATTATTATTATTATTATTAATGTCACACCAACTTTACTTCTGTAGGATGCAGAAGATTTGGATCTTCTACCTAATGGAGAGTTCATTCAAGTGACCAAAGACAACAGGTGTGTGTGTGTGTGTGTGTGTGTGTGTGTGTGGAGGGTGTCAATGTAGACATTCGTATACATGTTTATATTTGCAAGTGTACCTGTGTGTGTATGTATGCATGCACAGCATGCATTCAACCCAACCCTGTCTCTAACCCAGGCAGAAATATGTGGACCTCCAAGTGGACATGGTGTTCAGCCGCTCGGTGGAGCATCAGTTCAGGGAGTTCGAGAGAGGCTTCTCTAGAGGCTGCCCTTCACCTGAGTGGAGAATGTTCCTCCCTGATCAACTCATAACGCTCCTCAAGGGAGAGGAGGTCTTCAACTGGGATGATCTGAGACAGGTCAGACATCCATCCCTAACCCTTCAAATACACCAGACGCCTCAGGATTTATCTATTAGAGCCTGACTAATGTATAGGAGCAGGCGCTCCTCCTCCTCCTAACAAAAATATCTCACTACCAATAATAACAGGCTGCTAGTTGCGCAATATACTAGATTATTATAATTATTGATTTATTCTGGCATTTCGTCGTCCACAATAGTGCATTTCTTCGCATGCTCTTGAGTGAGTGAGCCAGTGTTGTGGTGCAATTTCACTGAAGATTTGCACACTTCTGAGTAGTATGATCATAGCAATGTGTCTTAATTGGAACTTAAGTGGGTCCTGTTTCCATAAGAGCGCTCTCACCGGCGCCACCACACAGCCGCCACCACACAGCCCCATTTTAACTTCCAGCATTGCTCAAAACCTTTGCGCATATATATATAGATATATATATCTATATATATATAGTGGCGAGCAGCACAGGAAGGAAGAGACGGGATCAAGGGTTTAGCAGTTCGATGCAGTTCAGCGCCCCATACACCGCACGACTACGGACTGCCTTTATTAACACCCATAGTCTTTCACGAAACACAGCGCACCTAACAAATTAACATAACTCTCACATTAACGGTGGCAACAACAATGTACACATCATGACAACAAAACAACACTCCAACAACGACCAACCCCAACCCCCCGAACCCCGATAAGTTTCCCAACCACAAAGGAACCAGGAGGGCCCCGAAAGGTTCTAGCAGATCGGGGTTACCCCTCCTTCGCGCACGGAAACGGCGTCAACCGATTTTTGGCTCTCCTATTTAGGAATCTCACTCTGCCCCAAAATCCAGTATCGGTCTGGCTCTAATATCTATCTAGCTAAATATAAATAAATATATCGATATTGATGCAGAAATATCTCTATATACATGTTTGCATGTAAGACAAATGTTTTTGCATTTTTCTTTTTTACAGCATGCAAAATATCAAGGCTGCACATCCAACGATGAAGTTATCAAAAACTTTTGGATCGTCTTCGCGGAGTTCTCCGTGGAGCAAAAGAAGGACTTCCTAAGTAAATAGAACTCAACATAACATATAATAACTTGTATACATTATTATTGCTATTTGATTGGTTATTATTGCATGTTGTATTGCTTAAAACCGTATACCGTATAAAACAACCAATAGACATTAACATGTGAAACGTCCTTTTCCCCTCCTAAAGTATTCATATCTGGAACGGACAGAAATCCCAAACTTCGCAGTTCAACAATCATGATAAAGATCAACTTGTCGTGTTACCAAGAGCCTGAGCTGTACTATCCAGAGGCTGTGACCTGCTGTTGGACTTTGAATCTCCCAAACTACAGCAACATCCAAACGCTTCGTCAGAAACTCCTTCATGCAGTCGAGTGTTGTGATACTTTTGGATTACAGTGAAATAGTTTAACCTAATCGAGACTGCGACATCCAGTGATATGGACATCATATCACTGGACAAATTTGCTGCCACTTTTCTTGATTTTTATTCCAATCATTTAAATATCACTTTTGGCTGTTGGACCAAACAATGTCTGTTGAAAATGGGACAAAGTCGAAAGCTGGCCATGTGTTAATTGCACTGGAGAAGCTGGTAGATATGTGCTAGGCTATCAACCAACAACAATGATCCTATCATTAAGAGATAGACAGTATTCAAGGCAAGGGAGCAAATGAGAACTCAGATTCAACAAGCCATTAAGATTTTTTTGCCTAAAGCTAATTGGCTTTTTTTTCCCAGAAGAGAATAAAGCTTACAGTCATACAATTTCTTAATTGTACACAATTTAGTTTTATGTATTTATTTAATTTATAGGTAATTAATAGCGCCATGTTTCAGCAATTTAGATAATTTTGTAACTTTTATTTTCATATTCTAAATCTTCCTCAAAGGTGCAATAGATGTTACTCAATTAAATATAGTTATTCACGACCCAAAAAGTGCAGATTGAATGATTGTGTAAACAAAGCTAACCCTGCAACCTGCTTCATATCTACACTGTACACTGTGCCTGTAGTCTGCCTCATCTGTGCTACATAATATAAGATTGATGACGGGAGCCAACAGCCGTGAAGCTAAACCTTCTCTTGAGGGGAAACCACAAACTGCGAATTAATAAAGTTATAAAGGAATCATCATGGCCTGCATTAAGAACAGTCTATATAGACTATATATAGGCCTATGTAGCAAATCCACAGAGCGCATGGACACCAGGGTTGCTTTTCAGCACAAGCAAGTCGTTTATTTTGACTATGGGCAGTTCAACAAATCATAAATCGTAAATCGGCCAAGGCGGACAAAGGGAGCGTTTCTGGGGATCTCTTGCAGCGATCGTCCATGTGGCTCAGTCGATCCTCCTCGCTACAAGATAAAGCGGGCACATACACACTCCCTGATTGGTCTGATTGCGAGCAGGTGCCCGCAATCAGACCCAATCCACCAATCAGATCCGGTGTGCTCCCAACATGCCCATACTCCCTCTGCAGGCCAGACGCCGCACGTCCCCCCACAATTTATGTATATAGCCTACGCAAATTACATTAATTTAGTTGGGATTTTTTTTGCTTCTTGTATTACTACCAGAATAAATATTTTAATTGAATACAAGATGAAGATGTATATTTAAATCGATAATACATATATATCAACTTGGATACAATTAGATAAACAATTTAAGTGACTTTATATACAACTCGTATCTTGACCTTCATTGGTCAAATGCTGACATCCTAGAAAGGAATTTATGGGGAATTAACGATATTTGTGAACAAATAACATTTTACATCACATGCTTCTCCCAATAAATACATTTTAACTTTTCACTATGTGCAAATATACCTGGCAAAATAAAATGACTCAATTCAAATTAAGCATCACTCGTGTGAGTGTTGTTACTACGGAGCTACCACTTATTATCTTGTTCAGTTGTTATATTCAGGGATTTTTAACAACAACTCATGTTTACCAGGACCTTGGAGGGATTGAATTGGGTTTCCTTATTTCCCCTTAAGAAAAACAGCCTCAGGGACCGCTTCTGAGGAGTCAGGACAACTCAAAACTAGACTGAATGATTTGGTTTAATTTAAATGTTTATCTATGAACAGAGCCGGCCCTCCCTATACGCGAATTAGGCGTCCACTTAGGGTCTCCGACCGCCAGGGTGCCCCCAAGAGCGCTGTATATATATATATATTATTATTATTTTTTTAATTCACAAAGCAATTTACTTAACAAGCGAGGAAACGTTATCAACATAAAGCTCATATTGGTTTAATAAAACAAAGGTGGAATTAAGAATTTGGCTGCGTCGGTCTGTCCCATAGACTGTATAGAGGTCGGATCATGACAACCTAAAATGAAGTGATTCTGACTGACCTGGCCACCCTGCAGCAGTTAGCACTTAGCAGTTTTTTCACCCACTTATAGCTCTACTATACTACGTTGCAATTAAACAATGTGTGATGCATGGACAACAAACAGAAAATGTTCAGAACATTTTCTACATTTACAACATTCAGACAGTAGAGTAAAAGTAGAAATGTGTAGGATTTACTTTGACTGTTTCAGTGAGTAAATTTAATAAGTGGTAAAATCATTGCGGCAAGTCATGTTCAAAGAGGTACGGATAAAAACTGAAAGGGTTATGAATACATACAGCACAGTTGCTTGTTTTCTCTGGCAAAACGACTTTATCAACCGCAAAGCAGGGCCCAAAAATGATCCTGCTTAGGGCCCCCAGGTGTACAGGGCCGGCCCTGTCTATGAACACTTGATCCCACCTTCAGGAACAGGACCTCTCAATGCGGGGTTATATGCCTCTCCCCTTCCTTATTATTTTTAGCAATCATCGAAAGGAGTAGGATATTCCGTTTCATGAAATCAATGTCGATTTTAGCAGTTAATTACGACCGTTACCGATAAGGAGAAGTGACCATTATGTAACGCAACTGCAACGGAACGAAAGACATGGCAATTAAGGAGGTGATCATATACTTTGAGAGCGAAAGAGATAAGCCTACAGAAGAGCAGCAAGATAAAGATGAATCTTTAGCCTGCTGCCATATGGCACACACACACACACACACACACACACACACACACACACACACACACACACACACACACACACACACACAGTATTTTTTTCACAACGACATCGTTCTTGTGGTGATCTTTAAATTCGTTAATTTATTACATTTAGTTATTCATTTAGTTTTTACACAATTTAAATGAAGTTAGATGTTTTAATTAGCGTTATGGAATTATTTAAGCGCAACGTGCGGGGGCGCCGTCATTCTTGCGGTTTCAATTCCTGAAAAGTATTCAGCACTAAGTTTCTGTTTCGATTCCGGCAGGGATGCATTGAGTTGAGCTTGGCTATTAGGTAGGGTGAGCTGGGATATTGCATATGAGGTTGGTTCGCTGTCATGGTGGACACATCTAGAAAGACATAATGTTTTCATGGGGAGAAATTAATTTAGCGAAAACAAATGTATTGTCGGAAATCAGAGAATCAGAGAATGGCATTCAGTTCGTACCAACGTGCAAACCAATAATAACAAGTTTCTCTGCCACTAAATCAACGGTAACGTTTACCAAAAGTGATGGAATTTCATATTTTCTTCGGCGGCAAAGGAACCAAGATGGAAATTTGAGATTCGGTAAAACCAGTGAGTACATTTAGGTCCAAGTAGGCTACTCTATCTGGATACAATTATGGATACAATACATTTTCCTATGAGGGGCCGTTTGTAAACGTTTGCTTCTCAAAAACGTGCTTCACTTCTTTTGCAATTTGAATCTATCTATCTTATATCTAAATGTGGGGGGTTAGGGGGGGGGCGTAAAGGTATACAAATGGCACCCAATATTTTCCTGGTCCATTTCCCTGCTCCTGACTATTTTTTTCTTTTCTAGAGAGCATCAAGTGCAAACACGCCGTAGCTTCAAGTTCTGGAGATTCTAGTCTTCTCCTGCTGTCCCGGGATGGCTCTGTCTTCCGTGTGGAACTCAGTGAATCCGCCGATCCAAGGTGAAGTCTTCGTCGTCGCATAGTCATTGCCAGGAGCGTGTCTAGCTTTTTGGGGACTCTATGCAAAATGTCCTGGCCAGGGCTGGACTGGGACCAAAACATGGCCATGGTATTTTTGGCCATGGCGGTCCATCATGATTATTGTTAGTATTATTATTACCAAGTCTACTCATAGCATTATTTGAAAACAAAGGCTAAAAAGGCAATTCACACACACACACACACACACACACACACACACACACACACACACACACACACACACACACACACACACACACACACACACACACACACACACACACACACACACACACACTAGGGTAACAACCTCCAAACCAGCAAGGACGAGGATGTGCACCAAACTCTATAGGCTAATATTATTATGCATGTTTTAAGTCTGACTGAATAAAATGAGGCCTGTAATAACTTCCTATGTTGAGCATTTGCACACTTTTAGCCTACAATTTCCACAGATACTATTTAGTGAAGATGTATACACATCCCAAAACATTTTCATTCTTAATTTCAAGGGCTATCATCATTTGTGTCACTCCAGTGTAGCTCAAATGGAAAAAAATTATAACCTTGGTCATGTTGGAGGGGAAGGGCGGGCCGAGGAGGGAGACGAGGGATGAGAGGTTTCTTGAGAGGGGTCAATTTTATTTAAAGAATTCCTTCACTCAGGATTCTAGCTGCATGCCTCTCAGTTTCTAAGTCTGGGAGCATGCGAAGTGGCGTGTAAAAACACAATCTTGTTTTTTTGGATTTGTTGGTTTGTGGGCTTGTGTTGCTTACGTCTCAAAGCTGATTCGAAAAATGAATCAGCTATGAGACGTGCTAACATAGGCAGAGTTTGCGGGGGCAGGGAGAGCACCCCATGGTGGCTGAAACAGGTATTTGCATTAAAAAAAAAACCAGAACATTGTGAAAGCATAAGCAGGACACAAAAAACGAAAATGACTGCTGCATCAGTCTAAACATCTTGCCGTGCAACGCTGCAATAAAGATTGCCTAAATGGTATTGGGTATTTGGGTGGCAACTGATTGTTCACTTTTACATTATAGTTTAGTCAAGACTGCCGTGCCGTGATTGGCTTTACATTTTTCAAATTGTTAAATTGTTAAAAATGTAATTTAAAATCAGCTGTAAAAATAAACATATGTTTATTTAGCATGCTTGTTTTGTCCATATGTGCTCGGGCTGTGTTCCCCAAGTGGTAGGCCAGGTCTCAGCTGTTACAATGATTATTTTTTTTCTGCCCCCCCTGGCTCAAATGTCACACTCTGCCTTTTGTGTTCTAAACACTTGTTTGAAATAGGATGGATGTCAATGGCTCGCCAACTGCCAAATTACGTGACGCACCTACACCGTGAGAGGGGTTGAGTTGAAGAAAAATCATGGCTTATTTTAGGGTTTGGCGATTAATCTAATTTTGATCGCAATTTTTGATTTTAGCGTCAAACGATCACGAAATTACGATAATCAAGTTTTTTATTTATTTATTTATTATTATTATTACTATTATTATTATTATTATTATTATTATTATTATTATTATTATTATTATTATTATTATTATTATTATTATTATTATTATTATTATTATTCTTTTACAACATTCAGACAGTAAAGTAAAAGTGAAATGTGTAGGCTTTACTTTGTCTGTTTCAGTGAGTAAATTAGTTGGGAATAGTAAAAAAAGTAGTAAAAATTAGGCAAATCATGTTCATATGTACGTATAAAAACTGAAAAGGTTATGAATGCATACAGTTGCTTGTTTTCTCTGAACGGGAAGAACAGCTGGATACATATTTTAATATCATTTTAGTAGGAACATTTTCTTTTTGACCATTTTGTGTATTTTTTTAAGGCGAAATTTCAAAGTTCCCAGCTACAAAACATTTTTTCGGAGAGATGCTGATTAAATACAACTGTTTTCAAACTCAAATAATCGTGATTTCAATATTGACCAAAATAAACATGATTATGATTTTTCCCATCATCGAGCAGCCCTAGGTTATTTACATCTCGGCATAGACAGTAGCCAAAATGTCGCTGGGGTCGAATCCTTAAAGAGGAAAAGATTCTTAACATCTTTTTTCTCTCAAATTCCAACCAAGCATCTCAAGTTGACCCCAGCAATTTAAAACCTCACAAAATGATGACCAATGGGAAAAACTGGGACTCCTCTACATCAAAAAAGATATATTAAATTTTTATTTGTTTTTGAACATTTAGGTTCTTTAGACGCTTTAAATCAACTACCAATGGAGACAAGTTATTTTTATTAACAAAACAAACTTAATAAAAAAAAATGGCTGAAATGGAAGCTTGGGGCCCCCCTTGTGTATTTGACGGCCCTTGCAATAGAAAAGTCTGCATATAGCAAGAAACGGATCTGGTCATTGCTGTGATAATATGGGAAGGGTTTGTTTGCAAGGTGTAAAACATGTTCAACATTTGTGTTTGCTTGTTTCACTGTGATTCAGATCGCTCCAAAACTTCTTTAAAAAAAGGATCATTCAGGTCGCATGTGGAGACCAACATTCTATCGTTTTAATTGAAGGTAGGCTAACCAGCTCACTAGATTTAGCCTACTATTGTTAGGAATACAACATGCAACTATTTTTCATTATACTGTTGCCTATACATATTGCTTTCAGATGGACAAGCATTGTCTTGGGGAAGCAACACTCGGGGGCAACTGGGTCTCACCCTCCCAGAGACCTCTGTCGTCCCGTCCCCTACACCAGTGGCAGCCCTGTCAGGGGTACCCCTAGTCCAGGTCACCGCTGGGGGAGCCCACACTCTGGCCTTGTCTGTCTCTGGAACCGTGTTCGGCTGGGGGCAGAATGACGCCGGGCAACTGGGTCTTGGAGACACGACAGGTATAAGGCCTGTGGGAATGTTCTCTTTAGTCGGGAGATTCTGACTAAATAAGTTTGTTAGTCATGAGAAGGCTGATGATAGGACCATAAGTTGCTTGTTTCTTTAGATACGATCAGGTGATAATCTGCTCACTTTAATGGTTCTGCTTTTATCCCAATACAGAGACATTACATAATTGTAATATTAATATCATAAAGATATTACTCAATATAAAAGGACAAAAACCATAGACTTCCTCTGGTCACACACCGTTATCCTGGACATTATGTGAACTAAACTTGGAGGATATTTTAAATGTGTGAATGAAATTGTATTTCAAATCATGTCTTCAGACAGATATACTCCAGTGACAGTTGATTCTCTCAACCTTAAGAAGACCGTTTCCATTTCTTGTGGTGAAAGACACACTGCTGTTCTGACAAAGGTTACTATATTCAAATCTTATTCTCGTAAAAAAAATACTTTTTAGTAATCTCACTCACATCTCATTTCCATAGTCCCATTTAGTGAACTCAATAAAAATATAACCTTAAAGATAAAAAAGGCTGAGTGTGGATTTCCTTGTGTGTTCCTTTAGGGAGGCGTGGTGTTGACCTTCGGCAGCGGTGGCTGTGGGCAGCTGGGACACAACTCTCTGCTGAATGAGCGGACCCCTCGTGTGGTGGCTGAACTCTGGGGCGCAGCGGTCACCCAGGTCTCCTGTGGCAGGTACTCTGTCTTCATTTTTTCACTACTGTTCACTAGGAGACGCTTCAATCCAAAGTGACCTACAGCGACTTAAGTCATTAAGGAGCAGGTAGAGGGGGCCATCTAGCTCAAGGATACCCAGGGCTGAGGTTGTGGACGTTGGGATATTCAACCCGCATATTTAATTATAATTCCTTCACATTCATTTCAGCAGGTTATTACCGAATTTTTATTATTCAAATAATCATTGGCTTCTTTTAATCTTCTTTCATTTACTATTTTATTTTCTTCAGCAACCACACCATGGCATTAGTAGGCCCAACAAAGAAGATCTATTCATTTGGTCGTGGAGAAGAAGGCCAGCTTGGAAACAGGCTCACCACAGACTGTTCGGTGCCTCTGCCTGTTCTGCTGCCTCATGGTAGGAAGTCTCTCAGTTCAGGGTTAAGTTGAGGGTAAAGGAGCTTGAGGAAGCAGGAAATACTTGCATATATGCTGATCAATAGCGATTTTAATAATGTTATCAATAAAATCACATCCTATAATATATTGTCTGCTAGACAGCCCAAACCACTCTTTGTGTATTTACTTATTATTAACTTCTCTTACTACTGACAATCCCAAAGACCCAACCACTCACGGCACACAGCAAGCCGAGCTACACTATCACGTCACACATGTGCGCAGCCATGTGTGACGTGATAGTGTAGCTAGTGTAGCTCGTGATAGTGTAGCTCGGTTAGAGTAGACAGAACACTTTCATTTCGTTTTTTCAATGCTTAAAGTCTCCTGCCTTCTTACTGGGAGGGTTTATATCTATCTATCTATCTATCTATCTATCTATCTATATATATATATATATATATATATATATATATATATATATATCTATATCGATATAGATATAGATGTTTGTTGGGTTTGTTTTGCATGAAAAAGATGACCGGAGTATTCAGCGAATATTTGCTGGAGGAAACCAATCTTTTGCCCTCTGTTCCCTCAGTCAGGTCGGTGTCTTTGTATTCTGTATTATTTTGTTACGATGCAAGAAATTCAACATGTTTCGTTAGTTATCTTTGGAATGTCTTACAGGAGCCTGAGAAGGTTCTTCCTGGGATTATTACAGTTCTTGATATGGACACCATTGACTTCTGGCTCTCAAAGTGTAAGCAATCGAAATCATGGCAGAAAATCAAAGGGTAAGCTCCATATCAATCAATCAATCACAGTATGTAATCAAATATGAACATAAATATTCTTTAGATTAATATATTTAATATGCCCTTTACTGAAGTTTTTTATTTTTTTACAGACAGATCAAGGATATATTCTCATCTGCATCTTCCTTGAACGCCAGCTTTCTTGACAGAAGGTAATCCTTTTTAAAACATTTTTAATTCATTCTATCATAAATTGATTTCAAGGTTGGTGATGATATTCAACATAGGAATTTTATTTTGTTGCAAAATGTATTAAAATAGCGCTGACAAGCACTACCAGACCTCACCCAGCTGCTCTGGCTTGGACTTGGTTCTTGTCAACAAAGCTCTGGCCAAGCTAGCAACAAACACTGAAGTGCTACTGGAGGTACAGCAACATTGTGAAATTACCAGCCTCTCTCTGCCTTTTATTAAATAAAACGTATGATCCCGTGTTCAGAGTCAAACACTGACAACGCTGTAAATGACTTTGTCCTGAACGATGCTATAGGTGGAGACCGTCGTCCGAGACTGTCTCCTGCCCTCGTTGAGTCGGCAGCCGGTCGGGTTGGAAGGCCTGAGGGTTTACTACCTGCTGGTGGAGCTGCTGCAAGTGCTGGTCAGAGACAACTTTGGTGAAATGCTCTCCGTGAGGGTGGCTGATGCCTTCCTCTCTCTGCACCAAGACAGACTGGAAGTCCTCGGTAATAGACCCCAAGAACCGATCATTTAAAATGCACTACAATGGGTTTTCCAAAGCTGTTCAATGTACGCTGTGTGTGTGTGATTGATGCAGTTGGACTATGGTCCTGGACACCTAGCTTCTTCCGTACCGCAGTGGAGACCTTCTGCAACTTGTCCAGGAAGCACCTCTCATCCTTAGATGTGGAGAACCACTCGAGAACCGTCTTCTTTATGAAGACGGCGGGCGTTATGCAAAGGCTTCATTATGTGAGTGAATGATAGCTAAGTAGCTAGTGGTGTTCGACTCTTAATGTCCGAAAGGCTCTGGGTTTGATCAACATTGTCAAATGCCCAACTTTTGCGCGTAACAGAGTTTAATTGATTTTTTCACACGTATGATTACTTCATACCGTATGAAGTTGTAGTCTCTTCAATTAGAAAATAGCCAAATGAGATGTTTCCCCTGTAATGACATGTATCTGAATTTAATGTATGTCGCTTTGGATGAATGTGTGGTGCTGAATAACTGAATAGTTATGTCCTGACTGCAGGCCAGCAGTAGCGGTTCACGGTGCCTCGAAGATAGTGTTTTCCATGTGATGACAGTCCTAGATACGGTGAGTATTTAAGGACTTCTTACAAAAACTCTCTCTCTCTCTCTCTCTCTCTCTCTCTCTCTCTCTCTCTCTCTCTCTCTCTCTCTCTCTCTCTCTCTCTCTCTCTCTCTCTCTCTCTCTCTCTCTCTCTCTCTCTCTCTCTCTCTCCATGGCTGTGATTTGATGTGGGTATCTTCACTGTAACTTCGGGGGGTTGTATTTCCAATGAGATAACTCACACCATGCAGCCGCGATATAACTTCCAGCGCTGCCAGAAGCCTTTTTCCATCAACAGTCACTTTGGGGGCCTTACGATCTTATTCGAAACACCTGTAAAGCGGAGATATACTCGAATAGTTAAAAGTCCCAGTGCTGTTATATTCTGTATCAGCACTCATGCACTGCCTGTTGTCCAATCAAATGACTTTGTTAACATTTCGTAATTATGAATTGTTGTTCAATATATGTTTAACATACTGTTATTTACTACTTTATTGAGTGTGTCACTGATACATTATTTATACTTTTTAGTAACCAATGATATAAATCAATATGCTAATCTAACAATATTATTTCTCTACTCCGTAGTTTGCAGAAATGTTCATCTTAAATGTAGGGTTAATAATTCAAAGATCCCATGCTGATCTGGGGTCGGAGGAAGCACTGCGAGGGTTACTTAAACCCATACAACATGTTCAGGTATGTTGTTAAGACATTAAATCATTAAATATAATTGCTTAAATGTTGTCATGTATGCATCAGAGATGATACCTCTACATTGTTATTCTTTTTATAGAGTAGCCTATTCCGCCTGGTGAAGATCCCTTGCATTCTACCCATAGAATGCAAGGTGAATCTGTGGATCATTCATCTGAATAGCATCAAGGTGAGATTATATTAATTGAAAAGGATATTGTCAATAAATCAAGTCCAGTCAATAGCATTATTGGTTCACGAGCAACCATAAAACTGTTCATTTCTGCGCTCCTAGAAAGCCACACTATGGCTATAATCGGATCAAGCGGTGCATGTAAACGTACTGAAATGTAATAAAGCTATATGCTACATTATGCTATGCTATACTATGAAGTACCATACCATACAACGCCATGCCATACATTGATGTGCTATGTTATACTATGCTGTGATTTATGCTTTGTTACACTTTGTACTATACTTGACTTTACATTAACTGACAATACTTTAGTATAGTGCAAATGGATTTGACTTGACCTGCTCTTGACTTCACCTCCACTCTGTATATCAGTATTTTGAGGCAGGAGTCTTTCAATTCAATGTCAACCGGGGCACAGTGCAGCAGGACACTTTTCAATTTCTGCGGACGTCATCCCATGACCCAAAATCAAAGCTTCAGGTTGGTCAGCAATGCATTTCCCCAGTTAACGTCCATGGTAATAAAGTTGGTGCAATTCTGATCAATCTAACCATCATTGGGATAAATCTAGCTAAATTAGTTTGTAGAGTTCATTTTTCCAATTACATTGGATGATTGATGTAGTATTGGTATTTTTTTTATTGTGCATTAATTCATTGGACTTCATCAGTGTAACATTACCACACTAGTCACGATTCTCTAGTGTTCTGAATCCAGGGATCAGGTGAATTCAAAATATTTAAATTGTAATACATTTCTCAAGGTCTTTTCCCTGAAAAACCTCTTATGTTTACAGGTGAAGTTTAATGGGGAAGATGGTGTTGATGATGGAGGTGTGTCAATGGAGTTCTTTCGCCTCCTTGCTAAAGAACTTCAGAAGGCAGAACCACAAATGCTAGAAGTGAACGAGCACGGAGTGGCCTGGTTCAGCAAGAATGTACGTATACATTATTTTTGTGTAGGGATTAAAGGTGCAGTGTTTTCTCGTTTTTATTTTTAGTTTATTGTCAGTTGATTTGTTAAACTATCCGCTTGTCATGGTCCGCCCCTTGTTTTCTCATTCACCTGTCTGGCACCCTGATCTCTCCTAATTAACCCAACCACCTTCACCTTTGCTCCCCCTATATCAGTCCTCTCCTTCCAAACATTCCCTGCCAGATTGTCTCCAGTTTCTCAGAGCTTTCCCTCAACTTGACTCCTGATTCTTCTCCCATCCTGCCTGTTGCCGATTCCTGCCTGTCTGACTACCTTGCCTGCCGCCCAGCCCCTGTCGGTCTGTCTGCTCTTCTGTCTCCGGCTGCTGATCCACCAGCCTGCCCCCCCCCCCGTTGCCGATCCCTGCCTGTCTGACTATCCCGCCTGCCGTCGAGTCCCTGTCGGTTTGTCTGCTTACCCGTTCCCTATTCCTGGTCTGTTCATCTGCCCTCCCGTTGCCGACCTCTGCCTGCCGACTACCCTCTGTTTGTCGATCCTGTCCCCAAATAAAGCCTTTTACTCATCCTGCGCCAGTCGTGTGTCTGTGCACTTGGGTTCTGCTAAACGCCCGCATTACGCCGCTGTTCAATTAAGCATTTGTGAGATTTTCTAACATCGTTATCGAATGGATCAATGGCTTTTCAACATATTTTCAATGGTGGGAAAATGTAGCATGTTTCTGTTCCTCTGTCCATCTTTCCATCCATCCATCCATTATTCCATTCACTCATCCATCCATCCATCAACTCTTCCACTCATCCATCCACTCATCATGCATCAATCATCCACCCATCCGTCATTATTTATTGTTTTGTCAAATGACGACGCTAATTATATTATGGGCTGCTCCCTCAAGGTCGCCCAGCTGACTGATGAGTTCTTCCGACTGGGCACGCTCTGTGGCATGGCTCTGTATAACCAGTGCCTGATGAACATCCCCTTCCCCTTGGCTCTCTTCAAGAAGCTCCTGGGCTTGAAGCCAACCCTGGACGACCTCATGGAGCTGTCGCCAACTGTTGCACAGTACTTCTAAACTATGCTACACATTACATGCCGTGCTATATATGATCTATTGTAAAACACTATACTATGCTTTTCTATTCAACACTATAATATGCCATGCTATGCTAAGTGATGCAATGCTATACAACCACTATACACTATATTACCAATTGTATACATGGCCACCTTAATGCACGGGCTTACCTGGGCTGAAGCCCCAGGGCCTACGCCGATCGGGGGGCCTATCGTGAGCTGCAGATCATGATAGGCCCCCCGATCGGCGTAGGCCCGAGACAATGTGATTTTTGTTTTGGGCTTACAAAGATCAGAGGCCTTTCATGGGCCAATAAAAAAGGGGGCCACTAGCTGGTCCACTGGCTGGGCCCATTGGCCACTTGAACCCCCCCCCACATCTTCATTGTAAGATCCCCTCTCAGGGGGCCTACGAACACTCAGGCCTGGTTGTATGTACCCCCATTTCATAATAATTTGATGGGGTTACTTACTTGTTACTTGGGTTACTGTAATAATTCTGTACTATTCTAAACTAGTTGTATTGGCGTATTCCCTGTATTTCATTACAATTTGACGGGGGTTGATTTTACTTTCACGATCGTTCCAACAGAAGCTTAAAGGAACTGTTGGACTATGAAGAGGAGGCTGTTGAGGACCTACAGTTAGATTTCGGAGGGGTAAGAGCTTATGCTTTTTAAAATTCTGCTAGAAAAGAAGACCGATCCTCACTTTAATCATCAATTTTACTTCTGTAGGATGCAGAAGGTTTGGATCTTCTACCCAATGGACAGTCCATTCTAGTGAGCAAAGTCAACAGGTGTGTGTGTGTGTGTGTGTGTGTGTGTGTGTGTGTGTGTGTGTGTGTGTGTGTGTGTGGGGGTCGATGTATGTATGTACGTATGTGCAAGTGTGCCTGTGTGTTTATGTATGTATGCATGGCATCTATGCATGTGTGTTGCTGGTGCGCTTGTTCTTATTTATGAGATTTTAGAGCAGACTACAATGCTTCAAAGACACATGTGTATCGAACCCAGGCAGAAATATGTGGACCTCCAAGTGGACATGGTGTTCAGCCGCTCGGTGAAGCATCAGTTCAGGAAGTTTGAAAAAGGCTTCTCTAAAGGCTGCCCTTCACCTGCATGGAGAATGTTCCTCCCTGATCAACTCATGACGCTCCTCAAAGGAGAGGAGGTCTTCAACTGGGATGATCTGAGACAGGTCAGACATCCATCCCTAACCCTTCAAATACACCAGACGCCACAGTATACGTCTTTTTATATAGATATATCTATATATTTATGTGAGTGAGAAATGTTCATGCTTCAAAATGTATCTTTTACTACAGAATGCAAAATATCAAGGCTGCACATCCAATGATGAAGTCATCCAAAACTTTTGGATTGTCTTGGGAGAGTTCTCCGTGGAGCAGAAGAAGGACTTCCTCAGTAAATAAACTCAACACAACACATCAATACTTGTATACATTGTTATTGCTATTTCATTGATTGCCTCCATTATTATATCAATTAAAACCATATAAATAACAACCAATAGACATGTAAAACTTCCTTTTCCTCTTCATAAGAATTCCTATCTGGAACGGACAGAATTCCCAAAGTTCGCAGTTCAACAATCAAGATAATCATCAAGTTGTCGTGTTACCCAGAGCCTGAGCTGTACTATCCAATGGCCGCGACATGCTACTGGACTTTGATTCTCCCCAACTACAGGAACATCCAAACACTTCGTCAGAAACTCCTTCATGCGGTCAAGTATTGTGATACTTTTGGATTGCAATGAAATAGTTTAACCTAATCGAGACTGCTACGTATGGTGGCATATCAATGGACAAATTTGCTGATTATAATTCGAATCATATAAATTTCACTTGTGGTTGGTGGACCACACAATTCTGAAATTGTGTCAAAGTAGAAAGCTGGCTTGTGTTAATTGCACTAGAGACAGTGTTTCCCCTAGGATTGAGCTACAGCAGCGGAGTTTAAATGGATTTTTTCGCTGGCAAATCTTTTTGTGTGCTCGAAAAGCGCTCCCTGCCGGGAGGTTTCTACGTGTCTTCCGGCACCAAAAGGGTGTACATACAGTACATTTGTGCAAATTAATGAGCAGGGAAAAATATGGAGAGATTAAACATAATACAAGTGAAATCTTTAAAACAACTATTTACATTTATTTTACAAAAGATATATTATATCAACAACCACCCTCTACAGTAAAATCACATAACACAAATACTACAACAATCGAGAAGGTCTGTGCCTCCAACCAATGCATCTTCCCCTCTCCCCATCACAAAGGTCGTATAGGACCATAAAGAGGCAATGCTTCTGTTGAACAAGTTTTGGGGCTCTAGAGTCAATAGTGGCGACGCTACTGAAATTGTTGCTATAAAAAAAGTATGTTGATTTTTGCTAAAAATAAATTCCTTAAATATAAGTAGAGATATATTTTTCAAAACTAAAGGTTGCAATAACCATGCCTATATGGAAACCGCTTTAGGGCTCTAGAGTCAATAATGGCGCCGCTATTTAAATTTTACCATTGTGCTCGTTTTCAGTTGTGCACTTTGCAGACGGTCCCTAAGCTCTCGGTTGAAAGCCTACAGCTCACAGAAGCCAATGCAATTCACCGTTCCCTAAAGACGGCTCGTTTGGATTTGGGTTCTATAGGTTACTACATTACTAGAGGTGCTTAGCTAGAGGGGTCAATTGTGTCGCAACGATGTTTCACTGATCTATTGAACCGCAAACTCCGAATCTGCCAATTTATTTCCAACTTTACGGAAGTTCCTCTCCGTTCATATGCTTTACTCTCAGGTGTGTGAATTGACCTTGATATGAAGCTTCCGTAGGGCAAAATAACATTCGTTTTTTAAAGAGATAAGGCGGAGCTCTGCTCTCCTCTCCGTTTATATGCTTTACTCAAAAGTGTGTGAATTGACCTGGATATGAAGCGCATATCCAGCGTCCGTAGCGCACAGAATGTTATTTTATTTTGGGTAGCGCAAAATAATCGAACATTCGTATTGTCACGACCCTACTGGATATTCAAAACGGCTCTCTGTCTGGGCAGGAGTCGAGACACATGAGTGGTAACAAACCACAGCTGGCAGGCAACTAGCTTCCGGCCACGTGTGCAGTGACTCACCTGGGTTGATTCCTGGCGAGCTCTGGTCCTTCTCTCTCTTGTTGAGGGATAGCCCAAGCGTTGGGGTAAACGGTAGCCTGTCCCGTTGGGTTATTGTGTGACATATAACATAGACGAACACTTGACAGGCATACACGACAAAGGAGTGGCCACGTTCCCTGTAGGAATCCCTAATCCTGGTACTGTCCTTGTATATGGGCAAATAGGTTTTACAAAATCGTATGGTTTCTGAGTGCAACAAAGTCTGGGCATCATGCTGTCTATCCAGACACCATCTTGCTTCTGTCCGCCATCGTGGATCCCTCAGGTGACCATAATCAAGGCCAATCAAGGGAGCCACTCCCAAAGTTAGCACGACAACCAGTTACCCACCAACATAACATTACCCAACAGTAGGATCGTGACAGTATTTTAAAGAGATAAGCTGAAGCTCTCCTCTTCTCTCGTTAAAAAAAGAAATTCATGAAATTCATCATGCAAAAACCAAACAAAAAAACCAAACATCAAATTCATCATGTATATAGGGGAAACACTGAGGGGGCTGGTATGTGCTAAGCTAACAACCAACAATAATGATCATTAACAGATAGACGTAAAGCTTAAAGTTTAATGGCTTCGTTCGAGAAGAAAAATAAGCTACTTGCAGTTTTATGTAATGCCGTGCAGTGTTGGGAAAGTTCACTTTCTACGTGAACTAGTTCAATGTTCAGTTCACAAATTTTAAAATGAACTAGTTCAGTTAAACGCTCATAATTCATAATTTCTAACTAAGTTCACGGTTCCAAAAAATGAACTACGTAGTTCTTAGTTCTTTTTTTCAATATGTTGCTGTGAGCTATGATGTTTTTTCCAGTATTTTGAACATTGAGCCTCCTTTGTGCTTTGTCTAGGTTAAAATAGAGTGGTTGAATCAAGTATCGTAGTGAAATACTGTTTCTATCGTGTTTTATTGCACATTTAGCGCCTTTTGTAAATCCCATTGATTTCGGTTGGAAGACTCTTAAGGTACGAACACACCAAACGCGTAACCCGCGTAAGATTTACGCGCGTAACGCAGCTAAAATGTTGCTTGACCATTTTGTGTCAAAAAAGGTCCTACGCAGCTACGCGCCTGTGGCTGCGCTGGATTTAGGAGTCCGAGGAAGGAAACCCAAACGCCGCCGTGTTTGGGTGCATGATAGAGCTTAGATCGGGTTAGATTAAATAATCTCGGATATAAATAACAATAATTGGGTTAAATAACTTCACATAGTGTGTCTGGTGTGTTTCCTGCATTCGTAGTGTTGATCAGCAGAGATATAGTCCGCCAAGACGTTGAGGTTGCATAGCAACCAGAGACGCTGTCCATGCAAGTGAATGGAGCGTTCCCTCTTTGTCATAACTATCAAACCAAACATCCTTCACATTCACCGAGCGAACATTATGAAAGTAAAATGCACATTTCTCGCTAAAAATGTTTACATAAACGCATTTAATGGCGTAACTATGTTACTATTTCCACCCAGAATAAAGAAAGATGTCGGCCGTATGCTTCTGTGCAAGCGTCACTACTCTCTGCCAGTGACGTCGGGTCAAGCTCCACGCTGATTGGCTATCGCGGCTAAGCATCACGCGTTGGAGCGTTGAAAGTTAAATTTTTTGAACTCCGGGCATAGGCGCGTAGGTGCGTTAGGTGCGTATATACGCAGCTCATACGCAGCTAACGCGGCTAAAATGTTGCTTTAGCGCATGTAACGCATCTACGCAGCTCATACGCGCGTAAACCAATGGTTCCCTATGGAAAAATTGCCGATTTTATACGCGTCTTACGCGAGTAACGCGGTTGGTGTGGCCGTACCTTTAGACTCTTAGCTCGTTGGCCGGAAACGGAAAGGGGGGGTGTTCACGTTTGGTTATAGTCTTTTCGCTCGGTTCTAGCCCTTTCCGTTTCCGGCCAACAAGCAATGATTCTAGGAGGTATTCTAGTGGCTGAGCTATGAGCCAGAGAGCTAACGTTATGGATTGTACATAATTATAATTCGAAATTCGTCTCAGCCTTTATACCACAGATACTCTAGGGTCTATAGCATATAACCGTGTTGTCTGATTACAGTTTAATTCATTTTTAACAATTTAACAGCTCTCGTTTTGAAGAATAGTAAACCGCGCCATTAGTTTCAATTGGAATCGTGACGTATATACTTTCAGCATAAAGTGTACATATTTATAATTTGAAATTCGTCCCAGCCTTTATACGACAGATACTCTAGGGTCTATAGCATAAAACCGTGTTGTCTGATTACAGTTTAATTCATTTTTAACAATTTAACAGCTCTCGTTTTGAAGAATAATCACTGCGCCATTAGTTTCAATTGGTATCGTGACGTCTATACTTTCAACATAAAGTGTACATATTTATAATTTGAAATTCGTCCCAGCCTTTATACAACAGATACTATAGGGTCTATAGCATATAACCGTGTTTTCTGATTACAGTTTAATGTAACAGTAAGCTGACTCACCGCGACTGCAAATTAACCACACGGATATAACCATGGCAACCGGTCAAACAAGACGGCGTTCTGCGTGCGCATCCGCCGTGTTGATAAACAAATAACCCGCCTATTGAACGAAGTTAAACCACGTGAGCGGGCCGTTCACAGACCCCAGAATGAACGAGTTCACAGTAACGTTCATCAGGCAGTAATACAGTCCGATGGTTCACGTTCGCCCAAAATATGACCGAGTTCATTAGACAGTGTTAGACCGAGTTCGAGTTAGACAGTGTTCTGCCTGAACGCGTTCAATGAACGCGTTCAGGCAGAACACTGTCTAATTGCATGATTATGTTATTGTATTTACACAGGTAACACTGCATTGTTCTTGGTAAACCAAGAACCATGAATTAATAATGTTATGAAGAAGTCATCATGAATAAGTAAACGCCTTATTAATATGATCGCCAAAGGCCTGCATTAACAACAGACTAGTCATAGTATTCATTTTCAATTTTACAGTATGTGATTATATGTTGGAAATGTATTAAATAATGTTGCTGCTTTGATTACTATCAGAATGTAAAAATGTATTGACTACGAGGTTAATAGATTAATAAGATTTACTTTTTGAGTGACTTTCTATGCAACTGTACTGGTCAAAGGCTAATGTCTTAGCAAAAGAGTTTCTGTTGAATTAACTATAATTTTTAACAAATTACATTTTACAACACATGCTTTTCACAATTAATGCATTTAACTTTTCACTGTATTTGCAAATATACCTGGGAAATAAAATAATTCTGACTCAAGTAAATTGAGGAGTGACGCTTCTACTTCCCACTGAAGTCATCTTGTTAATTTGTTTTATGCGGGGCTTTGTAATAGCAACTCCTGTTTATCAGGACCTTGAAGGGATTGACTTGGGTTTCTTTAATTCCCCTTAAGAAAAGCAGCATCAGGGACCCCTTCCAAGTAGTCATGAAAACTCAAAGCAGCACTTAATTTTAAATGTTTATCAATAATCCCAATTTCAGGAACAGGCCACCCTAAGGGGATGAGAGGGGTCTGGCTGCAGACATCCATCCACACGAACATCCGCTGCAGGCATCCACCCCATGATCCACCCACAGAAACATCCACCAGCACACTCAAAATTGCAATTTCTTTTAAATGTCGTTTTGCACTGCGCAATCGCGAGTTGCAAATCCAACGTGCGAAAGGGGATAATACACAGTAGCCTATAATAGGAAATGCTCAAAGGTAAATATATCAGCGTAATTTAACACTGACTGTAGCTTTTTATGGGTAAAGAAGCAACGGTGAAGGACCGTACTAAACGCCCTATCCATTGTATGGGTCTGTAGAGCGCTAATCAACTCAATGAAATGTATTTATTAAGCACCTTTATGTATGTCTTTGTCATGCCCGTTTACGCTTCAAACTCGTGCATACTGCAGAAAATATGCAACAGCGCACCCTGGGGTCACACATTTCGGTGGGTCGCAGAATGGGGATAAGTCTTTCACTCTCTTATTATTGTTGAGCCATTCATCAAAAGCAACACTAACACAAATTATATCGCAAACACAAATTGCACTTTTATATATTTTTGTTACATATATACAATTTACAATACAATTGAAATTAAGCTTTGTAAGGGCTGCATGCGGATGTGTCGTCATTCTAGAGTTTCAATTCAGAAAAAAAGATAATATTCAGTTTCAGTTTCGATTCCTGCTGGGACGCTTTGAGTTGAGCTTGGCTATTGTGAGTTGAGCTGGGCGTTTACATTTTAGGTCACTGTCATGGTGGAAACATCTGGAAAGCAATAATGTTTTCATGGGGAGAAATTAATTTAGCGAGGCCGAATGATTTGGCAGAAAACCGAGACTCAGAGAAAGACTTTCAGTTCGTACCATCGACCAAACCGATAATAACGAGTTTCTCTGCCACTAATTCAACGGTAACGTTTACCAAAAGTGATGGATCTTCATACTTTCTTCGGCGGCAAAGGGACCAAGATGGAAATGGGACATTCGGTGAAACCAGTGAGTAATTTTAGCACAAAGTTGTCTATCTGGATATAAGTGACAAAAATTGTACAGCGTTATGAGAAATAGCCCTATTGCATTTAACAATCCGTCCACAAACAACAACTAGGACTATACAACTATTTGCATAAACAACACAACTGTTTTCCTGGACATGTCCCTGCTCCTGACTATATTTATTTTTTCTAGCGAGTGTCAAGTGCAAACACGTTGTAGCTTCAAGTTCAGGGGACTCTAGTCTTCTCCTGCTGTCCCGGGATGGCTCTGTCCTCTATGTGGAACTCAGTGCATCTGCCATTCCAAGGTGATGTCTTAGTCGTCATTGTTGTCATAATATGGGAAAGGTTTGTCTACCGCGTTTTAAAACTATTCAACAACTATGTTTCCTTGTTTCACTGTGATTTAGATCGCTCAAAAACGTCCTTAAAAAAAGGATCATTCAGGTCGCATGTGGAGACCAACATTCCATCGTTTTAACTGAAGGTAGGCTATAGGTCTATATCCTACTGGATTTAGCCTACTATTGTTAGGCATACAACAATGGAAACTATTTTTCATGATACTGTTGCCTATACATATTGCTTTCAGATGGACAAGCATTGTCTTGGGGCAGCAACACTCGGGGACAACTGGGTCTCACCCTCCCAGAGACCTCTGTCGTCCCGTCCCCTACACCAGTGGCAGCCCTGTCAGGGGTACCCCTAGTCCAGGTCACCGCTGGGGGAGCCCACACTCTGGCCTTGTCTGTCTCTGGAACCGTATTCGGCTGGGGGCAGAATGACGCCGGTCAACTGGGTCTTGGAGACACGACAGGTATAAGGCCTGTGGGAATGTTCTCTTTAGTCAGGAGATTCTGACTGAATAAACTATTTAGTTTCATGATAAGGCTGAGGATGATAGGACCATTAGTTGCTTGTTTCCTGAGAGCCGATCAGGTGTTGATCTGCTCACTTGGTAACACAATGATTGGCCTTTAATCCCAATTCAGCCTAGACATTACACAGTTTATATCTTAATGTTATTTATTTCTCTTACACTTCATCTGGTCACATACTGTTATCCTGGAGATTATGTGAACTAAACTTGGGAGATCTTTTGAATGTGTGAATTTGTATTTCAATTCATGTCTTCAGACAGATCTACTCCAGTGACAGTTGAGCGTCTCAACCTTAAGAAGACTGTTTCCATTTCTTGTGGTGCAAGACACACTGCTGTTCTGACAAAGGTAGCTATATTCAAATATTCTTCTCGTAATGACTGCATTTAGCCATGTCTAAAGAAAACACTCAATCAATGTAATCTCAATTTCATCTAATTTCCATAGTCACTTTAGTGAACTCAATACAAAAATAACCCTAAAGATAAAAAAGGCTGAGTGTGTATTTCCTTGTGTGTTCCTTTAGGGAGGCGTGGTGTTGACCTTTGGCAGCGGTGGCTGTGGGCAGCTGGGACACAACTCTCTGCTGAATGAGCGGACCCCTCGTGTGGTGGCTGAACTCTGGGGCGCAGCGGTCACCCAGGTCTCCTGTGGCAGGTACTCTGTCTTCATCTTTTCACTACTGTTCACTAGGAGACGCTTCAATCCAAAGTGACCTACAGCGACTTAAGTCATTAAGGAGCAGGTAGAGGGTGGTCATCTTGCTCAAGAATGCCCAGGGCTGAGGTTGTGGATGTTGGGGATCGAACCCAGTACTTTTTGCCTGGAAGACAAAGATTACAGCCAGTGTACTATTCGACTGAATCTATGTATATATGAATCATCCGCATATTTAATTATAATCTATTTAACATTGATATATTTACTATTTATTTTCTGCAGCAACCACACCATGGCATTAGTAGGCCCAACAAAGAAGATCTATTCATTTGGTCGTGGAGAAGAAGGCCAGCTTGGAAACAGGCTCACCACAGACTGTTTGGTGCCTCTGCCTGTTCTGCTGCCTCATGGTAGGAAGTCACGCAGTTCAGGGTTAAGTTGAGGGTAAAGGAGCTTCAGGAAGCATTTTCATGTTTTGTTTACCTTGGTTCTGGGGTTACAGTCACACTGTGAAACATTTCAACTAGCTTGTATCTTAAACTTACCTGGACACATCATGTAAAATAGCGATTTTAATAATGTTAATAAAATCAAATCCTATAATATATTGTCTGCTAGACAGCCCATACCTCTCTTTTGCCGCTTTTCCACTGCATGGTACCAGCTCGACTCGACTCGACTCGACTCAACTCAGCTCGCATTTTTGGCGTTTCCACCGCGAAAACATGGTATCTGGTACCTGAAGTGGCTCCTTTTTTTAGTACCGCCTCGCTCAAGGTTCCAAGCGAGCTGAGCCGATGCTAAAAGGTGACGTCGGCAGACGGCCGGCCACTGATTGGCCAGAGAGTGTGACGAAGTCACGAGAGCGACATGACAACCATGCTGGTAACAGCCATAGTAGGGCCGCAGCCAACATATTCCACTTCTTCAACTTCTTCAACATGCCAGCTAATAATACCATTGCATCGATGTCCTCCATTGTTGTTATGTGGGTTCTGTCCATGTGTGGGTTGCGTAGGTGTTGTTTGCGTTGCGTACAAAAATACGTCACGGCCCTTTCGCGCAGCCGACCCCGCCCACGTCCAGGAGGTACTATTTGCGGTGGAAAACGACCCGTGCTGCTACCGTGTCGAGTCGTGTCGAGTCGAGTCGAGTCGAGTCGACCTACATGTGTGGTGGAAAAGCGGCATTTGTGTATTTACTTATTATTAACTTCTCTTATTAGGCCTACCGACAATCCCAAAGACCCAACCACTCACGGGCCGGGTGTAACGCTACACGTGCTTGTACCGAACCGTCACAGTACAGGCACTTCGGTGTGGTTACAGAGTTGGACCGCCGTTCGTAAATGTGGCGTACATAGCGTTAATATGGCGAAAAGGCTTGTTTTGCGATGACTTGAAGTCGGAAAAGGCTTCCGACCGTTTAGCCAAAGTATCCTACTCCATAATCCGACTCCATGGGCCTCTACGAATAGTCAAATCTCCTCACCTTTATGCCTCCTTTCCTTAACCTTTGTGGAAAACGTCATCGGGTCAAGGAGAGAGGAAAAACTGCTTCCTTTCGAACATAGGAAAAGACAGCACTGTTTAAAATGAATTGGACTCCACTCTTCCTAACAGACGTCATTGCGTGACGGCGGGTATTGCCGACCTCTAGCAAAGAGCGCTTGTTTTAGTCAACCTTCGGAAAATGACTATTTGACTACATGGTTATCAAAAGCTACAGTCAGTGTTTACTGACGTTGATTTACCTTTGAGCATTTCCTATTATAGGCTGTGTGTAGAATGCTGTTTAGGATTATCGTTTGTATCAAGAAAGAAAGAACCAGCGAGTGACGATCTTATTCCCGCGCTCCTTGCTTGACCGCGATCTAGCATCTAGGTTTGATTGCTCTTCCTTGGGTTCCCGGATGTTAACACTGAATTTTCAGAGATTGAATTTTGTAGCTGAACTTGGCATGCTGAATTTGGGGACTTTACGTTGAATTTTTTAACGTTGAATATTTGATTTTGAATTGTTTAACATTGAAAAATAAAGCTGGATATGATTTATTGAGTTAAATTCAAAGGCCAAAAATCGAGATACGTTATTTCAATGCATAAATATTCAGTGCTTAGAATTCAATGGCTTTTTATTTTCAAAATCCGATGGCACAGATTTACTTCCATACTTTTGTGTACCGTTACACCCCTACTCACGGCACACAGCCAGCACACTTTAAGTAGTTAGACGTCAGGAACAATGTTTCATAATGTTTTCATAATCATACTATTCAACTTTATGACTTCTTTATTTTATCTTTATGTATATATATATATATATATTTACATATGCATGTATGTTGTGGTTCTTTTTCATGAAGGAGATGACTGTAGTATAAAGCAAATATTTGCTGGAGGAAACCAATCTTTGGCCCTTTGTTCTCTCAGTCAGGTATGTGTATGTATTTTGTATTAATTCGTTTGGAGACATTCCACATGCTTGGTTAGTTAACTTGGGGATGTCTTCCAGGAGCCTGAGAAGGATCTTCCGGGGATTGTTACAGCTCTGGATATGGACACCATTGATTTTTGGCTTTCAAAGTGTCAAAAACCAAAATTATGGCAGCAAATCCGAAAGTAAGCTCCATATCTTTCAATCACACTATGATATCTGATATGAACGTAAACTTGTTTAGATCAATATATTTAATATGCCCTTTGCTGAAGTTTTTATTAATTTCTAGAAAGATCAAGGATATATTCTCCTCCACGTCTTCCTTGAATGCCAGCTTTCTTGACAGAAGGTAACGCATTTTAAATCTTTTGATTTAATTCCTTTCATAAATATAATTTCAAGTTGATCGTTCAATGATATTCAAGATAGGAATTGTATTTTATGGTCAACTTTTTCAAATAGCGATGACAAGCACTACCAGACCTCAGCCACGTGCTCTGGCTTGGACTTGGTTCTTCTCAGCACAGCTTTGGCCAAGCTAGCGACAAAAGCTAAAGTGCTACAGGAGGTACAACAACATCTAGTGAAGATACCAGCCTCTCTCTCCACCTTTATAAAATAAAATGTATCATTCCGTGTTCAGAGTCAAACACTGACAACGCTGTAAATGACTTTGTCCTGAACGATGCTTTAGGTGGAGACCGTCGTCAGAGACTGTCTCCTGCCCTCGTTGACTGGGCAGCCGGTCGGGTTTGAAGGCCTGAGGGTTTACTACCTGCTGGTGGAGCTGCTGCAGGTACCGCAGCTCCAACAGCTCTCTATGGGGGTGGCTGATGCCTTGCTCTCTCTGCACCCAGACAGAGTGGCAGTCCTTGGTAATAGACAAAAATAACTGATTAAGAACAACAAATGCACTGCATTGTGTTTTCCAAAGCTGTTAAACGTCCGCTGTGTGTCTGTGATTGATGCAGTTGGACTGTGGTCCAGGACACCTGCCTTTTACCGATCCGCAGTGGAGACCTTCTGCAACGTGTCCAGGAAGCACCTCTCCTCCTTAGATGTGGAAAACAGAGAGAGAACCAACCTCTTTATGAAGACAGCAGGGGTTTTGCAAAGGCTTCATTCTGTGAGTGTTTACTGTAAATGGTGGAGGATGTCTGATGACAAAATTCAAGTCAAGTGGAAGGATAAGCTTAGTGGCAAGTTGTGTTCGACTCCTAAGGTTCGAAAGGTCAACCACATCTGCAGCCTAATCTAGGACAAGGTTCCTAAACCCCCCTAGCTGCTCCTCAAAGGGGAACCATCACACTTAGATATTTTCTTGCATAAGAGCACTAAACATGAAGCCAACCGTCTTTTCATTCTATTTTCAGACGGATTTTCATTCTATATTGTTCCAATTTGGTCAATAGGCCAACTATTTTGTTGGGCCTCGATGTTGAATTAAATGTAATTTTTCTATTCACGTGTATGAATCAGTACCCATTTATTTTAGAAAAATATACGAATGTGATGATTCCCCTGTAATGACATGTATCTGAATTCAATCTAAGTTGTTTTAGTTGAAGTTGTAGATTTAAGTGTGTTGCTGGATAACTGAATAATAATGTTGTCCTGACTGCAGGCCAGCAGTAAAGGTTCACGGTGCCTCGCAGATAGTGTTTTCCATGTGACGACAGTCATAAATACTATCGAGACGGTGAGTATTTAACAAAATAATAATTAGGCACCTCTTGCGAAAAAAAAAAAGTTTTATATGAGGCTCTCTCTCTTTAAGCAATATCAAGCAAAGGTATTGCTGTTCTACTGAGGATTAGAATGGTAGTGTTTGGTCATAAATACAAGGCCAAAGGCTGAGTGCCGATGATAATCATAAAGCTTTTATACAACCCTAAAGGTCCACTTATTAATTAACATTAATAAGCTCCAACAGATCATGATTTTATAGTTTATTTATTAATTATTTGGCTCCACCAACATAATATGCAACTGGAAGAACTTTATCCAGCAATACCATAAAAGTTTCCTGCACAACTACTATTTGGTGCTTTGTTTAGGTCTAAACATTAATGCGGACCAGCTCATTTGTATCTTCAACATTTATCTGTATGTTTCTATTTATTGTACAATCAGTGAAATAAGAATCCTGTGTGACCTATGTGATTCTGATGAGTTAACAGTCAATTGATCACTAATGTTATTACAGATTATTACCAACACCTGTAAGAGTGTATAGTTACATATCCCAGTGCTCTTATATTCAGCTCTATAACATACTAGGTTGATAATAGTGACCTCAAATAACTAAGTTACTTAAAAAAGTAATGAGGTATTTATATTTTCGGTAATTAATGATAGAAATAGATATCGCTGCATCTAACAATATTTTTCTCTTCTCCTCAGTTTGTAGAACTGTGTTCCTTGAAAGCAGAGAAGGAGCACAGATTAATCTACCATGTGGAGGTGGACAACGATGGACTAAGGATAATAAACAACACCAATTATTATTTTGTACGTGGTTGGAGACATTACCTCCTGTTCTGTCAGGAGTCATTCATGTAGATGGCTTGGTTCCACTCTTACCTGGTGCTCCCTGCTGTAGGATTTAAAGCAGGACATACAGTTGTCAGATACAGAATACCAACAGCATACCGACATTTGAAAACAGGGAGCAATATATAATCCCCCATTTGGTTGGGATGGAAGGTCTTAAATTGAGTAGAGTGTCCTGCCAGAACTAGCTGCGCCAATTATGTGTGAAGAGATTGCTCAAATGTTGTCTTGTATGCATCAAGATATAACCTCTAAATTGTTATTCTATATATAGAGAATCTTGTTGTCTCTGGTGAAGTTCCCTTGCATTCTACCCGTAGAATGCAAGCTGAAGCTGTGGATGTATCATCTGATCAATGCCACGGTGAGATTATATTTATTGAAAAGGATATTGTCAATAAATCGAGTTCATAGAGCCAATACGATTATTGTTCCACATCTACCACACAATGTGTTGATTTCTGCGGTGTTAAGAGCCAAATTGACACTGTAAGGTTAATTAAGATTTATGCTACATCATGCTATACAATGTTCTACCATACAATGCCATACAGTGATATTCATGTCGTCATATTCTACCTGCTATGCTACACTTTACTTGAGGATACTATACTTTACTCTACTATACTGTACTTGACTATACTTTACTGTAAACGGATTTGACTTTACCTACTCTTGCCTTTCCCTCCACCCTGTGAATATCAGAATTTGCAGCCAGGAAGCATTCAATTCAATGTGCACCGAGGCACAGTGCTGAAGGACACTTTAATATGTCTGCGGACTTCTTTCCATGACCCAAGATTAAAACTTAAGGTTGGTCAGCAAATCATTGCCCCAGTTAACGTACATGGTACTAATGTTGGTGCAATTCTGATAACTCTAGCCAACATTTGGGTAAATCTAGCTAAATGTGTGTATTGACATTTTTTCTTTCTTGTTATGTTATCCATAATCTTAGCATAGTATATGGCTTCTTTTTATTGTGTATTTATTCAATTGGTCTCAAGTTGTTCTGAATCAATGTATAAATTCTAGTCCATTTCTCAAGATAAGATAAACAACATGCCATGCATCTATTTTATTAAACAATCATAGATAGTACCTGGTATCGTTATAATATGAATACCTTGGCTCATTGTTTAAAAGGTAAACCTCTTATGTTTACAGGTGAAGTTTATGGAGGAAGATGGCCTTGACGATGGAGGTGTGTCATTGGAATTCTTTAACACCCTTGCAAAAGAACTTAAGGAGGCAGAACCACAAATACTTGAAGTGAATAAGGAAGGAGTGGCCTGGTTCAGCAAGAAGGTACGTAAACAATAGTATAGTAGCAGTAAGAAACTGACTTCGAGATTAATGATGAAGGCATAAAGCATAGATAGCAATAATGAATTTAGTTTACCACTATGGGTGCAATAGGGGATTGTGTGTAGAGAAAAGTAAATGAACTTGTACAGTAACCATGGTGACTGACAAAGATACCAGTTTTGATTGGTTTCTCCAGGTCGCCCAGCTGACTGATGAGTTCTTCCTACTGGGCACGCTCTGTGGCATGGCTCTGTATAACCAGTGCTTGATGAACATCCCCTTCCCCATGGCTCTCTTCAAGAAGCTCCTGGGCTTGAAGCCAACCCTGGACGACCTCATGGAGCTGTCGCCAACTGTTGCACAGTACTTCTATTCTATGCTATACATTACATGACATGCTATAATATGCCATAGTATACTCTATACCAGTCATACTCAAGTAGCGGCACGCGGGCCTTTTGTGGCCCGCGGGGTGTCTATTAATGGCCCTCGAGCTGTTTTGAAAAGTTTTTTTAATTATTAAAAAAAAAAAAATAAAAAAAAAAATAATCGTGCTGGGCGCTCTTATTTTGAAAACGCGCGCCGCGATCTCAATACGAGGCTGGGGGTTACAACGATAAACAGATAGTACTCCAGCCCACAGACCGCTCCAGCCCTCCCAAACTCGAGGCAGACAGTCCATCTCAGCAGCAGTCAAGGCCGATTTAGGGTCGTTTTAGACGCAGAGACGTAAGCACGTAATTTACACAAGGGACTTGTTTTAGACAAGTTTTGATTTACGGTTCCTTTAAGGTTCCTTAAGGATTGCGCGTATTGCAAGGGGATTCTCCGCCAGAACAGTAGGGGGAGCAACGAACGAATCTGTGGGCGTGGAAGTGGAAATCGCTGGCTTGTTTATATTTATAATTATCATAATTCGTTGTTGTGTTTTCTTCTTCTCCTTCTTCAAAATTCTTCATTTGCTTCTGTCACGGCCTTTTAAAAATGGCGCTATTATGCTGTAAAACCGGAAATGTGAGACTCCTGAAAGGATGTGGTTAGCTGGCCAATCACAGTCTTTGCGAGCTGCGTAGGGCCGTAGTGTTTTAGTCGCATAGTCAGGAATTTTGGCCGACGCACTTAAGCACGTAAGGGGGGATATTTTACCGCGCAAGGGGGGGTTATGTATCTTACGTGCTTACGCGTTACGTCTAAAACAGAGCATATATCGGCCTCAGTCACACGTATACCGACCGGCCCCTTGAGTCACTGAAATTTTTTTTTGTGGCCCCTCATCATTTCTACTTGAGTACCCCTGCTCTATACTATGCTATACAACACTATCCGTTGCTATATAATATCATTATCTGTAATGCTATTCTATGCTACAACTTTCTTATGCTACTATAATATACTGCCAGTTGTATTAACCTCCATACTATGCTAAATTACCAGTTGTATTGGCATATTCACCTGTGTTTCATTACAATTTGATGGGGTTGTCTTAACTTAAACTGTCCTCCCAAAAGGAGTTTCATCAAGCTGCTGGACGAGGATGAAGAGGAGGCTGTTAGAGACCTAGACTTAGATTTCGGAGGGGTAAGAGCCAATGAGATTTAAACCCTGTTTAAAAGCACTTACAATGGAGACCTCACTCTAATTTTACACCAACTTTAATTCTGTAGGATGCAGAAGATTTGGATCTTCTACCTAATGGAAAGTCCATTCCATTGACCAAAGTCAACAGGTGTGTATGTATGTATGTACAGTATGTATTTGCAAGTGTCACGGTACACTGGGCAGAGAGATCACAAGCCTCCTAAACAGTGCTTAATTTGTAAAGTGGGAGGTCCCGGAACGCAGAGGGGGGGTGGATCCGGCGACTTAGTACGGGGGTTAGAGGTAATGGAACAAAGAAAAATACACTGCCTACTAGGGTTGTGCGCCGATGAACGATGTCATCGTCCGTCGTGATGGCTGACTGACATCAGGATGGAGGGCCACCATCGTGATGGCATGCCCCCCCCCCCCCCCCCCTTTCAGACACACACTAATCCAAGTCTCTTATAGAGTTAACCTAAATACTCTGCTGGGATTGCTCTGTAAATTAAATTGAGAATATAACTGATGCATATGCATGCTATTTTAAATACGGCAGTCTTTTCCAGAGATGTGACGTGTTAGTCTTCCGCGATATGATCGCATTTCTCGAGTCAGATTACGCAGTGCCATGTCGCCAAACTAGGACTGTGCGGCTGGAGAAAATGTACAGCGAAGCAGCAGCCTCCCTCCGTGAGATCCTGTCCTTAGCGGAGAATGTTGCCATCACCACGATGCTTGGAAAGCGTCGGTTACGGAGTCGTGCTTGACCGTGACTTTTTCAACGACTGGGTTGTGCAGAGTGCGATCCTGAAGACCCGCTCAATGCCAGAGAGGCACACTGTGGGAAACATGAATTTTAGTTTCCAACTATTTATTTAAAAACTAAAATATCTGTTTTAATGTGTGTATGTTCAATTAAATGTTTTTATATCTTAAACAAATTCCGTTGCAAAGAGGAGGCGCGGAGGTTCAATATCCTAATTAAAAAGAGTTAGTCGGCCAACGCTGGCACATTTTGCCGATTGTAAATTGACAAGAGAAATTGTAAACGTTCACAATCCTGCTCTGTGATATTTAATTTATCGTAATTTCTATTAACTTGTGCGTGGCGCACATGCATGTGTTCATGCATCGTTTTTTCCTCGCTGCTTGCTCCTCAGATGCGGCGAATTTCAAAACTGTCGGGCGTGGTAAATGTTGGCCCGCTCCTTTCAGTGCGTCAACAGATCTCCGACATTTTCAAATGACGTTAAATCTTAATAAACAACATGAAATTCTTAGGATTTGTTCTGTAAATTTATGTATGCATATTATTATTTTAACAATTTTTTATTTTTTATATGAGAGGTACCGGATCTGCCCAAATAAGTACCGGAACACTGGGAGGCCAAAATTAAGAGGTGCCGGATCTTGTTCCGGCAGGATCCGGCTCAAATTAACCACTGCTCCTAAGACAAGGGCTTCATCGTCTGTCAGGGCATGAACCACTCTCTAGCCTGACGACCCAGTGTAGTGGACAACAGAAACTTACACGGCTTGCTTACATGAAACAACCAAAAGGATCAATTAAATGACCCACACAGCGAAGGAAGACGATAGCGGCCCCCTAGCTCGGCGTCGATCGCTCAGACGCCCACCACATCGGCAACGGGAATGCCGCTATGTGTTGGTCGCAGGAAGGGGCGGCCCTAGGCATTAGCTGTGTCCAGCATTTTTGGTTTCAAGTTGTTTTTCTAAAAGGTTCTCCAATGTCCTCCGGTTATAACTGGCAGTAGGTTGTGCCATGTCGAAACAAGCCTTCCTCATCTCGGTCAGAATCCCGATCGGTAAATGGATCGGGATTCTGAACTCCCCCCCCCCCCCCCCCCTTATCCGGGTAACAGGGGGGGGTCAAACCAATTTACCCCAACCATTTATCCAAGCCTTGTCACATCCCATTTCATTGCCCAACAAGCAAGCTTGAGACATCCAAGAACCCACTAAGTCTGAAATAACTAAGTAACAAATTTGGGACCCGAGATCACCTAGCCCTATCATTGGATGAAGTGGTGACCTCCTCAGGGACATGGCCTGTTTATAACAGGCGCGTGTCTGTGTGTTCAGGTATGTATGCATGGCATGCATGCAATGGAGTGTGTGGCTGGTGCGTGTGTTTGTAATTCTATGAGATTTTAGAGCAGACTACAATGCTTCACAGACACGTGTCTCTAATCCAGGCAGAAATATGTGGACCTCCAAGTGGACATGGTGTTCAGCCGCTCGGTGAAGCATCAGTTCAAGGAGTTCGAGAGAGGCTTCACTAAAGGCTGCCCTTCACCTGAGTGGAGAATGTTCCTCCCTGATCAACTCATGACGCTCCTCAAGGGAGAGGAGGTCTTCAACTGGGACGATCTGAGACAGGTCAGACATTCAACGCTAACCCTTCAAAGACAGCACAGAATTTAGCTTTGAGAGCCCTCAGAAATATCTGTTTGCAGATTTTATCGGCTGATATTGGCCTGTTTCAGATATATCAGTATCGGCGAATATGTTTGCCGATATGCTGACCAATATGAAAACTTTAGGAATGGGGTCGATTTATTAATTATCTCTTAATGTATCCTCTAATGTGCCGGTAGAACCTCTGAATGCTTTTACTGAGCACATCAACATAAACACTCCCAACCAGTGTTGGTCAAGTTACTTGGAAAAGGTAATTAGTTACTGATTACTGATTACTTATCCAAGAAAGAAATCCAGTTACTTTATTGATTACTTATTTTCAAAAGTAACTAGTTACTTTACTAATTACTTTACTTAGTTACTTTTCAAAAACACACTAGCTATACACAACCTGAATACACTTTTTTAAAACTTGTTTTTATCAGTGTCAATCTTTTTAGCTATGCACATTGCAGACAAAAAAATAAATTAAATGCAACAGTCTCATTTAAAGAAAATCGTTTTGGTGTGTATACACACCTTCATTCGAATAGATGTAAATAAAATACAGCCATAAAATAATTAAAACCAAAGTCTCTATTAACATTTACATCTTTTAACAGTTGCAGTGCAGAGAGGAGTAATGCGTATGTGTTTGAACTGTGTGTGTGTGGAAGGATGTGTTTCATAGATAAATACATAGATATTATATATAGTTATATGCTACACGTGAACCTCCTAAGATGGCGCAATTTGATTGGTTCGCTATCTCGGGATATTGGGCAATATCCCATGATTGACATCTAAAACTCTATATTGTTCTCATCGCAAAATGTCAGCTGATAACAACAAATATACCTTCAGTCTCGTCGGCTACTCCCCACTATTCACTTCGCCTTTGGCGGATAACTGTTGACTAATAGCCTAGATAGATAAATAGCCTAGTCAAGTCTTTATTAATACCAAACTACACGTCGGGAATTCATAAAGGACGGTGATTCGGCTCACACAGTATAGCCTACAAGACCACACAGAACAAGGGAGACAACAAGTCTGACTGGACATACACAAAATACATCATATTAAAACTAGACCCATGCGTTGATAGATAGATAGATAGACGGATAGAGAGTATTAAATATGTTGTATTATTTGTCTTGCGGAGCCAGCGAATCCTGTGCACGTATGCAAATTAGCCATGTGCGCCTAACACAAGAAAGAGTCTTGCACACACGTGTCTGTTGTTTACTTCAAGACGTTGCGCCGCTAAAGGCTACGTCATTGTCACGAGACAGTCTCAAAAAGCAAATACGGCAAAATCACAAATTATTTTACTGTCTATGGCAAAAATAAATCACGGGTTAGTAACGCAGTAACGCAGGCTGCTTGCAGGAAATTAAAAGTAATCGAATTACTATTTTTGCAATTGTAATCCCTCCCTTACTCGTTATTTGAAAAAAGTAATTGGATTACAGTAAGGCCTTACTTCTAACGCGTTACTGCCCATCACTGCTCCCAACACAGTTTAACATGATGTTCTGCAGTGTTTCCCCTAGATGTTTTTGTAGCAGTGGTGCTGTGAGTTGCTGTGATGTTCATTTTCAGCTATTTCTTGGATATTTATCATAAGCCTTAGAGAAATAAATGAATGCAGATTTTTTTTTTTTTTTTTGCACTTTGATTTTCTACAGAATGCTGCATATGAGTACTGCACACCCAATGATGAAATCATCAAAAACTTTTGGCGTGTCTTCACCGAGTTCTCCGTGGAACAGAAGAAGGACTTCCTCAGTAAATAAAACTCAACACAACTTATCATAACTTGTATACATTATTATTGCTATTTGATTGATTGCGTCCATTATTATATCACTTAAAATCTTAGATATTTTATATCGACCAATAGATGTTAACATGTAAAACTTCCTTTTGCCCTCCTTAAGAATTCCTGACTGGAACGGACCGAATTCCCAAAGTTCGCAGTTCATCGATCATGATAATTATCAAGTTGACGCGTTACCCACAGCCTGAGCTGTACTTTCCAATGGCTGAGACCTGCTTCTGGATCTTGAATCTCCCCAACTACAGCAACATCCAAACGCTTCGTCAGAAACTGCTTCATGCGGTTGAGTTTTGCGATGGTTTTGGACGAAAGTGAAACAGCTTCAGAAGATTGCTTGCAATTATCTTGTTATTTTTTTTTTAGATGAAACAGAGTCTAAATGGAAAGTTGAATTATATTTCTGTTGGCTTGTAATTATTTTTGATGGAGGGAATGTTGCCAGGCAAATTATATACTTTATAAAATGTTCTGTCAATTTGCTTGGTGAAATGGTGTTGATATATAAATGTAAATAAACTGTGCCGGGTGAACTTCTTAATACGTTAACTGAGCACAACGTTAACACTCCCAACACAGCTTTACATCATGTTCCGGGTGTAATTGGTACCTTTAGCTTATAACTTGAATGCTATGTTGCCAAGGCCCAAAGCATTGCTGGAAGGTGAGAGCTCAAATCCAATAGAGATGCTCCACCTACACAATATACACACAGACTAACGATATAGCTATATTTTGAATATTGGTTGATAAATTAAGTTCTGTAATTTTTGACTCCCTAATATTGGTATCTGCTTCGGCCCCTATGTTTAAAGTAATTAACTCTTTGGAATAAATGTTTTTAATTTAAATGTATAATATGTATGTGTTGGTGTCTTGATTGTGTTGCAAATTGTCTAGGAGAAATAGTTTATTCCTGGAGAATATAATTTAGTAACAAATACATCTTATTGTGAGGCTGTGAACTTGTTCATTATTTTATTGATCTTCTACTAGCGAAGGAAATTTGAGGGATACAAATGTGCATGTCATCTTCAAGCAATAAAAAAATACATCAACTAAGGCAATATTTCGCTGTGCATCAAAAAAGATGCATCTGCTTTCTGCTGTAACTTTACCGCTCAAAATACATTAATTAACAAATCAATTCAGTTATAAAAATAATCTGTGATGCAAAACAATGCTTTGATTAAAGAGATCTTAATGTCCATACAGTGCACTTCCAATAATAAATAAACAAACCTATTCTATTTTTATTTACCCAATAACAATTAAGTGATAGAGGTAGAATAAAGAAATCCTGGGTCAGAGGATTATCCAATCACGGCAGATCCATGGTAAACACAGGAGTTTGACAGCGCAGTCACATGTTCGGCGACGTCAGTTGAGTCACTTCCTTGTTATTGCTCTATTACGTGTGTTTGATCAAAACGCCCCATCTCCAGAATGACGGAATGCCAATCTCTAGGTAAATACTGCTTTTTGTCTGATAAACCCTTATTAAACATACAACAGTTACATTACAATGTTAAGAGAATAACAATAGCCAGTAGGCTGTAATAAGGCGGAATGTCTAGCAGGGGATAAGTCGCTTACGCTGCAAACTGATACTGAGCCAAGTGTGTAGACATCGATATCAGCTTTAGCTTCTCACATTTAATATGTTTTATGGCGATATATTACACTGAGGAACTGACCGCTACTGCACTAACGTTGGGCCTAACGTTTCATATAGGTGCGTCGACATATCATGCATCACTACAGCACAGGCTAACGTCCCAACTAGAGAACAAATCATGCTACAAGAAGCTGCAGCAAACATCTAGTTTGCTCACACAAGTTCAGAGATTATTTAATCAAAATTAAAGGTATTTTAGGATATAAGAGTATAATGATCCCTAGTTCTATAAAATGTAAATCTTTAATAAAATCGTGTCTATTTTGCAAATGTTTTTTTTCGTCATGTTCCTCTATTTCTTAAATCGGATATCTTTCCTAACGTTACATTCATGCAGCTTTTAGCACTTTTAGTCCCTTTTTAGTGTTTTATTCTTGCCTATTACCTAGGCCACCTGTCAGTATTGTCCATCAATAGACTGGATTGCGGCTAAAGCATGGGGCGATTGGAACCGCTTAAACGGGGATTAACGTGACAAGGTTTATTTAAACACGCCGTTCCTCCGCGTCTGTGTTTGCATCATCTTCAACCACACCCACTGTTAAATCCATTCCCAGGCGTGTTTTCCCAACCACATCCCACACCTCACACTCCTTTTCTCTTCTTTCAGGATAGTGACTAACAAGGGGAGACGTCTGGGCTGCTCCCCAGCCTAAGAAATATCCCCCTTCCCCCTCCCTAATATTCATCTTCCTCAAAACCACCTCAAAGTGGTGTCCCCCCCCCCCCCCCCCCCGCCCCCCCCCCTCCCGCCTGACCCTCCTCCCTCTACCACCACTACCACCACAATGCTGTGCTGGGGCAATGCCATGAGCGGCCAGTTGGGCATCGGCGAGGAGCAGAGCCCTGTGTGCGAGCCCAGGGACAGCCAGGCCTTCGGTGGGAAGGGGCCTCAAGAGGTGGCCTGCGGGGGTGAACACTCCCTGTTCCTGCTGCAGGACGGCAGGGTGTTCACCTGTGGCTCCAATAGCTCTGGGCAACTGGGACACGACAAGCTGGGCGCCTCGCCAGGTATGTGTCATGGAAGGGTACACCTGCTAAAGCTGTTTTAGGTCAGATTCGAGAGTTGTAAAGTGAGGGAGGGCAGCAAAGAGTGGAAGAGAGCAAGATTTTTAAATGAACGGGAAACCAACAAAAAACTCCCCTGCTCGCTTCGTCCCTATTTGAGACTATGATTGATAGGCGAGATGGATATCCTGAAACAATCAGGGAAGAGATGTCCTGATTGGTTGTTAATAAGCCTAAGTCCAAATGTGCTCATACAGAGGCATGCGAAGTGAACTCAAAGCGGAAGCAAATGGCAGCTTTTTCTAACAAATAACATTTCTAGAAAATGATAAGCAATAGCTCTTTCATCTTACAGCAACTTTAAATTCTGTCTTAAGACATCTGTTTTTTGACAACTTGCAAAGGAAACATGGAATGAGAATAATTTATTTTGCTTTTTGCCTTGTAAGTGCATAATTATCGCACCTATTCATCACAAGTTTACCAAAAACTAACCACACACATTCGATTACCTCTTCACACCCAAATATACTCCTTTCATTCTGATCACTAACATAAATGAGTGTTGTCATAACCACCTCACTGACTCAAGAGCAAATTAAGATCAACCATTTCACTGTGGCTTAGGAGTTATTTTTACTGTAAGCTTTTCTCACCATGCAAGATCTCACTTTCGCTTGTTCGCTTGTTGGAATGTTTCACAGGAACATCTGGATCCTTATTTCTGGCAGTACCTTTGCAACATAATTTTCCCAGTCAGTTAGATGTCTGGTTAGGTTTCGCTAAGGTCAGTGTTGTCATTGGCATTCCAGGATAACTCTGGTGGAGCTAGTATTAACAGCCTGGACTCTCAACAAGGACAATCCTACAATGTCCCGTTGTCCTGAACCTGCTGTTTTGGTTTTAGTCACGTGATAGCCAAGTGTTTTGATTTTTAATCATCATGTGACATGACCCAAAACACCCTTTTTCTCTTCATATCCTCCTAAAATTCTGAGCTCCTACGAGTAGTGTGATTGTTTTAACCCTAAGGCAAAGATTGTCTGAACCACACCTGCAATCACAAAGTATTTATTTCACCATATAAGGGCCAGCTTTGATTCAAAATATGTTTCAATGTGTGTATGTTTACAATGTTCTATTCACATTGTGTCCTTGAGTCAGATTATCTCATATGGTGGCTAGGGTGTTTGAAAACTAACTGTGTTGGATCCCTACCTGTTCCTAAACAACAAATATCTGAATCCACTGTAAGCCCCCTTGGATAAACACGAGTGTTAGATGACTGAATAGTAAGTATTTAATCATTTTGCCCAGAAACCCTGCCACCATGTAACAGAGTTAATCCACTGCAGGCTAACCCAAGGCTCCGGAGGGAATGATTGACTGACGTAGATAATAAAAGAATATGGACACAGCGTCCCCGTTTTCTAAAATGGGTGGATGCACGACCGTAATGAGGATTTTAATCTAGCACTCAAACGGCCACATCGCACCAATGTGTCCCCAAAACTAAATTACATGAAATCCTTTATAGCCCTTTATTTAGATGTAACGAGGACCGTGCGGCAAAATAACATGGACACGATCTCCCCACTAAGATCCTTAAAGTATGAGAAAAAAAAAAGAATGGGCTTTATTGCCGGTCACCTGAAATTGGTGACGGGTCATACTGCACCGTATTGGTCACTTCCATGTGAGACTCTGAAACCGATGGTCGTGGCGTCGTCCCTTCCTCTGCTCCCCAGAGCCGGTGCAGACGCTGGATACCCAGAAGATAACGGGGGTGTCGTGTGGCCGGGACCACTCAGTGGCACTGAACGCCCAGGGCCAGGTGTTCTCCTGGGGGGCCGGGGCCGGGGGCCAGCTGGGCCTGGGTACCGCTGAGGAGGCCGTTCGCATCCCCAGGTACCCCAGCTGTGTGTGTGTGTGTGTGTGTGTGTGTGTGTGTGTGTGTGTGTGTGTGTGTGTGTGTGTGTGTGTGTGTGTGTGTGTGTGTGTGTGTGTGTGTGTGTGTGTGTGTGTGTGTGTGTGTAGGATGGGTTAAATGCAGAGAATATACATTTCCCCATGGCGATTGATATTGATATTACAAAAAATGACATTACAACGTATGAGTGTCCAACTCATGACTATTTACATGCTGTCCGAAAAAATAGACTAGATTCAAATAAATGCTCATATGCGTCTTTTGGCCATACTACATCTCAGTCGCCACAATATAAACCACAGAAAAGTCGGTCCGTTGACCTCATTCAGGTCATCATAGGTCCTGGATGTACGTTCTGCATTGGTTCATTAAAAGAAATGTGCATGAAGCACACTTTCTTAAAGAGAAAATAACCAAGCGTGACGGCCCACCTTTAACCACACAAATGATTTGCACGTATAGCACTCCGATAACATTGAGTGTTAACCTTAACGATTAACCCTCATCATCAGCGTTCCTTCTTACCATTTTCTCTTGTATGTTTGTCCTGTTTTGTCCAGGTTGATCAGGAAACTATGCGAGCACCGCATCTCGCAAATCATGTGCGGTAACCAGCATTGCATCGCTCTTTCCAGAGGTTAGCTCAATAAACCACTAAAATCCATGCTAATATCCCCTCCATATCCCCAACGCCGCAGCCTAGCCTTTTTTAACCTAGTATATTTTAGCCTATCATGTAATTGCCTTCCACTGCTATTCAACTGCTTTGCTCATCTGCTTTTATTTAATAAATCACTAGCCCCCCCCCCCCCCCCCCATTCACATTGTCAAGTTGTTAAACTGCAGCAAAGGCAGCCTAACCTATATTAGCCTAGCATACATTAGCCTACCCTATATTAGCTTAGCCTCTACTAGCCCTGGTCCAGATTAGATTTAGCCTATATGAGCCATAGAGAGTTGTGCTCTTAGATAAACGGCTAACCTCCTTTCCTCTACGCTCTTTCCCCAGACGGCCAGTTGTTTACGTGGGGTCAGAACACCAACGGTCAGCTGGGCCTAGGGAAGGGGGAGCCCAGCTCGCTCACCCCTCAGCCCCTGAAGTCTCTGGCGGGTATCCCCTTAGCACAGATCAGCGCCGGAGGGGACCACAGCTTTGCCCTGTCACTGTCCGGGGCGGTGTTTGGCTGGGGCAAGAACAGCGCCGGCCAGCTGGGCCTCAACGACGAACAAGGTAGAGTCCCCTGGCGATTCAGCAGCACCAAGATGGAGCCTTGGGTATCAGGCTTTTTCTTTTGTGACACTGATTAACGTACCATGTGAAGGTCTGTTTCTAATGTAACCAAATGTAAATTAAACTAAAAAAAGTATATACAGGTAACCTCAATTTCATGGAGCCATGTGATGAAACAAAGTGAGCTGGGAATGTGTTGGAATGAATCTGGATTTATGGAGGATTGTAATTGGGGTAAGGTCATGTAAAGTGACCTGACCACGACTGACGAATATTCAAATAAAATAAAAAGGCAAACTTTAAAATTCTGATTCCGATCTAGCTAGTCTGCACACACACCTGCAAAGTGACCAGATAAAAAAATGTAAATGTGAGGGAAATGTGATGTAAATATATTTTTGTACAATACTTGAGGAAGAGTCGGTCAGAGCTCAACAGATTAATCATTAAAACATGAAACACCAGCGCATCGCAAAACAATGCATTGTCACCATGGCTTCTGTGTACTATCTCCCCCAGACCGGGCTGTCCCATGCCACATCAAGGTCCTCAGATCCCAGAAGGTGGTCTACATCAGCTGTGGAGACGAACACACTGCTGCCCTGACCAAGGTATTAACCCCCCCCCCCCCTCCCTCATCCTCCCCCTTTTCCTCATATCGCCGCTGATATCACTTCATATCAGTCTGCTGTATAATTCAAAGTACACTGTCGATCATGTCTTATGTCAATAATGTGGCACATACAAGTCAGTAATGATACCTCCACTGTCAATCATGTTCACATTTCCATTGCTAATTACATTTTGCAAATGTTTCCCACATTTTCTCCCATCACCTCAGTGAACTGTGGATTAATGTGTGTGTGTGTGTGTGTGTGTGTGTGTGTGTGTGTGTGTGTGTGTGTGTGTGTGTGTGTGTGTGTGTGTGTGTGTGTGTGTGTGTGTGTGTGTGTGTGTGTGTGTGTGTGTGTGTGGCAGGACGGCGGCTTGTTTACGTTTGGGGAGGGCTCCAGAGGTCAGCTGGGCCACGACTCGGTCCACAACGAGCCGCTGCCCAGAAGGGTGCTGGAGCTGATGGGCAGCGAGGTGTCGCAGATCGCATGCGGCAGGTAAACAGCCTCCCCCTCATCCACACAACCTGGGAGATTTAAGACCTTACAACTCGTACCGGTGGGCGTACCATACAAATGGATCGCACAATTAACTCTGTACTCAACTCTCTTATTTTCCCTTTCGCCTTCTCTTCCCCTCTTCTTTATCTTCTTCCCCTCTTCTCTTCACTCTTCTCCCTTTCTCCCCCTTGCTCCTTCTCTCTCCTCTCTCCCGCATCTCGACCCTCTCACCTCCTCTCCTCTCCTCCTCCCCTCAGGTGCCACACCCTAGCCTACGTGCCCTCCTCTGGGATGGTGTATGCGTTTGGCTGCAACATGCACGGACAGCTGGGCACGGGCACGCAGCAGGACGCCCGAAGCCCCGCCCCCCTCCAGAGAAGCCTTCTCATTGGACGATCCAACAGAACAGGTGATCACGTGACTCGCTATTTGTGTTATTTTGTCATGTGATCTCGCTATGCTTATTTGATACAATGACAAATGTACATAAAAAGCCTGTGTTCAGTTTGTCTGTTTTCTAATGTAAACCCAGGACATTATTAACCTTGAGAATAGAATATACATCTAACGGAGTCAAGTGATAATATAACAATCATATTCTTGGCTTACCGCTTTGTATGAGGTTTTGATTTTCTAAACACCACATGTGTTATGTGTTAAATATGCCCTCTAGTGGCTGGCCAACAGTTGAACTTAAAGCGAGGTATTAACTGTGTTGCGGTGCCTTACAGCAGTTGTTATCTATTTTAATACCCTACCAAACAAAGTCTATGTTTTATTAATTCACATTAAAATATCAGAATTAATCAACTAATGGTGAGTTGATCTGTTAATGCCTTCAATGTTAACATCTTGTCTCCCTGTTTCAATTGGCAAGAATCAGAACATTGTTCTATCACTAAAATCAACTGTGGAGGAGATCATAACTTCATACTCTACTCAGATGAACAGGTACGAGTACGGCCTAAATGTTCCCATCTAGTAGTTTTCAGAATCCTTCTATGATTTGGTATTGGTGATTTGTTTCATGGCTTGAGTTTATTTCTCTTTTGATTTATTTAGCTCTTTATATTGTCATGTACTGTCCCATCTCCCTGCATCAAATTAAGTAAAACAGGATTAAAGTGGATTTTAATTTCAATTATCGTTAAGATTAGCCACTGGGGGGCAGCAATGTCTTAGATTTCCCCTTCTACTTCTGCAGTGCAAAATATGCAGAATTTCTGATTACAATATCTTAGGCTAACTCAGAAATATGCAAAAGCAGTCACCACTACACATTCTACCTCTATGGTTTCACGGTCAACGTTTTGAATCTATTACCAGCATGGGCACTGCCCAAACCCTGCTCCTTGTACCGGTTCAAGAAGATGTGTAAGCACATTCTTCTAAATAGAACCAGGAGATTAGTACAGTTCAGTAGGTAGTCAACGGACACAAGTGGGTTTAGCTGGGCTTCTGTACAGATCACCGTTGACCTTACGTTTGTGCTTCCTGATGTTAGCCTCTGTATGCTCAGCACCCAGTCCTCTCACAAGACTTCCGGGTGCTCGACGTCTCCAGAGGCATCTCTCAGATCAACAGTGACAGCTTGAACACGTGGAGGATGAAACTCACTGACAACACAGACTCCACGCTCACCAAGTAAGGCCCATGCGTTGATATAGATCGTTATTTGTCATCATTTTGTTTGTCGTACATTATTTTACATTGCAGCCTGAATCATTAAAAAGAGAGAACAACTAGCCGCATTGTTCTCAAACAAGCTACTAATTATTAATTATATTGGGGGGAATGGTTATTTGTTTGAAAAAGGCATCTTTAAGTTGAAATGTCATGTGATCTTGTGTGATCACATGACCCGTTGCTCTGGTAACCATCCGTTTCTGTCTGCAGTGACATCATCCTTCTGTTCTCGTCCACGGCCTGTTGGAACGCTAGCTTCCTGGACCAGAGGTCAGTGAACACATCTTCTGTCTCTGGGACAACCTCAGGAAACATGAGCCAGGCTCTGCTCAAAACACACACACAAACGTGTAACTTTTACCAGTCAAAACTGTCTCTGCTACTTTAGAATGAAGGAGGTCCGACTCGTTCTGTCGGTTGCTCCAGGCAGGCTAATATTACAAATAATGGGGCAGCTTCAGGCTTGTTTTGTGTTGACAAACTTGAGAATGTAGTGCCTCCAAAAGGGATTAAGCTGAACTGAAATGGTGCCGAAAAAAAGTGCCAAAGTTATAAGGTGATAAACAAAAAGAAAAAGTGCCCTTATTCTCATTTTAGTTTTGTACAATTGTCCTGTTTTTCTTGGTGGTATAAAGTGTCAACCTGCGACCATTTGTATTCCGATACCATCTCTGAATGTGTTACAAAAGGAATAAATAACCCATGCCACCCATGTGTGATTGGTCAACCTGCCAAGATGCTGTTCTGCATTCTCACAAGGGTTGCTCAGTTGAAGCCACAAGTCTCACGACACAGACAGCGCAGGGACAACACAGCAACAAACGACACCCACAGCGTAAGCAGCAGGGCTCTGAGGCTGGGAAAGGAGCCATCGCCGTGGCCCCGGAGCCCCCAGGGCTCTTATGTAAACCGTACTACTGGTGGCTCAGCAAGGCCTCCGTCAGCAGATGCTATCGCTTCATGGGAAAGGCTCTCTCTTGTCCTCCAGGGCCCTGAAGTACTTACCAGCTCTCTGTTAGCATCGCGTCTGCGCTCTGTCTGCTGTCTGAGCGAGAGGAAAACCAGGCCGCGCCACGCATCCGTGCAAGATACGAGTTACATAAACCGCTTGCAGCATTTTTTTCTGACTGTAAAGCAGTGTCAGCGGGTAATAAGAGTCTTGTATTGGTTATGTTATGAAGTGCGTTATAACCTGTCCCATATTTGATTTCGGGAAAGCTTTGGTTCGGACTTGGATGATATACATTATGAATTGTGTTTACGGTCAGACGTTTCATTTGTTTGCTGTGGACCAGTGGTGTATGTGTGTAAAAGTAACACTTTCGTTGCACAGTCACTATTTTGCAATCCTTACGTATGAGAGGATTGTGTCGATGAGGGCCCTGATCGATGGAAAACATGAGTAGTGGGGAATGAGAGAGAGAGAGAGGGAGAGATTACCTACTGGCTCTCCATACGTTAAGGTAATGAGGGATCTCTGCAGTGTAAGATGTGTGTTTGAGTAGCCCGGGAGAGGTTTTAACTATAATGGTTTTCCCTTGTGAACGATTTATTAGAGCAGCCTTTACGAGGGCTGTGAGGCGCATCTGTCTTGTGCTAGGGTGGTTTATCGTCAACGAGGACCGCTCGGGCACCGAGCGACAGTAACACACAGCACCAGTGATGTGTAGTGTACATGTCTTTGTACGTGTGGGTGATGTGAACGGGGATTGATCCAGATCTCATCTAAAGCCCGGTCTTCCGCTCCGCGGAGACGTGCCTCATCAGGTAACCTAAGGCGCAAGGAGAGGAGCTGATCGAACGATCAAGCGGACAAACCAGTGGCTGTGCTTTCGTCTCTCCCTTAGCAGAGTATTGTGTCCATATTGTCAGTGTTATCTGATCATGTGTGTGACAGCTATTGACTATGTATGTACTTTTATTGAGTATATGCGCTTTTAAAATAAAAAGTATCATCATTGTTATTATTATTAAGTGACGACGGACACTTCAAGACCAACCCCAAGGCCCCCGGGATCGACCTGGGCTCGGTCAGGTCTCTGTTCCAGACGCTCGGCACGCCGCCCTACTCCGGCCTCCTGCAGCAGGTAACGGCTCTCTGCCTGGAGGGGCGCTGGAGGGGCGCTGGAGGGGCGCTGGAGGGGCGCTGGAGGGGCGCTTTCCCTCAATCACCTGTAGAGGCACCGTCCGATTCCCTCTTAAAAACCTTCCATCAGGGGCAACCCGGTGGCTCACCGAGTAGAGCCCGTACCATATAGGCTCAGTCTGGATCCCAGCAACCCGGGTGCCAATCCTGTCTTTGCTGCATGTCCTCCCCTCTATCTCCCATACCTTCCTCTCTATATCACTCTATAATAAAGCATTAAATAAATAATAATACATTCCGTCAGTGTTTCAACGGACGTTAGGTATCAAACATCGTCCTTTTTTTTTTTATGCTGGCCACTTCCGTTTTACATATAAGCCAACAGAACGAAATCCATTAGTCGTGTCTGTTATGACTAGCTCTATTCAAGGAGCCGCTCTGTTTGGGGGAAAACCAACCCCACTTCCTGCTGTATCAAGTAAAGATAATATTTTAATACCCAAGTCTGAGCCAGATATATTTAGACAATGACCACCACTTTCATAATGTAAATACCACGCCACAAACCCTGTCCACGAGGTTGTAGATTGAGTAACAACCTGTAGCCTAACAAAGTGTAGTACTAGGAACCATGTTGGGTTGGGGCAAGTTTCATTCTAACCAACCAAACCCACCGTCAATCTAGGGTTTTAGTCATGCTGTCTTCGTGACCAAACCTTTTTCCTTCTAATATATATTATTTTCTGTTCACTTCTGAATGCATGCTGATGCAATTAAATATATTGTACTACTTACGAATGAATCATTGAGCTGACGCTTTTATCCAGGCCACCAAGAGCCTGGAGAGCCTGCTCATCCCCCAGCTGCCCAGCTCCCCTCCGGACGTGGAGGCCATGAGGATCTACCTGATCCTCTCAGAGTGCCCCGCCCTGCAGGACACCAGCAACTACATCAGCCTCAGCATCCCCCTGGCCATGGCCATCCTCAGGCTGGACCCCAACCCCAGCAAAGTCCTGGGTAGGACGCTGCCATAAGACACGCACACGCACACACACACACACACACACACACACACACACACACACACACACACACACACACACACACACACACACACACACACGTTAAAATCCTGAGTAGGACGTTTGGAACAAACACACAAACTGTACATCTTAGAAGCACAAACGTGTAGATGTGTACTTTGCTTACTAGCTATATCCGCAAGTAGCAACTACTTTCTAATATAGCTAGTAAGCAAAGTGCAAATGACCTTTGCTACAATGCGCATCGATGTAACTTGACCTCCAATTGACCCCTCCCCAAAGGCTTCTGATTAATAAAGGTCAGGCTTTCTGACCTGCAGATAACTGGTGGTGCTTGCTGGACGACGGGGTGTTCGCCCGGCTGGTGGACACCTACAAGAGCATCGTGGTGTACCTGCTGACGGGCGGCAAGACCCTGCTCATCCCCGTCTTCCACGAGAGCTACATCAGCGCCACGCTAAAGCTGCTGGACAAACTGCACAAGGTAGCCTGAAAAACACACGGCTCCTCTGCAGCGCCTGGCTCGTCTCTCCGCAGCAGCGGCAGAAGCCACGTCCTCGGGTCGTGTATCTTGGAAAGGGTATCTTGGAAAGTGTTTCTGTTTGTTTGGTTCCAATCGGACAGACTCAATCCCTGACGGAGGATTGTAGCTGCCTTAACCAACAGTGGTCAGAGATTTAGTTATGATTAAAAGATTAACTTTGGTCAGTGAACTTTTGACTGAATCATTTGACCGCTAGGAAAAACCATGCCACAAATGTGAGTCCCAAAACAAAAAGCTTAATTCGTAGTAATATGCGTATGCATTTTTCAGATTCAAATACTTAGACTTAAATAGTCAGAACCTGGCAAAATTGAAGGGTATTCTTAAAATACTTATTGCCACATGGACAGCTTAGATATTGGTCTGTTTAAGGTGTTGGTTCAAGGTTTCTAGGCATTTTGTCAAATGCAGAGGACAGTGAATCCAAACGGGACCATAGATGTTTGGATATGGCGCTCTGTGAAGCTCCACGGGTGCAGCGTGGCATCAGCACTGCTGGGGTGAGGGAGTAGAAATCCCACTGGAGCCAACGGCCCATGCTGAGAACTATGTGCGCGCTCTCGTTACTTCGGAATAAAAGCGTCTACCAAGTGTCCTTCAGCAGGACATGGTGGTAACCCCAGGTCTGACCCTTGAGCTCTGTCCTGCCAGGTGAACCTCAAGGCCCAGCATGTGGACTACAACCGCTTCTACATCCCAGACGTCACCACGCTGGTGGACATCCAGGAGGACTACCTCAAGTGGTTCCTGAGCAAGGCCGAGACCGTAAGTCATGCTGCGGGTTCAGCTCCTCTGTACCGCCCTGAGGTGAGGTCATGTCTGGTGGCTCTCTCTCTGGGCTGGTGTTGGTTGGAAGGTTTACGGTGGTGCTCAAAACATGGAGATGATGATTAGGTAATGGAAAGATAATTCAAATAAATGTCACCTTCACTTAACACCCGTTTGGCATTTACTGCACTTGTGGTTGAGGCAGTCCTATAGCATAGCATTAGCACATAGCACATACCCTAGTGTAGTACAGTGTGACATAATATAATAGCATAGTCTGTCAAGTTACTTAATGTAAATGTAAACAGAGTAGCCTAGTGTAGCATAAACCAGCGGAGGATAGTCTGCCAAATGACTCCAGGTAACTAGTGTAGCCAAGGCCGCCTTAATGCACGGGCTTACCTGGGCTGAAGCCCCAGGGCCTACGTCGATTTGGGGCCTATCATGAGCTGCAGCACATTTTGCCGTCGACAACGGCAAAATGTCGGAAAATAACACACATCTTCACTGAAAGATCCCCTCTCAGGGGGCCTACGAAACCTCTCAGCCCCAGGGCCCAATGGCAGGTTTCATGCAGGCCTGAGTGTAGCATAGCTTAGCCTATTGTAGCATAGCCTAGCATAGGGTGATTTTATCAATGTTTTATTTCAACCTCTTCTCCTGACCTTGGCTTCAACTCATAAGGCAACTGAAAGTCTGACAGGGACATGCCTCAGGTCCTGATGTCATGTCGTCTGTATGCCAACTATTTCCTGCCTGCGTGTTATTCCAAACAACCACATTCATGGCGGTTTGCCCTCTCTCTCTGATTTTTTTTCCTTCTTCTTAGAAAAAGAAAACACCATCGATTCAGGTAGTGGTCTTTCACATATCTCATCGCCTGTGATACCCAACATATCCGACGGCTGCGTGAATGGCTCTCGGTCGGCGTCGTTCTAACCGTCCTCTGTGTTCCCTCCAGAGCTCGGTGACCCTGTGTGCCTACCCGTTCATCCTCAACGCCCAAGCCAAGACCACCATGCTGCAGACGGATGCTGAGCTACAAATGCAGGTACTAGCGGCGTGCATCCGCGCGGCAGCCACTCCAGGCATCAGGTGCACTCTGTGGTGTTCTTGTCGGTGTCCCCCCCCCCCCCCCCCGTCGCAGAGAGCACCTCCCAACACATGGTAACTGCTGCGTGTGTGATCCATCAAGCGCGATGTATGTGATCCAGGTGTCTTCCCTGCTACGTTTTCCGGTTCATTTGGGATAGACTTTTTGCGTCAATTTTCTTTTTTTTTCCACGACACATCGTCTTCACGTTCTAAAGATCACCAGATGTCACTGAATGTCCCGTCACAATCACCGGTGCAGAACCACAAATGCAAGTACATGGTTATTTAGCTTCTCACTGTGGCTTCATGAGGTTTCGCCAGTATTCATGTCATCGAATCCCTTTTTCTCATTATGATATATTATAAACTGAAGCCCCATGACGTTTTATTGTGTGTATTTTCTTCATCTTTTTGTCCTCTCTGATATCTTGAACACAGATGGCGGTGAGCGGGGCGAACCTCCAGAACGTCTTCATGCTGATCACCCTGGAGCCACTCCTGGCTAGGAACCCTTTCCTCGTGCTGCACGTGCGCAGGGACCACTTAGTCAGCGACGCGCTGCGCGAGCTCACCATCTACTCAGACGTGGACCTCAAGAAACCCCTCAAGGTCGGTAGACAAGACACTGTCTCAGCCTATCGGAGGGAGGTCAGGTTCACAACATGTGACCAGGCCAGACGCTCTCTCAGCCTATCAGAGGGAGGTCGGGTTCGCAACATGTGACTACTAGATCTGCTCTCAGCCTATCAGAGGGAGGTTGGGTTGAAAAAAGAAACATGTGATCGCCGAAACGGTTGTGATCACATGGCCTAAATAGACCGCAGTCTATTAACCTAATTTCCCACAGTCACAGTTACAGCATCAAAAAGCCTCACCAGCCAACATTTTACAATTGTATGATGACATCCCCTTACCCTAAGAGCAAGGAGGAAAAGTCCTCTGATCTACTGAGAAGAAGAAAGGAGGAAGGACCCCAGAGGAGGGACCTTTCGTCCAGGGATGGTTGTGAATGGGAGAACATTTAACGGCAGAGTAAAACAAAGCCCAAACCAATGTTAAGCAAGTGACCAGGAAATAGTTCTAATTTCTTCATTTAGAAAACGCTGAAACTTCTCCGTTGCCACTATCCAGTGGAACGGGATCATACGAAGCATTGCTCCTGTATGTCAATGCCAGCATGAGGCCAGCCCTTTAAATAGCCAAAAAAATGGAATTGATGCGTCCCTTGTTCTGCTCCAACCTCGCTGCACCAGGTGATCTTTGACGGAGAGGAGGCAGTGGACGCGGGCGGGGTGACCAAGGAATTCTTCCTCCTGCTCCTGAAGGAGCTGATGGATCCTGTGTACGGGATGTTCACCCACTACCCGGAGTCCAACCTGCTCTGGTTCTCCGACAAGGTACGTTGGGACCATCGGCGCCTAAAGCCCCGTGTACAAGGAGCTGTCCTCTGGCATGGTTTGGCTCTGGGTACAAGGCCAAACCAATAGTATGTCGCACACAATGGGGATAAAAGCCTAAACAAAATACCATCTGAAACATTTGGTTGACAATGGAGCTAAAGCTCATCTCTTTCTTTATCTTTCACCTCTTAAGACAAGGGTTATGTGTTCAAGTCCCTGTGTATCTCAACTGATCAAGCAAGGCATTAACACATCAAGGGTCCGGGGTTCTATTCCCTGTATATCTCATCTGGTAGAGCAAGGCATTAACAGTGCCAGGGTAAGGAGAGCGATTCATTTAAGTCCACCTATAATAACAATTTAAACACTCACGCTTTTATAGGACATTTTGGATAAATGTGTCCAACAAACGGCAGTCAATATATTATATGTCTAAACTAATGGTGATGTGATTGTATTTCACATTTTCCTTGACAGATATAAATACTTAATTGTTTCCTACTGGTGTATGTTATGGCTTGCAATGTCATTTGACCGAGGTCAGTGTTTTCCACCAAAACAAAGGATTTGTTCTTGGATTAGTCATAATATGACACCAGTGGGGCCCTTTGAGGTTTACAAAACAGATACCTGGGTAGCCATTTATGTCCTTGAACAAAGGAGACGTAACGGGCCATAGCTGGGGGAAACGACCCGCGCTATGGAAATTACTTGATTTATTAATAGTAGGATGTTGCCAGTTTCACTTCCACAATCTAATAGTTGACTTCTGATTCTGTTCTGCAGTGAATAATTGTAAGTTTACTTGTACGGGATGGCCTTGTATGGAATGGACCACAATATTGTTTTTCACCAAACCTTAAAATTGCAGCGTATTTAATATTTAGTCTGTTACTGATTAAACAACCGCGACGGTTCAGTGGTTAACCTACTGCTGTGTCTAGAATGGGTTTATGGTTAAAAATACACACTTGATGTTTTTCCTCGAACGGCTGTGAATTATTTATCCAGCTGTACCCAGAACACCCACAAAGGTTAAATGTATCACTAAAAGCTGCCTCATCATCCACACTCTAGTTGTACACAACTAACCTTGAATGTACCTCACTAGCCTGTTCGATTTGTTTAAATTCATGCCATGGGCACACAAATACAGAACATTTACAATACATTATACATGCGTATACATCTCTTGTTTCGCTCTGGCCTTACATATACCAAAAACAGAGATTTGATCTCTCAATTGAATGTGATAATGGCAGTATGCTGTGGTTGTGTAGCAGATGAAAACCCCAGAACACCTGGAAGGCTTTGAAAAAACACTGAAGTACACGTAGGGCATTTATATCCAAAGCGACTTACATCGGTTAATACACACATTGACACAGCCAGCTCGTCAGGAGCAGTTAGGGTTAAGTGTCTTGCTCAGGGACACATCAACACTCAAGCTGGGAGGAGCTGGGGATCGAACTAGCATTTTGGTTACAAGACAACTGCTCTACCTCCTGAGCTAAGCCAACCCTACAAGTACAAGAAGTACGATAGTCACGTGAAACTGACATGTCAAGGCCAGGTGTATGAGAGAAATCATGACCTGAAACAGGGACACCAACAGTAGTACTATGGACTCAAAATCTTTTGACACCAAAACTGAGCTTTTTGCATTAAGCTGGCATGGCTTCGGTCCACTTTCTTCTGCTCAACCACTGTGCGGTGCCTGCAGTGTTTCGTGGAGCACAACTGGTTCCACCTGATCGGGATCATCTGTGGCCTGGCCATCTATAACTCCACCGTGGTGGACCTCCACTTCCCCCTGGTGCTGTACAAGAAGCTCCTGGCCGTGCCCCCCAGCCTGGACGACCTGAAGGAACTCTCCCCCACCGAGGGCAGGTAACTCCCCCCAATGGTGCAACGAAGCACAGAGATGTGGACACGAGAATGAATGCAAGACAATGGCAAACAGCCACCCATGCTTTCAGCCAGGCTGTCTGCGATGACTAAATTGGGAGAGTGCTTTTATTAATATTTTCACAATCCAATATTAATTTTCACATTTGAATGTCATTTGTTTTTACAATTCAAATTAATTTTCAAATTCATATTCCAACTCATTGGTGTAAGAAACTTCCAAAAACACTGGATTCAGTATGCGCTTTAATGTAAAAATGAATCTGAATGAAGTACTAAAATAATCCCATCTTTGCATTTTAAATTTGGTTGAGAATGCCAGGCTATGAGAATGTTGCCATGGCAACAATGGTGTTGAGTTCAGATCACCTCCATGCTCTCCCCGTCCAACTTGAGTTAAATGTCCAAATCATCAGCGTACCTTTGCATATCAGGGTGACGTAATACATTCAGTCTACCTGTGATAGGTAGCCACAAGTTGCCTTTCAAGATTCTCACGTGATGCAGGAATATCATCCCTTAAAGACCAATTAACTTGAGTTGAACTCGATTGCCTATTGATCCTTATGTGCTGCTCCATTGATAAATGACCCTAGTCGTTAGAGTTGATAGGTTGGTTTGGCTTTTACATTTTTACCCCCGGTCCACCCGTCTGAAATCAATATGACGTCAGCCGCAGAGTGAAACAATATGAGCATCTGGCCTAAATTCCAAACAAAATGGCCACCCATTAGTCAAGCCGTCCTGACTGCAACATTATGGATGCCAAGTGTAACATGGCAAACAGAGAACTGAAACCGGAAATGCCTCTTGTGCCCAATCAGAGGCAGGAATGGGTTTGTGAAGTTTTTATTGGGCCAAGTGTTTTATGTTTCTTCCCCAGTGTAGTTCACTGGGGTTGGGGGTGGTGTGGTGGGCTGTTGTAACTTGATACCCAGCTCAGGTCCAGATTCTAATTATTATGAATCTATTGCTACTATGACTAACTAGAAACTAGTAAGGGCTGAAATTCATTGCTTGTGGTGTATGGTAGCAGAGAAAGACTGACAGATAGAAACTAATGTAACTTACGGTAATCAGACATCTTATTTTAGATAACCACAATTATCATTCCACTCCCTGTGTCCTCCTTCTCCATTCCAGGAAAATGATCACCCTGCATTCCTCATCTCTAAATGTCAAAAATGGGTTGCGTGACAAAATGGCCGCTGGTAAATGCCAACCGCTCTGCCTGACTCCATGTTGCCGCTCTTTCCCCCCCCTTTGGCCAGGAGTCTGCAGCAGCTGCTGGACCACGACGGAGACGATGTGGAGGAGGTGTTCTGCCTCAACTTCGCTGTGAGTGAGACGCACCTCACACATCAGTCTGACCCACAGGATTCCTTAGAGGACAGCGTCGGGTTAAGGAGTTCATGAGGGGAATTGGATTTCGATATTCTTTTCATTTCAGAAATTCGCAATTCTGTAATGTGGAAAATCGAAGAGCCATCTGCTAAAACAATCCGTAACAGATATCATTCATGGTTGCTTTAGGAAAAGGATTTAAAAATCTCAGAATGTCTGCTCTTTCTATTAGATGTCTCTGACTAGAATCACTCTCACGCACGGACGCACACACACACGCACGCACGCACACACACGCACACACACACACACACACGATGATCTTATTATGATAAGCATCATATTTATAATTCTGTGTCATTTGAAAGTGTGACCCATGGCCATGACGTTATGTCCCGGGTACCACCCTGGTCTCCCCGGGGACCCCGTCAGTCCAGAGTCCTGGGGGTGGATCTAACATGGTGCCCCCTGCTGTGTGCAGATCACCAGGGAGAACTACGGGCTGACGGAGGTGATGGAGCTCATCCCTGGAGGGGAAGACATCTCTGTGGACCGGAGCAACAGGTGAGGGGGCCGGGGGTCTAGAGGGGCCCGGGGTTCTAGAGGGGCCCGGGGGTCTAGAGGGGGTCTAGAGGGGGTCTAGAGGGGTCCGGGGGTCTAGAGAGGCCCGGGGGTCTAGAGGGGACTGGGGGCTGTTATGGCCTAATGCATTTGTGTTTTGCGTTTGTCGGGGTTTTTATGTGTGCATTTAGTTCACTATTCTTACAATGACATACAGCCCCCGTCGTGAGTGAAAGGTGCTACGTGAATAAACCTGACCCCTAGTCAATACCCAATATGTCTGTAAAAATTTACTGAGCTAGCTACAGTCTTTTAACTACCTAAATGTGACGCTTTGGTTGATTTAATAACATGCTAAAAACAACAGTCATGAAGCACAGAAATGCAACAAAAGGAAGATAAAGAAATTAATAAAATGTTCTTTCACAAAAAGAGCCGTAAAATGACAGAATCTGAAAGATATAGATTCAGTACTGCTCTCTGGGCCAGAATAATCTTTTATTCATGTTGTCAGACAACTTCCTCTGTCAAACGTAGCCCGACTCTGCCTGAACCACTCATTTGAATGTTGAAATCTGCATCCCGGCCACCAACATTATCATGATCAACATTATTTTCATGCTGTCCTTTCTAAATGGTCTGCTTTGGACAGATGGCGCAATCTCCCTGATTCGCAGTGGCCGATGCTGTGCTCGCCAAGAGATCTAGAAACTAATCTCTGTCCTAAATACGCAGCCATTTAATTTGACCCGGTGACAACTCGCTTCTTCTGGGCAGAAGCAGACAGACGCTCTGTGTGTTGGTCCGCAGCATTGTGCAACAGTGTGTGACACACACACACACACACACACACACACACACACACACACACACACACACACACACACACACACACACACACACACACACACACACACACACACACACACACACACAAAAACACACACACACACACACACAAAAACAGACAGGCATTTAATTGTTGAAGTTGAGTCTGCCTATCGGATGCCAACGCCCGAAGCCGAGTTCCGATGTGACAGATACGCCCGTGTGCGTTACCGGTTTGTTGACCATGCTGTTTGGAGTTCATCTGTCTGAATCCCTCGGCCAGTGAGAGTCCCATCCCGGCCTGCATGCATCTGCATTTGCATGGACATTCCTTCATACATCTAAACGTCGCTCATCTCTTTCACACACTCGCTTGCGGGCCACCATCTAGTGAACAGTTCTGGTGACCTCTCTCTGTCGTAGTGCAGAGGAGGGTAAAGCCCATACATGGGCCGGTACCCGGTGGTAGACGTGTGTTCCTGAGACAACACACCGCACCTGCCTGAGTCCAGGCCGGCTGTGTGGGATTACACTCCGTCTCACCGCCCCTGGCCCGCCGCCAACCGGCCCATTTAGAGAGGGAGAACAACATTTCCGGACGCCATGTTTGGGTGGTCCTGCTGTTGTTATGGCTCAGATAAGAATTAAAACTGGTAGTAAGCATGACTTTGCTTTTTTTTGGTAATTTTGATTATTACAAGAAGTATTTTGCCTTGTTGGTTTTAGGTCTGTTAGGTCTGCTGAGTTGGATCGAAATATGAAATGTGCACGTTTTTGTTGATGGATTAAAGAAAATGCAAATAAATAGAAAACAGACCCAGGAGGAGCACTTATTAGGTTTAAATTGTACAGAGAGAAGTACTGATACATTTAATAATATAATTCAATACAATGTAGAATATGATAAGGTAACATCTGAAAATTCCTACAGAGTCTTTCTGTTCTTGAAAGTGCAGTTGAACCCATTGAATAGGGACAGGCCTGTGGTGGCAGGTGGAGATAAGACATGGGCAGGAAGCTGTGTGCTGGAGCCACGGGCTGCTCTCTGCCTGTTTATTCCAAAAAATGAACACATAATGATTCAAACAGCCGTGCCCGTGGAGGTTCAGGGCTGATTAAGGATTTGTCAGGACTTCCAGGAATTGTTCCTCATTTGGTAAACACTGAATGTTGTGTTGTTGGGACTTCTATGAACAACTCTGTCAGGTTATTCATTAAAAAAATGGAAAACGATTTCTTGATGAAAGGCGATTGTAATCGTGCACGTATGCACAGATAAACAGATGAATAGAATACAATTCTGTTGGATGGTGTGTAGGGGTAGCATGTAGCAGAGAGGTACCCCACAGCCTAGCGGCAGGCCCCCTTACAATTGACATTTCATTCACATTATTCTGTTATTATTCACATCAACAAAGGAACAGATGTTAAATTTGCAATATTTCAGCTTTTTTGCGCACCACTTTATAGCTTTACATTTGAATATGATTATTATGATGTACATTTGATTGGATTTCTATGTGCAAATTATTTCTCTTAATATTTCAATATTTATTGTTGCTCTACTGCATTTTAATTTGTAGCAACGTAGATACATTTTATTATTCCTAATACTTTTTACACTGCACTCTCATCTAGAGGAGAGCCATTAGGACAGACAGTTTCCTTCAGGAGTAATATTCATTATTATTAGGTCATCGTGAAAAATCCATGCGGACAGACAGCACACTGTCCTACAGCTACAAGTATGTGTACATGTGTCACTGTCCCTCCAGGAAGGAGTTTGTGGAAGCCTACCTGTGCTACGTGTTCAGTGGCTCGGTCAGCGAGCTGTACTCTGCCTTCTCTGCGGGCTTCCTGAAGGTGTGCGGGGGGAACATCCTGTCCCTCTTCCAGCCCACAGAGCTCATGGCCATGGTTGTGGGCAACGACAACTACAACTGGGAGGAGATGGAGAAGGTTAGCACGTACCGCTGGGAGCTGGCGGGGTTAGAGTCATTGATTGAGAGAAGGATAGAGAGTCAGTGGGATTTTTAGTGATGGACATTAACACACACAAACAGACTTGTTTTGATGTTGGTTTTCTGAATTATTTACATTTTATTTTGGTGTGTATGCTGTAAGTGTTATGCAAGATTGGCACACCAAGAGTTTAAAAGCCTGAGTGGAAATCTATTCAAAGTTAGAAAGATAAACACAAGCGACCACTGGCATCATGCCTGTATACTGCAATATAAGCTACCAACCTAGAAATGTGTGTGAACAAATAACAACACACACACACACACTCACACTCACACACACACACAATGCCAACTCTCTGTGTGTCTCTGTGTCAGAATGCGGTGTATAAGGGGGAGTATTCAGCCACCCACCCTACAGTCAGGATATTCTGGGAGGTCTTCCATGACTTCCCTCTGGAAAAGAAGAAGCAGTTTCTGTGTAAGTGTTCCTCCAGGTTTCTCTGTCGAGTCATTGTTCCTCACCCTGTCACAATATCTTTGTTTGTTTCAAGTCACAGTTCTTCTGAACAGTGTTAGTATTATTGATAACATAACATCGTCCCTTACCATCTGAGCCTCCAAGAACTTAAATCCACATGTTAAGAATGTGGAAATATTCATGTATAAAAGAACAGCTTAGGCCTCGTCCACACTTATATGGTATTTCTGACTACATATTAATTTCCCTGCGTTTTGACCTCAGTGTGACCTTAATTTTCTTGGCACATGCACCTGAAATCCAAACAATGGTGACTACTGGTTTGGTAATGTGTGGCTAGCTAGTTCTGTTAGGTTAAATTACATGTAAGTCAACCTAGTAAGTTAGATTTACTAGGTAATAACTAGTTGACTTCATAACTTCACCGTCATGCTGTGTATTCATATGATTTTATTCACTGCTCAATGCTATTTCTTCTGTGGTGATGGGCATAAAGTTTTGTCGCCACCTACTGGTCTGGCATGCTAATGAGAGTGTAAAATTGTTTTTGGGATTTCTTGTGTACGGAGATATTTTCTTTAACACACACAAACAACCCACGTCTAGTAACCAACTAACCTCACAAAAAAAAACAGAAGGGAAACCAACACAAAGGCCATTTCATTAGTATAATCGCAATCGCCACCGGAAAAATATCAAGCAGAACAAAAATGTAGACAAAATAAGAAACCCTCGCCTAGGTCAAACAAGAAACAATAATCTAGACTAAATAATAAACCACAATCTAGGTCCAATAATAAACCACACTCCACATGCATGCTAATCTCTTTGCCCCTTCAGTGTTCCTGACGGGCAGCGACCGCATCCCCATCCACGGCATGGCCAGCCTGCGCATCGCGCTGCAGTCCACCACGGCCCAGCAGCACTACCTGCCCGTGGCGCACACCTGCTACAACCTGCTGGACCTGCCCCAGTACCTCACCAAAGACACCCTGCGGCGCCGCCTCACCCAGGCCATCGAGCAGTACGAGGGCTTCAGCCTGGTGTGACCGGGGGATGGGGATGGGGAAGGGCCCCGGGACTGTGTATTGTGGAGAGGGTGAGGGGGGAAGGGGGACGTGGGGAGGGTCTCTGGGGTTATCAGGGCCAAGGCTACTGCACTTTATTTGCTGATGACTCTGAAATGAAAGGAGGATTAAACACACATACATACGCACGTACACACACACACACACACACACACACACACACACACACACACACACACACACACACACACACACACACACACACACACACACACACACACACACACACACACACACACACACACACACACACACACACATACACACACACACACAGGATTATGTCACAGGTTGTGAAACATGGGATTAGGGAATGGATAAGACACTTTAAGACATGTTATCTTTTTTTGTTATAATCCTGGATGCCACTTGCTTTTAGTTCTTCTTTCTGTTAGCAGTTTTATTTTTCTATTTGTTTCCGATGCTGTGATCATTAGCTAGAATTTTTTTTAATACAAATAAATCTAAAGGCTAATAACAATAATCTATATATGCGAGTCGATTCAGAATATTTAAGGTGTTCGATGCCTGCGGTTTCGAACAGAAATACAGTTTTGTTTTTTTACTTGATTTTCTGGCTGATCGTGTGCATGTTGTTGAGTGATCGAGAGACCAAGTGAAAAACTAAAAAACACCCTCGATCCAATTTCTATTCCCCAAACAAACTCAGATCTAGATCTAGAATGTAGTTGGGCGTGTTTTGGTGGTTCTGATCAACAGATTCTCAACAGAGTTATAGTTAAATCCGTAAGTATTCCCATTGTGACTGAACACTACGCTAGCTGTTTAACGGTTTTACCGTTACATGGCTATGATGTGTAGTCCTCTAGTGAAATCATTTATACCCGCTCCCTGTTATACTTAAGTAGTGCATTGCGGTTAACTAGTACGATGCATATATCTTTTTTATACTTATATTGCAACTTGTTTTAGTTTTGATTGCAGGAGCCATATGTTAATGTATATATGCCACTATGAGAAGCTTGTGTTGGGAAATTCATTTAGCAATAATGATCCTATCATCGTTGCCCAATCTTCTTTCAGTTTTCCACTATAATGCACTATTGTTTCTTGGGGTAATTTCCCATATCCTGCTAACTGATGGCTTATACATTCACAACGTTGTTGAGTTGAGCTCATGATAGGCCATACAGTTGAGCACTGTATGGCCTATCATGGAATCTATAATAATCCGCAAAATGCCTGGCACCATGCATTTAACTGTTTTACGGCCGTCGAAGTTCCGCCCACAATACAGGATATAGATAGATAGATGTATACTTAATTGATCCACAGGGGAAATTCAAAGTCACACATCGTAAACACTTATTATGTTGAGTATAGCGAGCAGAACATGCACATATTGCTTCTGCCAGAGCACATACGCCACCAATTTTCAAAATATTTATTTATAACGGTTTGATTTGCAGGCTTCTGAGCTAATGCCCTTATCGCAGCATAATATAATTTAAGCGGGTACTGCAATGTGAAATATAATGCTAATTGTCCAGTCAAGCTGAATGACCAGGAACTCCTGGGCCTGTTTTGTAAATTGAACAGTTGTTTAGCTACCAGACGACAGTGAAATCAGTGTTTCAGTCACCGCTGGAGGAAGTCTGACTGTCCTGTGTTTCTGGATCAACATATATACTGTATACACATAAGGGCTTAGCAGTTGCTGTAACTGTTTTGTTTAAAAATATATATTTTCTTTTTTTACCTATTTGAAATGGATGACATTATTTTTGTTGACCTGTTTTACCCGGAAAAAAAATAAACTTTTCAGCTTGTGTCCCTCCCCCACCCTTTCTCCCCATCTTTCATAGGTCCGATAGAATTCTCTTTGGATTTGTTCGCTGTGAATATGTAGGCTATGAGTTTTTCAAGGAACTAGATCTTGAAACAGAGATACATTTCATAGCAACCAATCAAGTTTCCAATGAAAAACCAACGCACAGACACTCCAACGAGTTCCATTAAAAATATCTTTGCTTTAATAATATGTATTTACAAAATACAAATATGTACTAAAATGTACACGCCCAAATGCACTAATAATTCGCCAGTGTTTACATTCATAAAACAAACTTCACACTGTTAGTTATCCATTTTGGAGGAATAAAAGGAGAGAATAAACACAAAGATGTATTTACAGAACCAAGAAGCCATAGAAATGGCTGTGTAAGGAAAGCAGCAAGCCTTAAATTGCAGGCAGCAGAGGATTGGATCAATGGATTCAAAGGATTTATCAGTCATTGTAAAATGCCTCTTCATGTTCATCAATGTGAGCAAGAAAACTATTATTTTAAACACAAAAATAGCTTATTTTTACATTAAGTAAGTGGTAAGGAGAGGGAGCAAGGAACAAGCTACATTATTGATTATAATGATCTTCTACGCTATTTTAATGTGCAATCTGAACACTTGATTCATTGTCTTTGGGACACATTAACAGAAGATATCAAACCACTGGCTCTGCATGGCAAACCTTTTTTTGTGTGAGCAAATCACTTTCTTAGTGTAGTATCAATAATGTTGCACACTCAAAGACACACAAAAGTATGGCATCAATTAACAATCACATTTACAGATCCATTCGCTTGAACAAATACTGTCAAACCGATCGGTTGGTAGTCATTCAGATAGAGGTCTCCCGTACAAAAATACACGTCCAATCTATTACTCAATTTTCTTATATCCTTCTTTCAAAAATATATTCGCCAACTCTATAATTTTACTTACAGATATTTTCTTAAGACTCCACAATGCATAACAAAAATAAATGTATTCCATAGCGCCAAAAAATAAACAACTATTCCTAAAAGAACAAACAAACATTTAAAAAAAGGAATAGAAATAAATTAGCTACAATGAACGTGACTCTACCTAGCTACCTAACTATTTTTAAGGGCTACTTTTAGACATTTCGGTCGGTTTTTTGATTGACAGGAAGCAGCACCTCTACCCTGGGGGATGGGAGAAGCCAAGGGCCTGCAGGTCTCCCTCACGTCTTCTAGGGAACACTGACCCCAAGTGCCACAGGTTTGGACCTCCACACGCTTCAGCGCAATCACAGAGCAAAAAGGGGGAAGAACAAAACTCGTCCAAAACAAACGCTCCAACAACAGATCCGACACAGGTTCCTAGAAGCTGAGGTGTTTGTTGTTTATAAAAGGTTTGTCTTCTCAGGCTGGTGAATTCCTCTCGTTTCTTTTTAATCCGTGGAGACCCAACGCTTTTCATTTTCGAGTCCTTAGGGTTTCGTCCGTTGTTCCTTTCTCATTTGAACTTGGTCGAGTTTCTTTTGCTGATCAGGACTTCCAGCAGTTTGAGCTTGGCCTTCACGTGTTTGTATTCGTTATACTCCACCGCCAGAGGGGACCGGTCCTCCTTCTGCACATTCCTACGGGCAGACATTGGCAGGAGACCGCGGTCATTTAAAAAAAAAACACAAACATCGCCTTAAATGTGAAACGTGGCTCTCACATAAAGATATAACGACGTGGATGATATATCATCTTGTTTGCAAGGCAACACATATTTTTACGGCTGTGTGTGTGTGTGTGTGTGTGTGTGCGTGTGTGTGTGTGTGTGTGTGTGTGTGAGTGGAGTTCTGTTCTCGTTTACCTTCCATTTTCTCTAAAGAACTGGTCTTCGTACTCTCTTAGATTCTTGCGGATTCTCTTCTTCTCCTCTCTGGTTTCTTGGAGCTGCTCCAGCAGTTCTTGCCTGCGAGGGAGAGCGAGCAGCAACAACCGGTCCCAAGGTCAAACTTTATTATCCACAGCGCAGAACAACACGGCCATGCAGTTCAGGCAAGTTCTAACGACAAGGCGAGGGTTTTCGGTAAGCAAGTCAAAACAAAGCAACATGCAACGCAGTTGTAACACATACTACAAAAAAAAAGAAGTGAAAAAGTAACAAACGTTGAATCTTCATAAAATAAAATATGAGGTGCTTCAAGTGTGAAAGATAAAAAAGTTTAAAGACCAAGTATGATAAAGGGACTCCCTGGTGAAACTTGGCAGTAAGACCAGAGTCACTCATCAGTGACTCTGCATCTCTCTCCCGTGGGCGAGCTAGCTTACATGGTGGCCGAGTGCAGGTTGGACAGCCTCATGTCGTGCGTGGTGCTCCTGGAGGGCGACAGGTCGTCCACGGGGGAGATGAACCCATCCGCCTCCTCCTCCAGCTGGTCAAGGAAGCCCAGCATGCTGGGGTTGGGCCGGTCCGACACCGGGAACGAGGGCTTAGAGTCCCCGTCCTCCTCAGAGCCATCCTCCTCCTCCTGGTAGAGGTAGAGGTAGAGAGAGAGAGAGAGAGAGAGAGAGAGAGAGAGAGAGAGAGATAGAGAGAGAGAGAGAGAGAGAGAGAGAGAGAGAGAGAGAGAGATGGTGACTACGGGTGATTGGAGAGCACAAACGGCGAGCACTGCCGCTAACTAGCGATTAGCAAAGGGATTAGCACCAAGTCCCCCGGTCCGCCACTGACACCAGGCAGTGTTAGTTGGCTGGGTTAGAGGATCAGAGGCGGTACAACACTGGTTCACAATCCACTCTCAGATCCGGTCCACTGCAACCAAACCCAGAGTAGGAGAAAAAGTTACGGTTTATTTTGGCTGGGTTGGAAAATCAGTAGATCACCATAAGGTTTGTATTTTATTGGAATTGGTTCCTATTTGATTTCAGTCGTTGTTAGAGATTAGACACGCCATGAAACTCACCGTGTACCACGCCTCGTCCACCAAAGCAACATCAACCCACATCCAAGGAGCTAGTCAAGCGTCACACACAAGGCCGCTACGGGCCTTCTCCACCTAGCAGCCACCTCGTACTCAACGCTAGCGCGGTGAGGGAGACTGAGTGCGGAGACCCGCATTCAGTTTAGCTAAGATGGCGTCTAAGTGAAGAAGGCCGCTATTGATTGGATTCATTTCTACGATTAACGACACTATCGGGAAACCGCACAACCGAAAGGCACTCGCCCAATCAACAGGCAGCATCCGGTTTTTAAAAAACGATCATGATCAGGGTGAGGTCGGGGAGCGATTGGGTTGGGGTTTGAGAGGGGGGAGGGGGGGGGGGGGGGGGGGGGGGGAGCAATCTGATGGCACTCAGATTGCTCAAGTCGACCGTCACCTTGATGTCATCGAAGAACAGTGCGGGAACGCCCTCGATAATGGGCTGGAGGAGCGGACCCCGCCGCTTGCTGGAGGGGGAGCCCTGTGTTGGGGGGGGGAGGGGTGGGGGGGGTTACAATGGGGGCCTAACATCATGTACTGGTTATGTCAATGGGGAAAGAGGTCTGCTTCCAGTGGGACGGACAGAATGCCAAAAGCGCCTGCTGGGTAGCGGTCCATCTGGCGCTGCGTTAAGAGGATGTACTCTCGGCACTGGGCCTGTGAAATGTCCGAGCGCGTTCCCCTCACGTTGTCTAGCGTGAGCCAGGTTTGAGCTCAACACAGGCTGCCCTTTTCTCCGGAGCGAGGGAAAAGCTGGCCAACACCAGATCTCTACAGGAAATTGTCTTGGAAAAAACAGGGAACGGTTGGGGCAGAAGCGGTCCTCTTCCCCACTGGGGTCGGTACTGTGACCCACGGGACCCCTGGGGGAGGATTAGGACCCATAAGCAAATTAATAAACAACAGGAATTTCTATTCGCAGAGTGGGGATTAGCGGGAGGGAATTATATAATGAGCTGCTGCTGCCAAGATCCTGATCAGAGCTCACTTTGGAACAAAATATGATCCTATAGAATACAAGGACTGAGCCAGGAACAACATCCCTGACATGGTTTAGTTAAACTGTGTAAAGGGAAATAGGCATTGCTTTGAATGCACTGCAGAACTTTTTGGGGGAATTGGACGAAATACAACCCAAATCTTTGATGGAAATAAAGCTCTTTGTGGAGATACAAACGGCTGACTTTATCAGGACACAGCGGTTGTCAGTTGCTGTTAATGGTCCACTGGGAGACTACAGTTAGACCAACAGCTACGATGCCCTTTAGAGTTTCTAAGGCCCTTAAAACCCACCGATTCCATCTTGCTTCCACCACTTAATCCCTCCACCCTCCTGTTTCTCTCTTTTAAAGACCCAGTGAACCCACTGTTTCTCAGCTAGAATTCAGTCACTATGAGACTTAAAAAGAAATGTTTCGGGTGGAGAGTTTTAGTAAAGAGGGGGGCATAATATCCAAATGGTTACGACCCACGTTGTTGTCGTTGTGCATGCGCGTTAGAATGAACGATGTTGTATAAGAAATGTTCCACAAGTGACGCGGACATTACATAAATCGCTGCTCAAATGTCAAAGAAAGCCACAAGCGTTCAGAGTGGGAGTTCACACAGTGTTCTGGGGAGAATGAAAAAAACATAGGATTTCCCCCATTTGTTTTCAAAATTGGAGACTTATTTCAGTTACAACAATAAAATAGCATAGCTTCAGATTGACGTTCATATAAGACAAATGACAACGTAAAATAAACAACTTTTGTGTTCACTGGCTCTATAAATGATCTCCATTGTTCATGTCTTTTTTCTATGTTCTCCTGTAAAGTTTGGAAACCAAGAAAAGCCTTACAGAAACCGGACGTATTTATATTATCAGTACTATGCTTACCCTTGAGGAAGGAATGTCATTCATATCCTGACCACAACCGTTACGACATAGCCTCAAACGAAAGCTTGTAGCAGAGAACTGAGATTAGTCTACAATGACGCGAGTTTCATGCTCACAATAACCCTGTGCGAGCAGTCGCAACCTTCAGTCACGTTGGTGGTCCACAGAGTGGGCCTACATAGATATGCAGCCTGACCAGTAAAACACCATAATACAAGGGGAAGCCCGTTTACCGAGAAGTAAAATCCAACCTTTTTTCATAATAGCTGCAATGAACGTACAAAATAAATGAAGGAAAAACGTGTGTGGAACAGATGAAGAGATGTGGGGAAGGCGAGGGCGGATTGGGACTGCGGCGAGGACTGAGCAAGCGCAATACTTACGATGACGGGGATACTGGAGGCCCTGCATAGGATCTGCTTCACCAGGCGGTAGCGGTCGTACAGGGGCTTCATGGTCTGTCTCTCGTTCTTCGTCACCTGCGGCGGGCGGAAGGGAGGAAGCGGAGGCGTCTCGTTAGCTCGGCATTAGCGACCTGGCTTCCTGCTGGCACTCTCCTCGGCGGGGTGAAGAACGACAACAACAAGGTCTCCCAGGTCTGGCGACACCGGATGAGGGGGATTAGCCAAAATGCAATTCATTTATCCAATTAGCTCAGGTCTAGGATTCAGACAGCGACAGTCGCCGTGTTTATTTTGCCTCCGATTTTAAGACCTTCTCAATAGACGCTGGGGAAATTCCTCTGAATATTTGAACGCTCGTAACCTAGCAGCGCGACACTCTGGTCTCCTGCGGGGGGGCGTCAGAATCCACTCAACCCGGGCACGCGTCCAGTGCACACAGGACTTTGCTCGGCCCTTCAAGAGGCGTTATTTACCCCTGGGTGGGTTTGTAGGACACAGCCCGGCTCTGTGGAGTGCTGACTGAATTTGTTTGGGCTGTTATGGTGCGGAAGAAATACAGTGACTCAGGAGAGGGATGGACGGATAAGGAGGGATGGTGTAGTGGCAAGGGTGTTTTTGTGTGTTGTGTTGATCCGTAATGCGCTCTGTCTGCAGCCAGTGGGAATCCATAAATCTCGTAGGATTAAAATGTCTGCTAAATGAATGAATGAATGAATTAGTGATTGAATGGTAAACAGAAGGGCGAGACAAGCTTTTGGTTCCCGTGTGCTTTGTTCTGGATCATTCCCCGAAGGGACTAGTGACTCACCGGTCTTCCATGGATGCTCTCATAGTACAGCAGGGCCTTCTGCAGTGCCAGCTTCTCCGTTCCAATCTGCTCTCGGGTCATGTCCTGCAGACAGGCGGCTCGTTTAAACAAGGTCCCTTTTTCATGGGACCGCTTCATCATCTCGGTACTCTCAAATTAAAATTACATAAAATTATAACTAAATTATAGTAATCCATAAACTAGCAGATGCTTTCATCCAATGCGAATAGAACTGAATTTGTAGACTGAGGTGGAGTGGGAGCAGTTATCGGGGGGGGGCTAGGGGCACCTTTCTCCAGCATGGCTAACAGGGGTCCAACACCCTCGCCCACCACAGTGTTCGGACAGAAACCGATGTATCCCATGTTCTGTCCTGCACCCTCCACCCTCCACACCCCCTACGAGCTGGGCAGCGGGGGGGGGGGGGGGGGGGGGGGCTCCTACCTTGATGTCCTCCGGCCGGCCCACCTCCTCCCTCTTCTCCTGCAGCTTGCCCATCACCACCTCCAGGGTGCTCTCGGCCGGGGGCAGCGGCGCCTTCTCCTGCGGGCTCCTCTTGTCCAGCTGGGAGCCGAAGCTCTTGGGCAGGGTGTTGCTGCGCTGGCGGGTCAGCGGTGGCAGGTCCTCCTCCGACTTCAGCAGCTTGTGTTCTGCGGGGGGGGGGGGTCGAGAACGTGGGCACGGTGAGGGAGTCTGTGTGTCCGAACCAGACATGTGCACAACAACGTGATGCATGTGTGTAGGGTGTGTGTTCGATTAGACTAAAGCCGGTCTGTGCGGTCGTTATTCTCTCGTATGTGTATTATTATTGTTTTAAGCTCTCGCATTTCTCGGCACCTTCTGCCGTTTTCTTTTGTGGATCAATGCAGTGTCTCACACATTATGGACATGTGTTGTTTTTATTTATTTACATTGTTTTTTAGTTTGATTAAAAAACGTTTTTCTAATGCGGGAGCCGTTGCCTACCTTTGAGATTCCTGCGAAGTCTCGTCAGTTCATTGACCCATCTGAGCACTTCTGGGTTGGCGAGCTTATCACTGTGAGACGGCTGGAGAACCAACGGACAGGAAATACGGGTGAGAAGAGATTGCCTCAGAGGTAGAGCAGCAAACACTCTCCTCTGTAGATCGTCTGATCCTTACATTTTAAATGGAATACAGCAAAATAAGAAAACCCAGACGTTTATTGAGCTGAATTCCATGTAAAATGCCTGAAATATTTCCCATTCCGCATGGAGGCTTTGCTCACCCTGTATTTCCGTTCATATTCAAACTTTTCCTCAAACCGGTGGATCTTCTTCTTGAGCACGTGGATCCGCTTGGAGAGCTGAACGGACGACAGCTCCTCCTTCTCCTCGTCACAGGACCCCAGGGAAGAACTCCTGCGGCGACTGCACACGCACACAAAACAGAAGTCAATATTTTTAGTTGACATAAAAGTAAGTACCGCAAGGCCGGCGAGCTCAAAACTGGGCGACCGGGGCATTTTCCTTTCTTTTACTACACATTGGTTTGGACCAAAACTCAAAATACACTTCTTTCACACTTTCACACAGAGCATAACTCCGCCCCTTGCTGTATTAAGTTCCTGGCCCGGGCTCTGCTTCTGCCAGATCAACATGCAGGTCACTCATAAGGAATCCTGAAGGAGGAGTCTTGCGGGAGAGGACGCTCACCTGGTGAAGGAGTGCGCGTTGGGCGGCGAGGGGGGCACCTCCGTGTCGTCCAGGTACTGGCAGTGGCCGTAACCGTAGAAACGAGGCGAGAGCATGGGGTCGCTGCCCTCCTCCATCAGCTGGCGGATGAGTTGACCGCCGGCGTGCGGCGACGGGCGGGGCTCCTCGCGGTCCATGTTGTCCCGTTGCCACGACGAGTAGGCAGGGACGGGCTCTGGAGACGCCAAACAGAGAACACAAGGGAGCCCTGGTTGAGTGGGGGGCTCCGTAGGGGCCTCGTCACCGACCGGCCCTCTAGCGGGAGCGGCTGAGTGAGGGGAACTGCCTGTAACATTCTGCAGTCAGTTCCCCCTCACCCAGCTAGCGCTTGGAGCCAAGAATAAGGCTAACCCCGAAGATAATATTGTGCTTGTCATGGTGTCTTCCGGTGGAGCGAGGAAGCACATGATTCGGAAACACAAGGGATTAGTCCGGCTATACATTGTAGAAAAGTGAAAGTGAAAAACATCTTCTTTGTAATCCTTTTGAAGTATATTTTTTGCAATGAAACATACATTTTACTCACTTAAAGTCCAAAAGCAACAGTGACTAGCACAAAAAAGGTAAACAGCCTTCTTTTTTGGCAACTCTCTCATTCTCTGAAGGTCATACCAAACCACTCCATTAAACACTCTCCCAGAAACACTACAGTACAAAACACTCTCACTGGGCCTTGTGACAGATGTTGCACTCTCGCTCTCTCCATCTATATCGCCCTCCCTATCTCCCTTTCCCTTGATCTGACTCTCTAACTCCCTTTCCCTTCCTCCCTTTCTCTCCCTTTACCTCTTTATTTATAACTCCCATTGTTTCTCTCTCTCTCTCTCTCTCTCTCTCTCTCTCTCTCTCTCTCTCTCTCTTCTCGTCTTTCCTCCCCTCTATTTCTCTATCTCCCCATTTCTCTCTCTCATTCACTCCCCCATCTCTGTCTCTCATCATGATATCTAGCGAGAATATAGACAGACTATTCCCATAACAGTAACAATCTGACGAGAATAGAAATGCAGATCAGGTCTTCTCCTCAATCTCTACTCTATTAATAATAATGATAATAATGATCTATGTTGTGCATGGTAATTGTTACGACTTGATATATGTGGTGCATAGTGTGAGGACAACCAAGCTGATCCCGGGGTTATAAATAAGGCTGGGCGGCATTTGGATACACTCCACGGCCAAATGTCAGAGCATGACCTCGATTTAGAGGACGGTGTACAGAGAGAGTGAGAGAGATGTAGAGAGAGAGAGGTCCTCGACACACACATTGCATGCAGACTGTTGCTGTGCAAGGTGTACCGAAGCGTCCATAAGTCCTGGACCCGGGGCTAACTCCTGGAGGGGGAACTTCAATCCATGCACCATCAGAGGGGTCAAATGCGTGCCAGGCGGCAATGTTTGTACTCCAAACATTCGACGTGTCTGAAAGCACGTGTGGGAACCTGTGAAACACTGGGGCCGCACGTAGACGTTTTAGCACAACTTGGCCCGGATCCCAGTCCTCTCCTCGGACCCCCCCCCCCCCCCCCGCCCCCCCGCCCGGCGCTCTGCTGTGTACGTGTGGGGGAACGTGCCGTGCGTGGGTCCGAAGACGGGACCAAGGAGAGACCTGTGGGACGTCAGCCGCCGCCGCCACCGCCGCCACAGGGCAGAAGGGGGAGCTTCTTAATCAATCAAACACACGGCCGCGCCCGGCCCCGACAGCTGGCCTCCGACTCAGCTCCCTCAGACACTAATCCCGCAGAGGGACTGGGTTGTTCGAGGGGGTTGTTTTCTTTTTTTTAACATTCGCTTTTTAAGCGTTTTGCTGCGAGCAAAGCGCAGAAGGCGTGAAGGCTGACCCCAGAGCCGCACGGGGCCGGTCAGACTGGTGGTCCCCCGGTGTGATATGCGTCAGAAACAACCTGTGTGTGGTAGTTTCTACACGGGCTTCGTTTGAAAACAAAAAGGGGTGCCGTCAGGTACATGCACGGGTCCGTGCCTTTGTATGATTAGCGGTTATGCACGAACACACTGGTGCGTCCCACACTGTGCACTTACCATCAAACACACTGTGGTGGAAAAGGTTTTTGAAATCAAGGAAAGGGGCGGAATAGTAGGAATGCTCTAGAGAGAATGTGGAAGGAAAGCAAATGGAAGGAAAATAAATGCTAAAATCAAACATCAAAATGTATGGAGGGACAAAAAACTAAACAAGAACCAACTAGAAAGGAATATGAAAAAGAAAACAAATATGAATAAACCAGATTCTGCATGAAAAATGCTGTTTAGAGTCAGCAGTAAACAAAATAAAGCTTGTCCTTGTCAACTTGTGTAGCTGGAGGTCTCTGGCCCGGTCTTAACGCGTCTGCATTGATCAAGACAAGGACGGGGCCAGCGCAGGACGTCAGGTCACCACGACAGACGCTGGCACACACCGTACTGGGACAAAGGTCTGACTGCCCTTCCTCATACAACCCTCACAATACTCAGAATACAACCCGCAACCACACACACACACACACACACACACACACACACACACACACACACACACACACACACACACACACACACACACACACTCATGCTCAGAATACATCACACACTCACACACACGCAAACACACATTCCTTGCTTAAAATACACCATACACTCGCACACACTAACATACATACTCCCTGTTAAGAGAAACCCTCACACCCACACACTCACAAACACATCCACGCACACTCCCTGCTCAAAACACACCACACCCTCACAAGCACAGACTCCCTGCACAGAATACACCACACACAGGCAAACACAAACCACATCGCTTCACTGACCACACTAACTAGATTACAACAACACAAAGAAAATCAGGTGTCTAAATAAACATGTTGCTCTGCATGCAGTTCCGAACGTAGGTGAAGGATTCTTGAGAAATGAGTTCCAGACAGTGTTCATTGACAGACAAATGAGCATCTGTGGAACAACTTCTTCCTTTGGAACCATCAATTCTCAAAGACAAATAGACACATTACTCACCTATTCAAAATTGTCGTAAAAAGGTTGTGTGTGGGTATAAAAATAATTAAATAAACCTAGCACATATAATATGGATAAAAACACACCTGAAGGGAACTCTACAGTGGCATGCTGGGATGGATCCCAAACGGGCCCAGCCCAGTCCTCCTCATAGCAGGAGTAAACACATCTAAAGCAGCCGCTTCTGGGCGTCTTCCACTGACTATCCAGGCTTGCCCTAACTGTCATTGCTCCCTCGTCCACTAGAGGGCTCTAACAGGTCATGCTCGGATCAATCTGCCTTAAAACAAATCGAAAAGAAAAAACAAAAAAACAAAAAAAATATATATATTGAATAAACTCAGGGCAGATCAGGTCGATATTGCTGGGTCTAATGAGCGAGCTGGACTAACAGAGTCATCCAGGAAGTAAAAAGTCGTGTCTGGGAAGCCAACATGTCTGGGCAGATGTACATACATGTTGCTGCATGCACCAAAAAGTTGCAATGGCTTTTTAGAGTAACAATTGCTATCCGAAATGGACATCTGGAGGCACCTCTAATAAGTGCATTGATTCATGCCATTACGTTACTCAAGCAAGCTCTTCCAAGCTCAAGCAGTCCTAAGACACAATCCTGTTATTGTAAATCCATGCATTGTCATCGACCATGGAAAGCAACGTAGCATTCAATCACATCATGCTTAAATCAAACATATTCCCACACCCATATATGTTGAAACTGTCTCTATCATTTATTCACATACACTCATTCATTCACGCTTGCGGACATTGAAACAACCGATACTGAGGCATTCAGCCATCATGAAGCTTTAATAATTCTGTTTCTAGTCAACACACCACAACAACAAACCCAGCAGGGCTAAGAGACAAACGCATGTTAAAGCAACTAAACCAACACCAAGTCCGCCCGCTACTGTCCGACCCTGATCCTCTTCCACTTCCGCCCCAGCAGCACAAACAAACAACCCATACCCTAACCCCCCACCTCCCCTATCCACACCCAGCCTCCACCCTACTGCCTAGCCCCTGGTCCCCTGCCACACACACACACACACACACACACACACACACACACACACACACACACACACACACACCACACACACACACACACACACACACACACACACACACACACACACACACACACACAGCCAGTCAGCGTGGGAGGGACAGAAAACTTAACAAGATCTGAGACAATTAAATCCCCACATGAAACGCGCAAAGGGCGAGCCCCATCAATCAGAGAGAGAGACAGAGAGAGAGAGAGGAAGTGGAATGCATAGAGGAAGAGAAGGAGGAATAGGAGGAGGGAGAGAGAGATAGAGAAGGAGAGACATACACACACAGCAGAAGGTGTGCAGCTGCTCTGTTAGATTTGGGTGTGGAGTCCGATGGGGGGGGGGGGGGGGGGGGCGGGTTTAACCCTACAAGTTGCTGTCAAAGTGCACATACGTGGGCTGTACTTATCCACAATGTATTTCATTCAATGATCAAAAGATCTAGTTTGGAATGTAACTCCCAAAACTGTGTGTGTGCGTGTGTGCATGTGAACACATGTGCAGCATACGCGTGCAGCATGTGTGTGTGTGTGTGTGTGTGTGTGCGTGGACCCACCTCCCCAGTTGTTGTTGTCCTCCTCTGCGAGCTCCAGGCGGGGAACATCCTCTCGCGGCTCGCTGCAGTCGCCGTGCGACGGCCGCTCCGGCGCCACACACACCGCGGGAGACTCCTGGATCTTCATCCTGGCCCTCTGTACCACCATGAGCGTTAGCCGCGGAGGGGACGAAATACACACCCGCACGCGCGAGAGGGACAGAGCGATAGAGAGAGAGAGTCAGCGACACCCACACACACACACACACACACACAAACACAAAGCTGCTCAACAACCACGGCCAGCCCCAGCAGGCACACTCTTTAAGCCCCGGCCGCACGCCTCCTCTCCCTCCACCCCGCCCCCCCCTCCCTCCAGACAGGCCCAGCCCAGCGACGGGAGGAGGGAGAGGGGGGGGATCCTCCCTCCCGATTGGCTGAGCCGTCTGGCCAAAACATCCGCCCATCTGGGTAGGCCGAGCCCTCGCTGGCCGTCCCTCCGTCTCTCGCCCAGTGGGTTCACACACTCCTCCTCCTCTACTTAACCCCACCCATCTCTCTCCCGCCCTTTCCCTTGCTCTGTTTCTCTCTCTCTCTCTCTCTCTCTCTCTCTCTCTCTCCCTCCGCATGCTCCTTCCCCTCCCATGTGCCAGAGTAGAGTTGTTTGTTTCACAGTCACAGCTTCTGGGAGGGGAAGGAGGGAGCGGGGGGGGGGGCGAGCAGGAAGTGGAGGAACAAGAGAGCAGACAGCCGATTATTGGCTGGCGCACGTAGGCTGACTGGCTGAAATTCTCTATCCCTATTTCCGACTCAGGATTAGCGGTTCACCTCAGAGCCAAAGACACGGCGTGTGTTTTTGAACCCTGTATCTCTCCCATGCTCTCTGTCTCTCTCCCTCTCTCTTGCTCTACCGCTCTCCCCTCTATCTTGCAATCTCTCTATGTCGTTTGCTCTTTCCCTCTCTCCCTCCTTTGCTGTCTCTATTCCCCTTACTGTCTGTCTCTCTCTTTATTTCTGCTTCACTTTCCCTCTCACTCTCGCTCAGTTTCTCTCACTCTCTCTCCTGCTCTGTGCGGTCGCTTCTTCAAAGTGTTCTTGGGTTTCGTTTCCTGTACTCCTCGTACAACCCAAGCAAAGTTTCGTTTTGACAACTTCCACAGATCCTTTCCCTGCCTTGCATACTTCTCCTTGACGTTCAATACTTCTGTTTAAAATTGTTGTGAAAGCGATACCATTGTATTAGTTGGTAGTATGAAGGCTTATCTACAGACAGTTACAAGTTACAGCATGTATCTTGTGTCTTTGGTGAGGTGGAGGGGGCATGAGTGTGCAAAATAACGAAATCACAAAATAAATGTACTGTAACACTCTCTGTCATAACAACTCAATCACAACCCGAAAATACTTCCTGAAAGTCCACTGCCTCACCAGCTTCTGGTGAATAACGATGACGTGTACAGAAAAAACGAGGGGGCAGAATATTTTAACAGCTAATCTTTGACCTTTCCCCCGAAAACAAAACTGCAAGCTTGGCAGGCAGAGTCACGGCTGTGGATTGACTCGTGTACAGATGTGCACAGATGTTACTTGGCCCCCGGTCAACCGCTGTCCTACCAGAGAGGCACAACGTGTGTGTGCATGTATGTTAAACCCCCACCCACACAAGGTGTAATCCAGCCTACATTAAAACCTCCATGATTACATCAGTAGAAGCTTATGTGTGTGTGTGTGTGTGTGTGTGTGTGTGTGTGTGTGTGTGTGTGTGTGTGTGTGTGTGTGTGTGTGTGTATGTGTGTTTCTGTGTGTGTGGGAGATTGGAGGCGGGGAGTGTGGGTTGCAAACTGGATGAGAACAAATGGATAGGGAGATTAAATATAAGAAAAAGTAATTCCCGTGTACGAGTACTACTTGTACAGTGAAGAGACAAGCCACCGGGTCAGACCAAACACATGTCCACACAAACATACACACACACACACACACACACACACACACACCACACACACACACACACACACACACCACACACACACACACACACACACACACACACACACACACACACACACACACACAAAGACACAAAAACACACGTGCGATGGGTCGGTTGGGGATAGCATTCTATCCTGTCCGTGAACCCACACACAAACGAATAAAGATACTTGCATGCAAATAAAGAATAACAAAATAAGCAAATGCTTAATGCCTGATAGAACCGACAAACAAATAGAACCGACAAGTAGCATGCAATGCAACTATGGATGTGTATGTGTGCACAGAGGGAGGTTGAGCATATGTGTGTTATGTTTTTCTCCTCTCCTTGACATTTTCTCCGACTGCCTCACTGAGGTACTAATGTCAGTGCTACCGTTTGATGCACGTTCAGACCATCCGAAGACCATCTGGCCGCATTTACACCCTGCTATTAGGGATCTATTAATACAATATTAAAATGAGTGCATGCAACACCTTCTCGCTCACACTTCGGACTGTGCTTGGGTAACTTTGACCCAACCAGGCCCCATACGCTGGCACACTTATATAAGAGCCAAGACGACCGAGCCTGGGTGTTGCAAGCGCATGTGTGTGTGTGTGCATGCACGTGCATACAAAACCAGTTGAGATGGGTTGCGCTATTGCACATTTTAGATTTGATTCAACTTTACTGTCTTGCAATAAGAGTACTGGGATAACGAAGTGCAGTTTATCATTCAGACTTGAGTAGGGCGTTGAAGTGGATTGGTCCACAAAATGCACGCTACGCAGGTGTGGGTGTGTGTGTGTGTGTGTGTGTGTGTGTGTGTGTGTGTGTGTGTGTGTGTGTGGGCTAGAATGTGATACGGTGGCAGGCGTTTAATAGTGCACGGTGTAAACAGCACCAGGGGATGAGACTGACTAAAAACAACAGCTTCCCTGAGTCGCCGCTGCCGGCGCAGCGGGGTACTGTGGGATTCGGTCTCTATGGCAACCCTTTTCTTGGCAGGTGTTGAACCCCTCAGGTGAGGTGGATGAGGTGAGGTGGATATACACAGGTGGCTCCAAACCCTGGGTGTGTTATAGCAACCTTAAACCTGTTTTATATGTCCATTGGAGATCGTCGCTGGTACAACACCCCTACGTGTCAACATGCTGAGATGGTTGTGGCCCATTCAGAGTTTAAATCTGGTTCTGGTGATACCCATCAGGACCAACATTGAACAGCCAACGTTGGCTTCTGGGGGTGGGGGCGGGAGGGATACCTCACCGGATCCAGGCAAGCGGACTCTGTGGTAATATCTGCCCAAAAACGCCTGTACTTCCTGGTATGTCTGCCACAGCCCTCATAGACCACAGGTGCCCCGCTGAGAGCATCCTCTTTAGCTGAACTACTGCCTGGTACGGCAGGGTTGCTGAACACAAGGTCATCAAGAGGAACCAAATGGGGATCTATGTTCCCCATTTTTATTTTATATTAATTGTTATTAAATTCGTATCAGACTAAATATATATTTATTATTCTTGCTCATGCCTTCTAGGTATTGGAAGCTTACCATTTCCCAAGTAATGAAATGATCCAGTGTTAAACATGGCATATAACAAGAAACGACACTGACTTTGACTATTACATGTGACGGTCTGCTGAACTGACTAAACCTTCATTCCTCACTTTATTTCTGTGTGACAATGCTTTTAGAACATGTACGACGATAAATATATATTCCTGCATTCCTGTAATGCAAGATTGTCACCCCAGTGGACAAACACAGCCATGTCTGTGCACGGTCATGCCACATCTAAACAGGTGTGAAACCATGTGTGTATGTGTGTGTGTGTGTGTGTGTTTGTGTGTGCCTGTGTGTACGTCGGTAAGGGGGCAGTTACCTGTGGAGGAGGAAGGCCATTTTCAGTCCTGCTCTCCTTCCTGTAAGGTAAACAAGACGCTCAGCTGTGGACTGATCCACTATTTCACTCAGACAACAACAGTAAACATCACAGGGCATTAGACACATTATACCATCACACTCCAACCACTCCAGCCCTCCCCAGCCCCCACGGCGGGGATCAGCTGTGTTCGGTAAACACTCCAGAGAAGTCGACCTTAGAGATAAAAGCGCTGGCTTCTGCAGCGAGCGGGGCCTCGTATCAGCACAGATAAGCTAATGGTGTGTGCGGCGTTAACCTTGGAGTGCGTACGAAAGGGTGAACGTGTTTGCAGTGTGCGATACACAATGGGACGAAGGAGGCGATGCAGAGCGTGGAGGGTCGCAGAGGGATGCTGGGGGCAGCGGGGCGGAGGGTGTTGTGTGCTAACCTTCTCCTCCCGGGGGCAGGGTCATCCATGGTGAATCCTTCAGATCTAGAGGCACTTCCCGCCACGCAGCATTCCTGAGCCTGTACCTGAAAGCAGGCCAAAACACAGTCACAAGTTTACTTCATTATCATCATGTAATCAGTGGAGTTAACTTTATACGATATTATAATCATATACATCTCATATAATTTATATTTTTATTCAATGAAATTGTTTTGTCAAATAACATTTAAATAATTCTCATCAAGAAATTCAGGATATTTGAAAAAATGTAATTATACGCACTGCATACATACTGTATATATGAATGTATGCTTCTGTGTTTTTTTGGCCAAATGACTCCCAGATCCAAAAGAGCTACACTGTTCTTTGTCACGGCCAGCTGAGTCGCAGAGCCCTATACTATACTGTAAACAACGACACCCTTCCTTGTCCTTCAATACTCCCTTCGCATACACCAATGCCACGCCATGCACACGGTACTAAAGTTCACACGGAGCCCCTAAGGCGCCACAGCTGAGGCCCTGGTGCAGACAGGCACTCACTGAAGCCCCTGGTGTCGTCGCGCCAACGGGAGCGCAAGTGGCCCATATCAAATGTATGTGTGTCAGTCTCCTCTGTCCACTTGCATAAGAGGCTCCTGATTGGCTGCCAACCAAACTCACACCGCAGCAAAAGGTGGGGATGGTCTTTTCCCAGGTGTGAGAAACGCTAATCTATTTCCATCGGCGTGTCGCACAAGGTTGAAATGCCACCCGGCTCAGCTTTACATGAGTTACATAAACCCACATGACGGATCGCCCCTGGTGTGTCCAGCTTGTGTGGGAAAAGGAGCGCATGAGAATCGCTTGCCCACACTTTTCTTTACGGCACAAATCGCCATGGCGATATCGTAGCCTGTTGAAATGTCCGTGTTCAGAAGCAGTTAAACAGCCTAAGCAAAAAACACAATTTAGATTCCACCTTTTAGGCAGGTATCTGTAGGCTAACCCCTACCCTAAATTCTTACCGGTAGGTTAACACTGACCTCCACATAGGACAGATGTAGATTACTGTTGGTTAACCTTAACCCTAAACCCAAACCTCTACCCAGGGCAGCTGTGGGTTCCTGTACACTAACCCTAACCCCCAAACCCAAACCTTTATGTACGGCAGCTGTAGATACCTGTAGACTAACTTTAACCCTAACCTCTAAAATCCTAAACTGTAATTAGGAGACTAACCTTAACCCTAACAGCTGAACCTTAACCCAAACCTCAACGCAGGGTAGCTGTAGGCACCTGCAGGTTAACCCTTACCCTAAACTGTAGGTAGCGTAAGCGGGCTGTTCTGAGACTCAAATTGCCAATAGCCAAATGTTTCAGTGTGTCCTCAAAGTCTCTTTGCACACCCTGCTCCAGTAGTCACTACTTCTTATATTTATTGCCAGAGCACAAGTCACTGACCCAAATTTGAACCGTTGTATCATTTACTTTGTGACGAATGGGCTGGTTGCCAAAAAGCTAATGCAAAATTAGCGCTGTAAATTAAGTGCATGCAGGTCAGGGAGTGCTGCGTTTGCGCGTTTTGGACGCGCTGTGCTGTTTGTAAATAGACTGGGAGAACATCATGGACATCAAATGTTTGGACTTTGATTGGGAAGCGACTCTTTACCGTAGCGATGCATATATATACATTAGCTTTCTGAATCCATTAGCAAAGTGTTTTAGTAATTCAAATTAGGGCTTATTAAGGACAATAACAGCTAATTTCCAAACACTTGACTGCTGATGAATACCTGGATTAGCAGTAGCAATTACCGGGCATCATGGACACATAAATGTAACATATTATCAATTGATTAACAAATGCTTATTCAAGGCTTGAGAGGGATTTAGCAAACCGAGGAGCACATTTCTAAAAGGAGAACATTAACCTGTCAATGCACCTAGTCCATCTCCTTTTCTGGAGGGCCCTTGTTATTTCAAAAGAGACAGCTCCTTCATTCTAAAGAAAGAATGACAGAAGACGAATCCCAGGACGACGGAGGGGTGTGTGTGTGTGTGTGTGTGTGGGGGGGGGGGGGGTGGGGGGGGGGGGGGGGGAGGGGGGGGGGGGGGGTGGTTGGGGGGGGGGGGTGAATCTACAAGAAGACAGGAAGAGAAGTTGCTGTGGCGGTCACTCACCGTAGGGGTGTCCTGGTTCTGGTCTTGCTGGGCCAGAGTGGGGCTGGCCCTGGGCTTCCAGGGTTTTGGGACACAGTGCTGCTGGGTGTTTGGCTGGTTGTTCCTGACTCTATGGGTCCGCTGTTTAGCTGGTCTAGAAGCTACATTACCCTCGCTGAGTGCATCATAGGTGTCCTCATCCAACGGTATGTTCTCCTTCTGGAGGTCTGCCCTGAGAGACGACGTGGACCTTGTTGCGACAAGAAAGGGGAGGAAGAAGAGCTATCAATTTGTCAGCATCCTTCAGAACTAGTTTCTTTGTTTTAGTGGACCAATGAGTCAAGAGAATCCCGATCAACGTGTTCTCTGATGGCTCACTCACTTTTATACCTTTCCAGAAGCTGCCATAAGTTGGCTTCTAATTCTATTTACTAGCAACTCTTATTGCTGTTTTGCTGTCGGTGTTGTGTGAAGTCTTCTAATCCACGTGACGTTGTTTTTTTTGTTAGTACGTCACTGAGTCTGGAGAAACAGGGATTAAACTGCCATAGCTGTGTTTGTTGTGTATCCAGGTAAGCCTATCACCGAGAATGTGATAAGATGACCTTATAGTATTCAGGGTGTTCAGGGGTACAGGTGTATTTAATTTTGGCATATCAGGGCAACGCACCGGTGTGGACAAGTGAAAGGGTCCGTACACTATCAATAATAATATTGGTGCTAATATTACAACAGATTGGAAAGGATTTGAACCCAAACTCTTTGAACTTGTAGCACTAATCCCAACCATCTAACAGTTACCCTGTTTCCCTCTAATCTTTACCCCCTCCCAAAACCAATCTGTTTTCACTACACTGACACCTCTGAGGAAAGTACCCACATGGCACCAATGGAACACCAACATGAACCAACAGCTGAGACCACAAGAGGTGAACCATACCTGCTTCTCTCTGGCTCCCTCTCGCCCTCCTCCTCTTCCCTCTGCTCTCTCTTCTGCCGACGTCTCTGCCTCGCACTAGACGTCCACGGCGGAGGACTAAAGCAAGTAGTATCCTCTTGGGGTAACTGCAAAGCAGGTGCCGTCCAACGACGTCCGTGCAAACCAGGTTCTGGCAAACCAGTTTCCGGCAAACCAGGTCCCCGCAAACCAGGTCCCGGTACACGGGGACAGTCAAGGGAGTTTATCTCAAAGAGATGCTGTTGTACCGCTGCCCGTATGGTGCGGTCTAGAAAACTATGGGTGAGAAGAGAACAAACAGTACATATGGGAAGTCCGAGATGTATTTTCTAGGTCTACATACGTCAAAGCTATAGAATAGGACATTCAGGGTACCGTGTTGTTGTTAATTTCTGAGTGACGTGAAGTGATCTTACTTGGTGACATCGGGTCTGCAGTGTATTGGAGATAGGTGATTACTACAAAGAAGAGCAGAAAATGGCGGGGAGAGAAGAAGATAAAGCAAGGGTAGCTAGCTTCAAGTAATACAATCTTTCAACTAATTTCTCTTCATTTTCCATCCCCCATTTGTTTAGCTTCCTCCAACCCATTGTAGACCTCACACAGTAGAGTATAACACTCGGAATGAAACACTGTGGTTGTTTGAGTCTTTCTACAGTCTAGTTTGGCTAGTGTTCGAAATAACCTCTTTGAATAACAATGGCTCCGATCTTCATTCTTATCGCTGTGAAATGCCAAGACGGTATCTCCAGCCGCATACCGGTGGTTCATAGCTCGTTTAGTAAGGTCACAGATGAAGTGTAGTGAATGTTTTGAACAAACAACCAACACTAAGCGTTATTCCTCCCTACTACTGGCTGTAAGTGCATGCAGCGTATGCTGGGATGCGTTCCTCCATAAACAGGCCTGTTGACAGTGATAGCACAGCCAGAGGTCAGCTCCGGTGCAGAGGGAGGGTGGGGGAATAGCGATGATATCTTGATGGCACGAATTACTTTATCATCGTCATCTGCGTTGTTGTTATGTAATTATGATCAAAGTGAAGGGATTAAGGCATGATATAGGCGATTATATTGGTCAGCTGTGCAATAACAATGGGATGACTTGGATGGAATGTGAATGATTGACAGGTGCTATGGATGTCTAGAGCTTTCTAGTGTTTGCAGGCTTGACCCTTAATTTGGATCACTGGCAAAACACATCAGATCCTGTCGTCTTTTATGAGCCCTTAGGGATTTGGGCATGTTGCCCAAGGTAGCCTGCTGAAACCTTGGGATCAACAACAGAACCTTCTGCTGGGTGTCAAACACCCTAGCCAATAAAATATCCTGCCACTATTTAGTGTCCTTTTAGAGTGACAGAGGCTGCTCAGCAGGACCAGAATCATTAATATTTGTACGGTCTAGAGACCCAAGGCCTAACCAGCATGATAGAATAGCTGGGGCCGGATGGAGCTCACCAACCTGGTTGCATTTTGACATCGACAGACTCAAGAGTCGGTATGATTTGAAGATAGGTTGCTGAGACAGAACAAGGTTGTATGGACATCCTGTCCACATTCATCATGAGACGGGTCAGTTTGCTTACAAAGTATGGACTTGAACCCACTTTACTAGTGGGTTCAAGTCCATACTTCAAATGGCTTGGACACTGTGGGTTGTTCAACCTCTTATCACGCGGTTAGGGTTGGTAAGTTGTTACAAACAGCAAGACCATAGCAACTCCAAACTCTATGTATTGGTTGTCCCCATCTAAAAGATTTTCTCTGATTTTTTAATTAAATGAAAAGTGTGTCATTGGTGACCTTTGACCCTTAGTGGAACCTTTTACTGAACACGATTTCCAAATAAACACTTGCACTTAAAATAAATGTTTATTGGGAGATTTATATATGGCAACTCAATGTTTACCTGTCATTGGGATCCATGTTGTCAAGCAACAAAAAAAACTGTTTAGTGAGCATGTCTTTGCAACGACCTAACAGCATTTATGTATACCGGTATATTCGAATAGACATTTACGTGTCCAATTTTATTACCAGATATGACAGGAACGGGTTTTATTTTACCAGTTGTAGTCGTAGTTTACACTGGGGGTAGAGATTAAAGTAAAAAAAAAGTAAAGTAAAGTACCCATACTAGCTACGAGTCAGAGATTTTTAAAGCAATTCCACTCTGTGACCAATGGAGACATGAACTCAAGGACTGGGTCTTCATTTCATAAGGGATATGATGTTACAATTGATGCGCACATTGAACACCGAAGACATGTGTTCAAACGTCATTAGAAATGCAAGAGAGTGTTTTAGCAATCAAATACTCTCAGACACTTTCTTGCCTCTTCTCCTGTTCAGTTACTCACTGTCTCTTGGACCAAAGGGGATGGAACTCTTAATATGGTAAACGTGCAAACGTCACACAAAGTCTTGGATTGACAATAATTATTTTATCGATTCAGTTGAGTTTTTAACAAAAGAAAATGCTTGGTTGTACCGCTGAAATCAAAACATTAAGACACTTGGAGTAAATTAAACACAGATTAATAAATGAATAAATAGGAATGATTACCAAGATTGGTTAAAACCTTGTTATCGCAGTAAACCTCACAAATGTTCCCAGGTGTGACCTTAACCTTTTATGTGTTGGAATTTGGCTCTACGTCCAACTGACCTTTGGATATTTACCCCAGTATTTTGTGTTTGTTGTCTTTAGTTGTGTTTAGGAGTCTGTCTGTCCTGTCAGTTACATACATATTTAAGATGCCCTGAATGTTTCATGTTTAATGGGATTTTGTTAGCAATTTTACACAATTGTGTAATTTCTTGTCTGTGAATCCCGAAATAGAAAAGCCAAGGGACTAGTTCTCAAAAATCGTAGTGACGTCTTTTCTGTGTCATTCTTGGACGATACATTTCGGTCCACTGAAGGGGTTGATTTGTAACACCAGGCGACGTCTTTTTTTCAACATCTATCGAATTTCTAATGTTGACGTCCTTCGGACCTCTGTGTAAGGGCTATTTATAGTCCAAATGTGGTCGTTTGCGGACGTCTTTTCGAAATTTAGACAAATTTTAGATGTATTTTTTATGCTACTTCTATAATTAATTTATTTTATTTATATGTTTACGGTTGTTGCCATCGGAAAAGAGATTTGAGAGAAACATGCTTTTTATCTATCCGGGAGCCGGCGAACACATGTACACATTTGGACTCCCCCGTCCACATTTTTTTTGTATCGATCGGGATTTGTACCTACCACCCTCCAGACCCCATGCCGGTGCACATACACAAAATAAAAATGTTGCAAACAGGAACACACAGGCACTCAGACACAGACACACACACAAACAAAGAAGACATGACTAGGCCAATTATTTGCTAAACTTTTTTTTTTTTAAATAAATATGTGCATAAAGAATAACTTGACTACTTAAAATAAATAAACCAGGAAATGTAAAAAAACATAAAATACAAATATTACATCATGTAGGCTTATACATTTCCTGCACCTGTCATAAGTCACGTTTCCATCTAAGAGGTGATGCAAATCTTTAGAAAGTTCACAAAAAAGAAATTCGAATTAGGTGCGTTTCCATCAAGTGGTTGGAGCGAAAAACTACACACATTCCAGGGCTTGTATCCTTTTGATAACATCCTCTAGGTCCTGATATATAGTGGAATCACTTGGTTTTCCATCTAAAATAGCTGCAATGTTTTTTCTTCGATGAGTGCAAGGAAAAGTTTTACCTCCACACGTATCTATTATTCACATTGGGCATCTGTTCCATGGACGTATTTAAAGGATACATTGTACATATTTATAATTTGAAATTTGTCGCAGCCTTTATACCACAGATACTCCAGGGTCTATAGCATATAACCGCGTTTTCTAATTTCAGTTATATCAATTTGTCAGTACAATGCATTTTCCCACAATGTACCAGCTCTCGTTTTGAAGGCTGAACAGACAATTTGACTGGAATTACTTAGTAGGTGTCCATATATCAGGGATTAATGGACAGGGTATGATTAAAGAATATGCAAACATAGACATCCTATTTCATATATATATATATATATGATATAGGATGTATACAAACTCTTAAAAATATATATATATTGACGCTACAAGTTCATGTCGGCAGGGTTGCTATGTCCTGTGCGTTCAATGTTCGCTATGTCACAGCTGTTTCGAAAAGTGTGTTTCCATCTCCCATTTTGCGCATTTACTCTCATTAGCATTTCTCAAAAACCACCTCAAGCGAGCGGATAAACTTTTTTGCGAATCAGAGGATTTTTATGCAAATGTTGGTTATAACCGTTTACTGATTCGATACTTCAAAATTCGCATAAAATCAGGGGGATGGAACCGCAGCTATAGGCGTCCAAATTACTTCCAAAAAATTTACCCAGTTCAAAGGTGAAATGCTACAGCTACAGGAACCCAATGATACAGAAATCACCTTGAAACATTCCGAAGTAGTATAAAAAAGACGCATAAAATTAGTCTAAATTTGACGTCACATTTGGACTATAAACGGTCCTTACACGGAGGTCCCACGGATGTCAACATTAGCCGTTCAGTAGAAGTCGAAAAAAGGACGTCGCCTGCCGTTACAAAACAACCCCTTAAGTGGACCGAAATTTGACGTCCAATAATGACACAGAAAAGACGCTGTCACACCAAATTGTACCGGGGGCAAAAAATTGCCTACGTAATCCGCGTTTGAAACATTACGTCATGGTTCGAAGTCATTGTCCGTTGCCAGGCAGGTTTCCAAAATCATTCACGCTCATGTTGCCAAAGACGAAATAACCTAATACAGATAACAATGGTTTTTACTCTATAGTGGACCTAGTTTTGACGTCAAATATATGTCCAGAATTGGTCATGGACCGACAGACCAGATATGAAGATAATCTGCACGTCTATCCAACGTCCAATGTTTAGTGGGTGGTATGCCAATGGATAGTGTGGGAGTGAGAGGGTGAATATCCAACCATAAGTGAACGCTCTAGAACTACCTAGAATTCACTGCACTGCAGGAGATTGACTAAAAAGAACAGGGGAGCAGTGATTGAGGAGGTGTGTTACGTAACCCGTAGCCATGGTGACAGACTTGTCTTCTCCTCGAGCTTGCACAAACTTTGACCCAAAGATCTTTTGTCAATTTACATCATGCAAAACAGGCATTGCTAATTTGGGTCAATATAGACCAATTTAATCTCTCGTACTCTTCTGTTTCACTGCATACCTGCGGTCTCAATTTTTGTTTACTTTATAAAATGATGGCTGAACTGCTGTGAGGAACCCTTTAAAGACAGACATTTTTGGTGTGATTTAAATGTGTGCAGCTAGCGCGATGGTGCTATTTCAGTTCTGCATAGGGAAGGCATGCCTTGTGCAACTTTGCAAAGAGCGGCTGTTAGGACTGAGGGAGATAAATGGCAATAAACCCAACTTGGGGAGCAACTTTATACGTCTCTTTTATTTATTTTACATGAAAGAATATAATACATCTTTATCACATGTCTTTGCCCCTGAAGTCTTACATTATACTTTGTGTGTGTGTGTACATCACTTTCGATGAAGGTTTTCAGATTGTTTTGCTGATTGTTGTAATTATGCTTGATTTAAATGTAAATACACTCGGAAACACAGCCTCATAGATGACACTTAACTTTGACAATTGAAAAAAAGGTTGATAGCTATGGGAGTGTAAGTTTGTGTGCATGTCTGTGTGTGTGTGTGTTTTTCAAATCAAGCATTGAGAATGTTTCCTAGGCAAACACAGAGCGTTAAAAAGAACCAACACTCAAAGGCTTGGCTCAGGAAGCGCACACGATTGAAAACCCTGACCATGCAATATACCCTTGCGTTGTGAATACTTCTAGTATAATTCCACTGTATTCTATTAGCTTCCAAACAATGCAGTATTATTCCATTGCACTCTAGTAAGCATGAGTGACCTTCTGTAACACACATCAAGGAAAACCAAGAGTTGATTTACAACTTGTATGGAGTGGGCTTAGCCCATATGTTGCGTAACGTGTGTGCATGTGTGTGTGTGTGTGTGTGTGTGGTGGAGAATATTCATATGTGACAGAATGCAAGTAGAGCACGGCCAGGTCAGATGGAGCGCTGATAGGCTTCAATGTGTGTGTGTGTGTGTGTGTGTGTGTGGGTGTGGGTGTAGGCACGTGTGAGAGACAATGTGCAAATGAAGAGAGAGAAATAACAGGAGAAATGGAGAGGGAGACACAGATATTGAACAGAAGGTTTTTCCAGCTTGACATTTCCCCAGTTCCAAAGAAATTAGGAAATCAGATCTGATATTAAAAAGATAAATTTCAAATTAATTTGGTTTTGTCTTTAAAATCAGTGCATCCTTTAGTGGATAATTATAACACATGGGCATGTGTATAATGCCCATGTGCCCATGTGTTATAACACATATTTTCTGAACTTCTGGCTAACAGTGAAGGCTAATCATTGATCCTTTCGTTATGCAAGTTTTTGAAAAGGGCGTCTTTGCCCCTGTTTCCAAGCCCACGTGGGCACGTGAAACCGTCCTCATCAAAATAAACAACCACTTGTTGAGCCAATCCACTGCTGCTGCCCTCCCTCCCTCCCTACCTCCCCACTCACCAGCTCTATTGTCTTCTATGTTAATGCTTCCCGACAGCTCCCCCCCCCACCACCGACACCCCACAATGTCCAAAACAACAAGGGTTTAATCCTCTTTCCCCCCACAGATGCGAACATACGGGAAGCCTACCTCATATAGAATGGAGAAATCGCTCGCTCCTCTTCTGGTAAGCTAAAGAAAAGTGAAAAAAATAAACAAAAAAGAGAGAGCGAGAGAGAGAGAGAGAAAGAGAGAGCAAGATAGATAGAGAGAGAAAGAGGAAGAGAAAGAGGGGAGAATTAACATGAAACATGTGACTGTACAGTACTTGCAGGTAAACAAACACACACCCCTTTCTCTATGTTGTCGGCTGCAGTGAAGACCATTATTGCTGAGCCCCTTTTGTCTGCAAAACAAAAACCACCTAGCGCTTCAGACCAGTGCCTTTGTGGAGCCTGTCACTCTGAATTATTATGAACCACGGACAAATATGAGCCGCAGTTAAATATTCACGGGTGCTGTAGCGGCGTCTGGACGCCAGCCAGCCACAAACAAACGTTAAGCAGCAGTAAGGGGAACCTGGAGCCAAAATTGCTTAACATTATAATATCCTGACAACTGACAGGACAGCTAATATTTCCTAATCCAGAGCTGCTGTTTGCTTATGCTAAGCTATAGGACGTGTACTCTGTTAAAGGAAAAGGCACACAAATGGATCTGTGGATCTAGCTGTTGATACATAATGTCGTCGTCCCCCCCCCCCCCCAAAAAAAACAACTGGTTCTGGATCTGATATGGGTCTGAGCCGCTATTTATATTACCCACTGAGAGACTGAATGCAACAAGTATAAGCGTTCATATGGATTGGTTACGTTTGGGAAAGTTTGTACATTGGGTACGGTATTGGTGAAACCAATCTCAGGCTGCACAAATCTCCCACTATCATAAGTGGTGCTCTTTGGAAATATTATAGCCTGTGCAAATATCTCAATCAATATAATTAGAAGAAAGAAAACGTATTTAAGTAATCTCATGAAAAATATGTGCACCTGGTCCTTGTTTCTATTCTGGCATGTTAATGGAATACAAATCGTACTGAAGTACGAATAGGATTAAACGTCAAATTGGAGGTCTACTTTGGGCAATTAGTGTCAAATCAATCTAATTTCTATGTTCCTCAGTAGATATTTTTTAAATGCATTCCTGAAATGTAATGTTTGACCAACATTATTATTATACTATTTTTTTAAACAAGCAGGTCTCCAAGTGTCAAAATCCAGCTTTGTAGAAAACAAAAACTTTCATAGGCTGTATTCATGATAAATCCTATTTCCGTAAGTGGCATCTAACTCGCTGAGAGAAAGTTTGTAAGTGTGTCAGTACTAATTTGAGGGTTTCCAGGGTTTTGTGTAATATGTAAGTCATAAGTAATAAGTAATCATTTAGGGCTAAAAACAGCCCCTGCACTTGCGGGAAGTTAAGGGTAGTCGAGATGACTCTTGGCTAATTTAAGAGTAACTCTTTAGTCGCGATTCAGAGGCCAAAGCTGCCAGCAATCTTCCCAGTCATTGCATCAACATTTAAAAACATTAATGACACTACAACACCAATTATTTAGAGTTGAGATATAAGTAAGTAGTGAGTAAGTGAGTAATTTGTCTTTTTAGATAAATATACAGCATTTACATTGCTACATATTTCACATTGAAACTTACCATTAAAATACCGATGTCAGGGTTTGGCTTGGAGGGCAGGCTAAATATATTCTCCCTCCCAAAATGAAAGGCCCTTTCCCTATGCATAAATAGGTTGAAAAGAAAATAATCTTATTTTCTTTTACCTTTTTTCTTAAACCTGCTTAAACATGGAAGAACATACTTTACCCAACAAGAATGCTTCGCTTGTGAAATAACGAACAGTATAAAACTTTGCCTTCCCGACGTGACAAGAGTTTGGCACGGGAAGCTGTTCTAGTGTCCTGTTTGACTCCTATTTGCCGGGCATGGCGACGTCATTCTTGGTTATTCTAGGTTTGAACATGTAACCTCTAATTATGTCCAAGAGCTGGCAGACGTGTTGCAAAAGTCAAGATTTATTTTGGGGTTCACTTCAGACACCTCGACAGCTACTATGACAAAAATGATTTGTACTTCTGGCTGCACATTTGTACCACAGATTTGCCAAACAGCGAACACTTTACCAAGCCTTACTACCAGACCTTTTCATCTTGATCGTCAGCATCCATTTCCTAGAAAGAATTGCAATTTTTTGTTTAATGTTTTTAGGAACAAGTGTAAGGTGTACAAGCCCCTGTTGTGCAACCAGACGTTCTGAAACCTGGTAAGACCGGACCAAGCTCAGTTCAGCAGTGATCATTTATCCACCCAAGAATTATGATGCACACCCTGGCATATTTCAGGGATGGGTGTGCATCATTCAGATAAATATCCAGAAATTGTGATCCCTAGAATAACTTGTTTTTGCCTCGTCCACTCAGAATTTCAGAGATACATGACGTGCCTCGTACAGTAATAGGGAGGCCTGGGGCGGGGCTGGGGGAGAGTGAAAAGGACACATTCTCCCAACAAGCCAAGGCAACAAAACAAAGGATTTGAGTTTCAACTTCAAATATGCCAAACAAGTTTTCAAGTTTGTTCACATGACATGTGATGGTACAGAAAACAAGCAGTGTGAGAAAAATAACATTAACATAATAACCAAAGAATGACTGTAGGTGTAAATCAATGGACCAAAGGCCGTAGATCCCTCGGCAATGCTCTTAGCGTGGGGTTATAGAGTCCGGAAGGGGGATTAAAATAAAGTGTGCCACCTTGCCGTCATTGATTGCAAAAGCGGAAATCCTGCTTACCCACTACCTTACTGTGTGTGGCGGTACCAAGGAGATTTGTGAGCAATACTTGAAAGGAGGTCTTGATCCTTTAAGAGAGCACGGAAAAATACCACACCAGTTGGCCAATCTGGCTGTTAATCCGCTTCTTAAAATTCATTCATTATTTCATTTGTTAAAAAAAAAAAAAAAAATTAACTACCGGTAGTTGTTTTTGGACTGGCTTAAGTCAAGCTACAAATTGCTTAAATAAACGGTTGCACAGAAACAAAGTGAGACATCAGCTGTGTTTTTGAAGAGACGTTGAGGCCGCAGGACATTCTTAAAATACTTTCAGAACACAGGTTTTGCAGAGTCCGTAATGGGAGGGCCGTTCAGTTCTAAGCCTTCCTAACGGCTGTGTACTATACAGTGTACATTCCATCAGAGGAAAGTGTGTTGATAAGGACACTGCGATCACGCTTCGGGGCTTACGCCAAACGGGAGGGGCTGGGAGAAGGGGGTATGGGGGCCTGACACAAGCTAGCCATTATTCAACAGTCCCTTTCCTTAGAATTCACTTTTAACACGTGCCTCTAATTCAGAGTACACAGAATGGAGAACCGGTAGTCATGAGTGAAAATGAAGGATATACTGTTTATGAATATATAAATTAAAAATAAATACATACATTATTATTAGAAAAATCCTGGCCTCAAATGTGCATTCTACATTCTACAGTCCTGAATAATATACGATATTTAACAATTATTCACCGAAGGCAAAGTGAATAGACCGAAGGTTGAGGGGGCTATTCCCCACTATTGACGGAGCCTGAGGTGAATAATGTTTTGTATATAGGCCTACTACACGTTAACACTCAAAAAACCAACAAGATAACACTTTTTGCTGGGATTTTTTATTTTTTGTTAGCAGTTAATTTTTTTTTATTAGCGTGACGAGATAACATTTTTCGATGAAAACAATATCTCATGCCCAATATCCCGAGAAAGCGAACCAATCGAATTGCGCTATCTTAGGAGGTTCACGTGTAGCATATACTAAAATATAATACAGTATGTGTTGGACCCCATCGCAAAAGATGGGGATTTCTAACATTGAGTCTTCACCAGCGGTGTGGAAGCCCTGTGCTGCTCACAGCACACTGTCACCTTCCTCACCTCTACCTGTGCCTTGCAGGTTTCTAGGAAACCCAGAGCTGAGTTCACAAGAGCGGCAGCAACATGTGGAAACTGCACACAAAGACATTCTTTAAAAAAAGAAAAAAGAAAAAATACCGTTTCAATGCTTGAATGACATTGTGTCGGGTAGTGGTAATGGTGAGACAGACTTCAGTGAGCTGGGACTGCTGTGTGTTGCAAAATTTAAAGACACACCATGAAATGAATATGTAAACGTAACTAACCCTACTTGCAAATCCCTCCTTTAATTGAATATGGAGATCTTTGATGGAAATTGCAGTTTTAAGCCTTTTTAGATGCCATTTGACGGAAGAGGTTTCATAGCGCTTGTGCTATTGGACACAATCAAAATGGATTCAGAGGTGCAGAAAAATTGCTGGGTTTTATTCTTTAAACTCTGATCGTGTCATTCTCATTGTATCTTATGAGATTTTATATATATTACCCTAGTAAAACGTTAATCCTATTGAACTGAAGTATTTTCGAAATAAAATAATGATCTGTTAAAAAATCCACGAGAATTAAACCTGTGTGTGCACAATGTACACACTGGCTGTAGTATCTGGTTGTTCTGCTGAGCCACGAGGCGCGGCCACGTGCTGACAGAGGCCGGCCTAACACCTAGCCATGGAAAGTAGGAGTGAGCTGAAAGATAGGCCAGGGAGACCCGCACGTGCTCAGCACCAACACCCCACGATCCAGTAATATCCCGATATCACTACTACTCAGAACATTAAAGACACTGATGGGAAAATCTAAAGGTTTCACGGACCAAGTCATGGTTGTAGTCCATTCATATTCCAATACCAATACTGCTTCTTCAAACATTATGACACTCACTGTGATGCGATAATCAACCTTTTCACGTTGTTAGCTTATTAAGTGGGGCGATTAGAGGTTGTTTTATCGTAGCCTATGGATATGCTTAGTTCTACCGCAAAATGAAAAGGCAGCGTGCCATGTTTTTTGGACGGATATTTGTCATTATGTTATGTCCCATTCAGATTACCAGTTAATCTTTATGGCGGGGGTCCCCTATCACCTGACGCAGGGATTCTCACAGCACAGGAAAATCCCAGATAAGAGATTACAGTCCTTTACGCTGGAAGAGGAAAGGTAAGTAGCAAACACGAAAGCGAGAATACACCTATTTGCTCTTATCATGCACTTGAGGAATCTCGTGTTCTATTCATGTAATTTTTTTTTCAGTCCCTGAAGTGCACATAAAATAAAGTCGTTAAAGATAATATTGAGGCTGAGTGAATCAGGTTTCTGTTTGCTACCGAGAGCTGACACAATCATTTTTGATTTAGGAGTCATAAAGCCCTTGAGTAAGCAACGAAAAAGTACTAAAACATGTTGGCATGCATTTAAGCTTGCAGGTCTGTAGATTGATGAAAATGAATGATAAAGTTTGTGACTATGCCTAAGTGTGATGATATATTTTAATAATTATTATTCATACAATGAATCAATTAAATTCAACAGGGTACATACTCCGATAACATGTAAATCAGCACAACTTTGTTTCACCTCAAGAAATAAGCTCTGATTGATAATTAATAAATAATGAAACATGGAAGAATAATTATATTGCATTAAATGTATGATATCAATAATATATTCTTCACTTATTTAATTATTAATTTTGGGATTTTTGAGTTATAATATCATTTTATACAGTATATATAAAATAATACTATTATAATATTTTTGAAGAAAAAAAAACAAAATAATTATTGCCCTGATTTTACAGAGATACCAGTAGACATTTAAGCCAAAATGGGCCAGGTGTGCAAGCCTGGTTATGTGCTCATCCCAAGCCCTGACCCGGCCAGGCAAAGTCAGCTTGGACCCAGAGGAGGATCCAACAACAGACCCAGCGGCAGTCCTACTATTCCAGGACCGGAGACACCCGACACCAACTGGTTCTGGTTTCAGGTGCTTAAATAAGCGTGTTTGGATTCCGGACGAAACATTACGAGTCTACTTGGCCCCCAGAACCCAGGGGCCCGGCCAGAACCCAAGCATACCTCACAGCCTCCATCACACACACAGCGACCCTGGTGTCAGTAAGATAAGCAGTGGTGATAACCTACTCACCCCTGCTGCCCACATACAACCTGAGCGGCCAATAAAGGTCAGATCATTCCTTCAGATTACTTTTACCTTCTGCCTTCTAAAATTTTTCTCAACAAAATCTGATTTACAATAAATGGTTCCCATTTTGTGTTATAGTACCAGTGCTGCAACAATCATATTTTCTCTTTCATTATAAGGAATGTCCTTCCTTTATTGCGGTCGTAAAAGTTGTTTTCAGAGAGGTCAGGAGACTATGAACCTTATAAAATAATAAATCCTGACGCAAAAGCCACAACAAAGCAAAGCAGGCCTATGTGATTGTTTCCCTGTATGTATGTGTGATTGTTGTCCTGCTTGTATGTAATTGTTGTTCACAGCGAATGCATTTTACAGCCCAAGATAACATTTCTCCTGGTTGGACAATAAAGTTGATCTCATCTTATCTTATCTTAACAGCAACGGGGATGTCACCGTACTCCCTTTACCAGCCTGCTACACCTGCCATCTAAAAGTTTGAGTGTATTTCAAAGAACACGCATATTAACAAAGAATTGTAGTTCTTGGCTGGACGTTAAGCAGGCTCACTCACCAGTCGGGGAGATCCACGCTGGAGGAGGGGCTGGTGTTTGAGGGAGGTGAGGCTGGATGGGGGGTCATCTCCATGGGCTCCAGGTTGTGGCCCCTGGGCTGTGGGACCAGCCGCCTCATGTGGGGCAGCTCGGCAGAGAAGCTGGGTTGTGGTGTGATCACTGAGACCTCGTCACCTGTTCCCTTCTTCACCTGTCGGGGAGAGAGAAATCTGTTTCCAACCTTTGAGGGACTCATTGGGTGCTCTGTACCATTTTGGCCGTTTGATTCGCACAGATTGGAGATTTTTCTAGGGAATAGTAGAGTAGTTGCCCAGGTTGTCTGAATTCCATCTAAAAGGTACAGGGTTTGTGACCCAATAATGCAGTGTGCCTGTAGGCATGCATCCTAGGGCAAACGCTAATGACAAGTGGCTCTATTCTATTAGATAAGGTAACAAAAAATGTAATGTAGTCGCGTCACACTAAATTAAGGTTATTTCTGTCTTACCTTGAGGACCCGAAGAGGTTTTAAATGCAGAACCCCACCCACTTTGGTGTAGGAGTAGAACCTCAGCCTGATATTAGCTACGCTATGCAAAGCATCCTCCTGCATTTTGAGATGGATGCGAGGGAGTGCGAAGAGTGATGGCACAATGTATTGAGAGCGGTGTCTAACCCTAAATGGCCAGCTATGTCACTGGCCCTAATGGTACTATTGATAAGGGCACAAAAAATACAGATAATGGGAAAATAAACAAGGCTTTAGCCTCATTTTAATGAACAAAGAGATGGGTAAAGTTAACATTTTTAAATCCCCATTACTGGGATAAAGCAAATGGATCCCGGGTTAAAGTCGATCTGATAATTCACTTAATGAACCAGTTTTAAGCAGCACATTCGCTCTAAAAGCTTCTCTAGCCTTATTATTGATTCCCCCTGTGGAGATGGGCAATTGATTTGACTAAATTTGTCATCAAGAGAATTGCATGCAATGGGGTGGCCACAACAAGCACAGGAAGAACATAATGTGATGTTGCAGCTTGCCCTGAATGTCCTCAATTAGTAGTAGTAGTAGTAATTCAGTAATTTAACTCAGCGTTCCCCAAATTGTGGAAGCCACTCCTAGCCACTACTCCAGCTGTTCATAACATAGCCACATGATATTATTGAACCTGCACATCACGTTAGTTGATCAAATAACAATCAAAGTAAATAGGATGTGGCTTCCCTTCCATGGAGGCCGCTATGTTGCCCCATCATATTTATACAGTAGCCTAGCCAGTACAAACGGCTCTAGAGAGTTTTAAAAAGGGGAGAGAGTTATTCCCATGACTACAACCCATTTGTGTACCTTTATGTTGCTAAGACTTCCTAGCAAAACGCCTGTCAGCTCATTAGTCACTTATTAATTGTTTGCATTTATATAGCGCCTTAATAGGTACCCCAAACACTTTACATAGTGAGTATGTGTGTGTATGTGTATGTGTGTGTGTGTGTGTGTGTGTGTGTGTGTGTGTGTGTGTGTGTGTGTGTGTGTGTGTGTGTGTGTGTGTGTGTGTGTGTGTGTGTGTGCGTTTGTTGGGGGGGGCGGGGGTATGACCCCCTCATCCACTAACAGAGATACTAGACAGGGAAATGCAACATGCATCCTTATCAGAGAGGCACTCCTAAGAAATACTATAACCATTAATAACCCAATTATAAATCATTCGGTCCGTAATCAACCAGACCCAAGTGTTTTGACCCGATGTTGGGAAGCCCACAGGTCGTAGCCGGGTTGAGTGAGCTGTAGACTGTGTTGTGATGGTTCCTTTGCGGGTGTCAACTGTCTTGGATATCAGATTAGGGCTTGGTGGTGGACACTTCATACATTCGGAATGCAAAATTCTAAAGGTTAAATATTGCAACCAACTGTATACCCTCCCTCAACCCGTCCCTGTAAAACCACTAAGGTGGCCTGACTTGTGTAGGTAGGCATAAATATGCGAAAAATACATATTCATTTTGACCGCGCTAAATTTGTGTAACCTGTCTCTAACATGCGAATAACTCATTTTATACCATGGTCTGGGGGAATACTCGATTCTGATTGGCTGCAGGGTGTGCATTAACCCCTGATATACGGACACCTGCTAAGTAGTTCCAGTCAAATTGGCTGTTCAGCCTTCAAAACGAGAGCTGGTAAATTGTAAAAATATAAATGAATGGTCTTAATTTATTTTCTTTGGCAAGTGACCATGGTATAAGCGGGATAATGCCCTTCGAGGTGTCCATTATCAGGAATTAATGGACTTTGCGGAGGCAACTGTCCTCCAATGCGCGTCGTCCATTAATTCTTGATAATGGACACCTCGTCGGGCATTATCCCTTACTTAACCGATCAAAATCGGGTATCTTTGTCATAGTCACCATGTTCATTGTACTTGTTGAAGGACATGGTGGATTTTCTTCATAGCCTATTTACATTTTTCAACACAAGGTCCTTTATAGTGCTAAACTACAGTCATAGAAATGTTATTATCGCTCTCTGTTTTATGATTTTATTGATCATTCATATCGATAGCATTCGGCGCTACAAGCAAGTGTTTACTTGCAGTGCGATACGTGAAGAAGGGACGTCTTTGATAACATGATAACATCAGTTACAAACATAACAGTTATTTTTTTGATTGAACATTAACCAAGAGAGATAGCCTAATTTTCGTTATTGAACAGTTAAACAACCGGAAAAACCAAAACATGGATGCATTAAAGAAGGCACACCAATTATCTTCAAATGTACTTAATGTAAGTTGCGTGTGATGTAAATGTTTATAATATCCTCATCCGCGACTTCTATTCGTTGCATTATTTTAGACTTAGATAAACAGTGAAACTAGGATATTTGAGTGAAATAAGTATAGACCCATCTTCACTGGCTATATGAGGAGAAGGTTAAGCTGGACCACCAGAGAAGGTTAAGCTTCTCGGACAGTATTAAATCATGTTGTCATCATCACCTGACAAATGTACATTGAGCTTCGTCTGGCCAGTGGTTGATGTTGGTGTCTGCTTCATTTGCAGGCAAGAGCCACTGAAACACGACCTTGGCGTGATTCTCCTTTGCCAAACGGAAATACCTACTGGCACTTTATACAATACAGGCAAGCACAGGCCACTGTATTTGTTGGAATGGGAGGGGTGAGGAAGGGTGGGGGTTGGCGTGGGTGGGGGTATTCAGTTGCTAGTCACTGCTAGTTGCTACTGAATTCTACACACTGGACTTCTAACTATGTCGCCTTCCTAATATATCAACCATGAAGCCCTAATCTGATAGCCGATAGTTAACATCGGCAGGGAACAATCATAACACAGTTAAACGCTCACGCAACACGATCATAACATGTGGGCTTCACAGCCCGACAACTGGTCAAACGCTTGGGTCTGGTTGGTTCCGGGTAGTCCACACTGCATTTCCCGGAGAGCGCTTGTGTGTTGGTGAGTGGATATGGTGTTCCTCTTATAAGGTTGCATGTTGAATTTCCCTGTCTAGAATCTCAGTGGGCATGGCAACCATAAAGGTTAATATTGACACAGGTGATATATTTTAAGAGATTAAGTAGCTGAAATAAAGGTCAGGCATTTTCCTGGGAGGTCTGAGTAACAATGACACGTGGAAGGAACCTCAAGGTTCCTTCCTCGTTGTTTTATCAAGCGGCTGGAAGGAGAGGAATGGCTAAATCAAAACATCCTTTATGGGGCTGTTTTTCACAGCACCAAGCTAATGCTATTGATATCTGACTGGTCTGATTTATCTCAGCTCACGCTACATTTCAATGCTGGTGTTGTTATCTGTATTCTTTTTATGGATACTAATAACTATAAAGGACCATACATTTAAACAAACCAAATATGATAAGCCATCTTTTTTTGATTGTGAATTGAAGCCCGCCACAGAAGAGTAACACATTTCTATCCATAAACTTACCAGAATTTATTGTAACTATTTTTAGACACTGGCAATGACAACAGCGCTCCTATTTATCAGCCAATAGGCTGCTTCCACCCTGTTGGGCTGCGGGTTTAAAATGTGGATCGCAGCCTGTTTTCTTCGGGAGACATCTTTCTCTCTTTACAAAACCGTCCCTGCTTCCTGCTGCTCCAGGAGATTTACTTAATCAAATCAGGTACTGAGACAGCTTAATGACCGCCACATAATCTGTGTTAAAAAGATAGGAAATCTGGGAACATGGACGGTGGCTGAGGTAGTGCTTTATGGTGAGATGCTAGTCTAAGTGAACATTAAAAGCAACCACACAGTGCCCAGATCTAGGCCAAGGTTCCCGAATGGACTGAATGTCCTATTGTAAATAAAAGCTAGACAAATGATGTTTGAATTTCCTGCGCTTTCTGAATTGTGTCATTAAATGAGAGAGAGAGAGAGAGAGAGAGAGAGAGAGAGAGAGAGAGAGAGAGAGAGAGAGAGAGAGAGAGAGAGAGAGAGAGAGAGAGAGAGAGAGAGAGAGAAAAACAGAGCAAGAAAAAGATAGAGAATGAAAGGGAAGGAAAGGAAAGGAAGTCGAGTCTCCTCGGGAGTAATGGTGGGTTACCATCAGATTCCTTTCTATAGCTTATACAGACAGGGGACGCCACACCTCTCTGCCCAGAGCCGTTAGGGGGATGCGTCTTGCTCAGGGACATCTCAACACTCTGCCGCCCAAAAGAGAGAGAGGCTGAGAGGGAGAGGGAGAGAGAGGGAGAGAAACAGAGAGAGAGAGAGAGAGAGAGAGAGAGAGAGAGAGAGACTGAGAGAGAGAGAGAGAGAGAGAGAGAGAGAGAGAGAGAGAGAGAGAGAGAGAGAGAGAGAGAGAGAAGGACAGAGGGAGAGAGAGAAGGACAGAGGGAGAGAAAGAAAGAGGGAGAGAAAGAAAGAGGGAGAGAATGACTGAGGGAGAGAAAGACAGAAGGAGAATAGAGAAAGAGTAAGAGGAGAGAAGAGAAAGAGAAAGACAAAAGGAGAAATCCAAGAGAGATACCAAAAACGGGCAGATATGCCAACGCATGATTATGTGTTGATTATATTCCAGGACTTTCCAAGCGACATCGCAGTGGATATATTGTTCTGAGTAGAATTCAACTCGCGGCTTGTTAGCATCAGCAAGACTGACAACATTTATCAAGTGTGCTAGTAAGCCCTGGCAAAATTCTTAGAACAGGGTATCGTATGTCGTATAACACAGTGGCTCCCTTCTATCAGAATATGTACGGACACACACTCACGTGTCAGCACTTACATGAACCCACTGCGTTAGGGAAAACTGATTGTCCATGTCACACTTGTGACGACCTACTCAGTCACAGAGTTCAGGAATGAAAAGGAACTTTCTGGAGAAATCATGAGTCATCCAGGGATTAGTGTAGACAACTAATTTCTGGACATTGTCAGGCAATAACAGGTACAATTTAACTTGATAGAACTATACACACAGTCGTCCACCAAACTTTGACCTCAACATTAAATAACATTTACTTTTTTTTCTTTTCTTTTTATTTCTTTTTAACTATCCGATTTTGCTAGAAGAGTAGCTTGTGTTAGTCAAACTTTTTCTTCAGCAGATTTTTCTGGAGTGAATGTGTTGAAAAGACACATTCACACAGATGTTCACTCCAATCAAAACAAGCACACACGCACACACACCTTTTTCTTGACATGAACCGGTGTCTTTGGGGTCCTGGGACTTGTTTCTGCAGGGGAACGATCGCTGTCCACATTCATCAAGGGAACTTCCTGTAGACACGGGAGAGAAAGCGATGATAAAGAAAGCTTTCCACACTTTCAAATATGGTGTGCATGTCCTGTACTCAGAGGAAGCTGTAACTCTCTGAAAGGTATATATGAAATTGGGATTCAGGATTCCTCGACTAGGGCGACAGGTTAGCGTCATCGATGGGGTATTTTAAACGGTTAGATACTACACTGGTTAGATCCCCACTGATGTATACAGCTCTATATATAAGAAGCCTAGCCCCTACCTGCTCCTGAATGACCTGTCACTGCAATCAATCATTCAAAGCTTTTTGGCTAAGTGTCAGAAACATCACTAACGAGAAGACGAAGAGTATTGGTAGCCCTGACAACAGCGACCAAAATAGATTAGGTTGGTTAAAACTCTGGCAGGGGTAAACACATTTTCACACATAAACACCTCTCACACACACACACACACACACACACACACACACACACACACACACACACACACACACACACACCTGTTGATCCTGCATAGACAGAGCAGGCCATGCAATGCTTTGGGAACACCAAGGCAGGTGGCATGCAGGACTCAGGCCGTATGCATGTGTCTGTACTGTACACACGCCGTTACGTTGATACCTCTCTGTGTGTGATGCGCGCGTCTGTGTGTGCGCGTGTGTAAGATGATCTAAAGGTCCGTGAGAATGAAGGTTTTCCCATTGGTCAGCAGTCTCTCGGGTGACCCTGAGCAAGATGACAGCGCAGCTCAATGCCCAGCCGGTACAGCGCAGCAGGAGACAAACATGCAATCACGCAATTTACTCTCATAGACCTGTCAGACTTTTTCAAAATGTTCAATGTACGAATGACAACTGATAACGATATGATAAATGATAATGACCTGAAACATAAAACAGCATACAACTGAATAATTTATGAATTAACCTCTTTAAAACACAAAATGATAATTTAGGAAGCGATAATTTTCACTATTTTCAAGCAGCAAAATAATCACACAATAACATTGCATGACTGGAGAACTAAGCATTTCCTTTTTCCTTTTGCTTTCTTCAGAACTTTTCAGGCCTTTCGTCATGATCTCATCATCAGCTGAGTCATTTGATCACTGTCCCCTTCCCAATCGCCCCCTGGTATCCACGGGGAACACCATCCCACCAGATGGTGTCCCTTGCTCGGACCCAATGCTGTCAGTAAAAGGGGGGGGGGGGGGCGGGCATGGAGACGACCCCCGGTTGCCCCCGTCAGGGGGTTAGGTACATAAACTTCCACTCTGGGGGCGGTGCTGGTGATGGGGGTTTCCAGGGCTTGGGGTGTATGTGTCGCTGACCGACAGAGGCATGCCACTGACATGCTGTGTGCGGTGACACGTTCCATACAAAGCAACATGTCTAACGGCCATTTTGAAATGGGGTCTTGTGAATGTGCCGTTTTTGTTTATGTCGCACACATGAGTTAGTATTGTATAAAATAGTATATAAATAAATAATTGTATCTTGTATTGTCTTAAATGTATTATTCTACAGAAACATGAGCATGCATTGTGTAAAAAAGTATTTTGTAAACAAGTACTGTATGTATGCCCTTTGGCGGGCAAGGGCTAGTAAAAGGTTATTGACATTAAATCCCTTACAGACTGTAACCGCGATTGAGGGCTATACAAATAAAATGGACTTGGACTACAAGATGGTATGTGTACCTTGACAATGATGAGGGTCGGTAAATGGCCAGTGAGGCCATCTTGGTCTCCATCGGGGCTGCTGTCGAAGATGTTGCTGTAGTTTTGGATGAGCTCGGCCATGATTTTATTGCAGATATTCTGCTCCTTAATGGCCTCAAACCCAGGAGACACGCTGCAGAGGAGAAAGCGGACACAAGTGAGAATATATAAAAGAGTGAAGGTAGAAGAATAAGAGCTTCCCCTATCATTAACCACCTGATTAGAAAACAGTAAAAGTTTCTCCGTATTTGGGTTTGTTTTTATGGTGTTTAAGCTTTTCCTTTGAACGCATTGATAAATGCACCGCGCTGATGAATCGTGAATTGAAAATGACACAGAATGCGCTCCAACCACCATCTGGCAACGGCGAGGGTGATCCCCTGATAGCCGTCAACACCCCGGCCGACAGCTGTGTCAAACGTAGATGGGAACACGGATCCAAACTGCAAACATAAATATATATGCAGGCGCGTGCTCGACTTGACTTACAGGAACACGGTGTACAGGGCTGGAGGTGCCATCTGATATGGATTCTCCCTAACCCATCAACGGAAACCTGAGCTGCACAGGGCGGTCCATTCACCAGGTCCAGCTCACTGGGATCACTGGGATTATTAAAGAGGGAGACCAGCGGGGAGCACGCAGAGAGAAGGTGCGATACAGGGAGAGTTGTGTCCCTGAAAAGGGTCTCAAGATAGGGTCTCAATGGTATGTCAACGCTCCCAAAATCTTGTCTTATTTGTATTTTACTTTTCTCAAAATGTGGTCTCCGCTTTTATTGCATTGCTCTAAACATTTTTAATTGTTTTCACGAAGGGCTGCAATGGGGGGGTGCGATAGGGTTAGCTTTGGCCCCAAAAAACTGGCCTCGAAATGCTAGGCTTTGATCACATCCGATTTACAGTGAACTCAGATACATGTTGTGATGGAGCAGGTAGGGGTGAGGGGATCTTGCTACAGAGACCTACCGCCTCAATCTAGAATGGTTATTATTCTGAAGACAGAGTAAGCGAATGGAAACTGTATCCTTTCGATGGAGGCCTGTTGCCAACTTTGACCGCTTTGGTGTGATACATACACAACGTTGGAGCCGTCACACACACCGTGGGAGTGTGCACGCAAAAACAATAAAAACTGAGATCATTGATAAGTTTCCATTTTTACTGCAGATGAATGCAGACTAGGTCATAAATAATGCATTACAGGAAGCTATAAATGTCTATAGGCTGCACCATGCCAGCTCACATTATGATGTGATGATGGTTTTCCCATCGCCTAGGTAAATATATCTGCGTCATTAAACACTGAATGATTTCTGAAACATAGCCAGTGACATCATGAACAAATTATTTGAGTCATATAGGGAAGACTTCTGTCCTCTCCTAATAAACAGTAGCGCCACCTGTTGGCCAGATGTAGAGGTAGCAGTTGAAGTGCTAGTAGTAGTAGACTCGAAAGAAGTATACAAGTAAAGGCTAAAAATATGTAGAATAAAGTGTAATAGTGATCGTAGTGAGTTTGATAGAAACTGATTTGAGTATAGTACGAGCATAGTATAATATAGTTTTGTGCATTTGAGCAGAGACAGAAAGCTAAGTTAAGTACGGTTCAAGTGAAGCACAGCGGAGCGGAAGGAGAGTGCAGCAGGTGAGTAGGACTGACTGGAAGACGCTGGGTCCGAACACAGTGGCCAGGTTGAGGGCGGTCATACGGTTGTGCGCGTGGTGACGCTCCACCTCGGTCAGGAAGCGGCAGAGGTAGCTCAGCAGGCAGTGGTGGACGTCCGGCATCCGCCCCAACAGCGCCTTCAGGTCCCCCCGCGAGCCTTCCTCGCCACGCTCTGAAACACACACACACGGGTCACCCACATCCGTGACCCTAGTGTCTTCAGGCACACCGTATGGTGCCTTCACTCACATCTATGACCGTTCCGTCTGCAACCTTCACTGAATCATCCAACAAGAAGATCCATGGAGAATACAAGACTTCAAAGGATGGATCCTAACAAAAGTAAGGATAACATTGATGTCACATTTAAACTTAGTAATTTGATAGACACTTTGATCTGAAGCTACTCCCAGATTAGGCTGAGAACAATCAAAAGCCAAACAGGGGCGATCCACCAGCAACGGAACTATTGAAGCCCTTGGCAGCCGTGACTGGATAAACTGTTATGAGTATGAACAACAACTATTAATGTCCCGGTTAAATCCACCAAACCAAATACCTATGTAAACCCATGACAATAATAACGCAACCTGACCCCATTGATAATCACCCAGTGGTATCAAAGTGCCTTTCCTTGGCCCAGTTCACAACCTAGGCAGTCCAAACAGATTGTGTATTACAGCATAATGTCCTATATTTAAACAAGGATTTCCACGGACAGGCATCCATGTTCTGTGATAGGCCCATCCACCTGTCCGAGTGGTATTAAACACATCTCTCATCGTAGCGTGTTTTGATGAGCATTACGCTAAACTTCCAGAGCCGGAAAACAGAGCTGACTTGAGTTCTGGCATTTATAAATAGGTCAGGGTTGGATAGGAGGGTGACCACTGGTGATCCAGACTGACGCAAGCGCTGTGTAAGAGTCTGTGTAGTGTTTGTCTGTGTGTGTGTGTGTGTGTGAGCAAGCACTTGTATCTATTTGTGCATGTGTATATATATGTGTGTGTGTGTGTGTGTGTGTGTGTGTGTGTGTGTGTGTGTGTGTGTGTGTGTGTGTGTGTGTGTGTGTGTGTGTGTGTGTGTGTGTGTGTGTGTGTGTGCGTGGTGGCATGTGGGAGGCTGAGTTATTGCTTTTGCTTTTGATCCAAATATTCCATTTGTGTGAGTGTATCCATGCTTCAGAGTTATATATTCCAATGTTTGTGCGTGTGGAATTGCGCATCTGAGTGAGTGTTACTTGGATTGTTGATGTTGAGTATAATTTGCACAATCCCTGTGCAGGCATCCATGTATATTGATTTGGACCAAGCAAGGATATTGTTGATAAATGATTTCCTGGGTTTTCTACCAGAACATTTAACCTCTGGGTCCAAGTTACGGTCACACCGCCTTAACCTTGTGATCACTTTAAAGAAAACACAAAAATATACATAGGAAAGTCATAGCTACCTGATAATGAGAAACAGTTTCTCACTGTAGCAGCAAAACCCCAGCCAGCAGCCAGAAAGTCATAGGCAAGGCAAGGCAAGGCAACTTTATTTATATAGCACTTTTCATACACAAGGCAGACTCAAAGTGCTTCACATATAAACATTGTCATACAATAAAATAAAATAATAGATAAGTAAAAGAAAAACATATGCAAAGAAATGGGTAGAATAGAAAAAGGCATTTTAGTATTAAAATAGAAAATAAAGGCAAAGTTAAAAAAGCTTTTTAGAAAGTGCAATGTATTTAAGATTTTAGCAGAAAGCTATAGCAAACATAAAAGTCTTCAGTCTTGTTTTAAAGGTGCTCAGAGTTGGGGCAAGTCTTAAATCCTCTGGGAGTTTATTCCAGCTATTTGTTGCATAGTAACTAAATCCTGCTTTCCCATGTTTTGTGTTTACTCTGGGGATAATTAACAGATTGGTCTCAGAGGATCTTAGTGGTCTAGAAGGCTGATGTAGTGGAAGCATATCAGTTAAGTATTTTGGGCCTAAACCATGTAGGGATTTATAGGTTAGCAACATGATTTTAAAATCAATTCTCTGACCTACAGGAAGCCAATGTAACGACTTCAGAATTGGTGTAATATGATCAAATTTTTTGGTCTTTGTTAGAACTCTAGCAGCAGCATTCTGAACAAGCTGAAGCTTCCTCAGAGTTTGTTTTGGGAGACCTGTGAGGAGACCATTGCAGTAATCAAGCTTACTAGTGATAAAGGCATGTACAAGTTTTTGTAAGTCTTCGGTGGACATGAGCCCTCTAAGTCTTGCTATATTTTTAAGGTGATAATATGCCGATTTTGTAACTGATTTGATGTGACTGTCAAAATGTAAATCTGAATCCATGATAACCCCTAGATTTCTGGCTTTGATTGAGGTTTTCAGGGACAGAGAGTGAAGGTGTTGGGTTACTTTAAGCCTTTCCGTTTTAGAACCAAATACAATTATCTCTGTTTTGTCCTCATTTAGTTGAAGGAAATTTCGGCACATCCATTCCTTCACTTGCTCAATGCACTGGCACAGGAGATCTATGGGCCGATAGTCATTTGGTGATAGCGATACATAGATTTGCGTGTCATCAGCATAGCAATGATGGTCAATATTGTTATTTTGCATGATTTGCCCTAGTGGGAGCATGTAGATGTTGAATAAAGAGGGTCCTAAGATCGAACCTTGTGGGACTCCACATGTCACATTGGTTGATTCTGATACAAAGTCGCCAATGGAAACAAAGTAGTTCCTATTTTGTAGGTAGGACCTGAACCAATTTAAGACAGTGCCTGAAAGCCCCACCCAGTTTTCTAACCTTTCCAGAAGTAATGTATGGTCTACAGTGTCGAATGCAGCACTGAGGTCAAGTAGCATTAGTATTGAGGTTTTGCCAGAGTCTGTGTTAAGACGGATGTCGTTTACAACTTTAATAAGGGCGGTCTCAGTGCTGTGCAGGGGTCGAAATCCTGATTGGAAGGTGTCATAGCAACCAGTTGATGCCAGGAAGTGATTTAGTTGCTGGAGGACAACTTTCTCAATGATTTTACTTATGAAGGGTAGATTTGATATTGGTCTGTAGTTGTTAATAATAGAGGCATCAAGGATCCGCTTTTTTAAAAGGGGTTTAATAACTGCAGTTTTCAAAGCTTTTGGGAACTTGCCTGACTGGAGAGAGTTGTTAACTATCTGCAATATGTCTACTGCTAGGCAGTCGAAAACATTCTTAAAGAGGTTGGTAGGTATAGTATCAAGGCAACAGGTGGATGGCTTTAGTTGTGTCACAGTTTCCACAAGATTTTGAGAGTCTATAACATTAAAGCATGCCATCCTTGCCACGTAATTTTTGCCTGAACAGGGTGGTAGTCCAACATTTTTGTTTGACGTGGAGATATTGATGGCTCGTCTGATACCTTCAATTTTATCAATATAAAAAGCTGCAAACTCATTGCATTTCTGCGTGGAATGGAGATCAGGTGGAATTTCTATTGGGGGGTTGGTCAGTCTGTCAACAGTTGCAAATAGGGTTTTTGCATTATTAGTGTTGGTTTTAATGATATTGGAGAAAAATGTTTCTCTAGCATTTTTTAAGTCTAAATTGTAGGCACGGAGGCTCTCTTTATAGATATCATGGTGAATATGAAGTTTTGTTTTACGCCAGATGCGTTCAACCTTCCTGCATTCCTTTTTCTGTGCTGTTACAGAAGCAGCTTTTCTCCAGGGTGCCTTTTGCTTTCCAGAAATCGTTTTAACCTTATAAGGTGCAATGACATCTATGACTTTCAAAATTTTCAAATTAAAGTTTTCTACAAGATCATCAGCAGAACATGGGTTTAGAGGTGGTAGCAAGGAGATGGCCTTTTTAAAAAGTACATTAGAATCTTCATTGATATACCGTTTTTTGACAGTGTTTGATTTTTTCATTTCAGGTTTATGTGGCCTAGGTTACATTAGGTTTATGTGGCCTAGGTTAGCTGTGTCAAGCACATCAAGGGAGAGCGGATCAAATCCACACACAAAAAACAATTGTCTTATTTAAGTTTCTTGACCAGGACGACTGCCTGGAAGAAGAGATATTTTATCTCAATGGGATCTTCCTGGTTAAATAAAAGATCAATTCATTCATTCATAGTGCAAATCTTTCACTGCCTTTAAACATAGAAGGTGTGATGACTGTCTGAGTTTGACCTGATTAAGGCAGAGCTTCAATGCAGCCTAAAGTTTCCGAACACACATGGTTTCCAAAGTACGAGAGTAGGCCTACTTTCAACACAAAATGATTTACAAAAATTACTACAATGATCACAAAGCAAATAGGGATTTGAATATTTGTTCAAGGTTTTGAATCCATTTCACTGCAGAACTAGTGCTGTTTAACTGGTGATCCATCTCACGCTGACGGCGCAACGCCATGAAATGCAAGACTGTGAGTCTGTGACCAGGGGAACGTCTACCTGATTCTAACCAGAGAATACTAAACCATCTTGACCTAGAAGCCGGGGAAGGTCTCCAGACAAACCGACATCTTGGTTAATGTGTCAACTGGCGGGAAGCCCTCAGATACATTTTTGAGAGACGGTGTGGTCCCCGCCATGATTTATGCCAACGCTAATGGCCAGGCAGTCATGGAAGCCAGAATCCTGACACAGACCCCAGGCTGAGGATTTTCCAGAGAGAGTTGGATCAAAAGAAAGAAAGTTAACCTTCTACATCGAGAGAGTGAGCCACACGACACGGTTTCTAAATGGTACACTCAAATACACCCACTCCCACCCACACACACACACACACACACACACATACACACACACACACACACACACACACACACACACACACACACACACACACACACACACACATTAAGACACTCAAATGAGTGAGCCAGTGGTGGTCAAGCTCAATGTCGTGTTTTCCTGCTGTGACTAAACAGTTCTTATCTAAAGATAGCCGTCCTCATAAGATATTCACTTTGTGACCCAGATACCTGGCACAGTGGCACACTCTCCAAGAGTTTAACAAAATAACCTCACACGAGGTACAATTGAAGACTGTTACCATGGTATTAGGCCACACAGGCAGGTGGAAGAATGAAACAGTAATTATTGGTTACAGTTTTGTTCAAGCAGCCCAGAGGTTTTCAGCTGCAGGTTTTCAAACTGTGGGTCGCAACCTATGCTTGTGCATCACAATGCCTCATGGGATTTTTGGCTGGCGATACTATTACGTAAATATACCGTATCCTAGTCTAAATCTTGCATAAGAAACACGGCTTTCAACCTAACAATGTTATCCCATAATGACAAGTAACTTCACGATTAACTACTAAACAGACCAAAACATTATCCCGACCATGAACATTCTCCTATACTACACCATTAAGAATGCTCCTTTACTTCTGAAATGCTTGTCATTGTGATGTGACGTCACGATGTACAAGCCCTATTGGTGGGTGGTAGCAGGGGACTGAGAAGCCACACTAAACTCACTGTTGTCATAAAAGATCCCAGGGCACTTACCGCAGAGAGAGGGGGATTCCCCGGTGTCCTGGCTAAAACTGCCCATTGCCAACCAGGCTCATTCAATCTGGCCCCCTAATCATCCCCCTGTATAATTGGCTGATTCATTAGTTCCCTCATACTCCACCTCAAGCTGGTGTGAGGTGAGCGTTCTGGCGCAGTACCCTGTGGCTTCTTATTTGGAAAAAAGGGGGACCTTTCAGGGCGCACTCACACTAGGCAAGTTTGCCTGTTCCGTGCTGCAGAAAGATTCAGCATGATTCCCCCCCTCCACACTCCCCCCGCTCGCCCCCGTCATACTGCTCCCAAAGGCCGTGGCCTGGGCATGATTGCTATACATACGTCATCACGTCGTAATACGATAAATACGTCTGCGATTGCGACTGCGACTGAATGCTGTCGTCTGCCCAAATTTGAAGTAAACACTCAACTTCAGTATCGCACCAACGTAAACCCACTCGTGAACCGCTTGCCGCCATTGTTTAAAATGATTGTTGTGGGGAAGAAGGGCATGGACCTATAAAGAAAGAAGGGTTGCGCAAGGACTACGTCATCCAGCTCACGTTGCGTATCCGCGCGTGTCATCTCATTAGCATCTGTACTTTGGCCACGGCACAGCTCCCAAGTGGGCCATGGCCAAGGGGCTGTTCCGTGCTGGAATACGGATGGCGTGGTCACACTAGCCAAACGTTCTAGACTTTAGTATGCAAATGAGCACAGGGCCGCGGCCCTAGTGTGAGTGGCCCCTGAATGTACAATTGTGGAATGGAATGAATGCTGACAATGTTTGACTGGAATATGAACCAATCAAACCAACAAAAGATTTGAAAAGAGAGATGTGGCGAAAGGTTATGACCGACAGGGATTCAAACATAGGGTGGTGGAGCCATGTTCTGGTTTTCCCATTGACTCTTACCTTGATAGTGCTCTATTAGAGCGTTTTGTACAGCTGAATGGACCAGTCCCTCTGGGAGATCCCGGAGGTACTGTTTGAGCAGGCTGGCCACGGTGCAGACGTCCCCTTCGGCCAGCAGGTCCACCTCCTCACCACTCTGGAGGCGATGCCTCAGGGACTCGACGGCCCGCACGTTCCCATTCACCCTGAACAGGCCCTCCTGATGCAGGGCTACAGCACAACACACAGAGAAGAAGATGAGTCTGGGTCGCATTCAATTGATCAAACGTCTTTTAATGTGAAAAGAGTATATACGTCTTGAGTCATTTAAAAAAAGTGGATTAGAATAAGTATCCATGATGCATGTAAACTGGTTGTTAGTTGGTTATTCATTAAGTTGGGACCAACGACTGTACGGTTGGGGACCTTTGAATTTGGCTATAAAAATGACAACGCAGTAATTCATACTCCTGCGTAATTGATTTATTGATAGAACAGAAGTTGGACTATCACACGAACACATCTTGCTGCCATGACATAAATAATGAGGTTACAAGGCAAATGTGCTTACTGCAAGGTATTTTAAACGTGGCGTAAAGACAGAGATGACGTTACTTCTAAACATTGAGCTACTTTTACTCTACATCCTGTGTATCGGCATGCGTTTTGTTTCACCAAAAATTGCGTTGGATGCCGTTCCTTTCAAGAAGTCTGTCAATCGTTAAATATTTTGATTGAACGCTTCAGACTTATTGATGCTTATCCATGACTTGATTTTGTGAAACCAAACGCATACCGATACGAAAACAATGAACCAAGCCTTTAGTAGAGATGCCATATTGGTGAGTTTATCAACGTTAAAGATAAGATAAGACTTATATTCTCATTAATAGGACAATCTATTGAGGGAACTGCGTGCGAGGTCGCCAGTCCCGCTTCGGCTGCGGCTAGGCGGGACTTGTTTACCGTTAAATGACCCTGCTACATTCAAAATATACACTAAAATTATAAATGAATATAGTATTGGATACAACGAAGTGATGCAGACATGTTAAACACGCTATTATTGTGGATACAACAATGCTGTATTTTGAATTTTATGCTGTGCTATATTTTTGGTAGGCCTATATATTTTGAACATTTTACTTGAACTAATTTCTGACAAGAACAAGATTTTTTATCAGCATGAGATCCACAACATACCAACATGTGGAACTACAATCAGTCTCCGTCTGTGGACGGTGTCTTATCTAGCTGTGATACATCCAGACTCGCCCTAATTTCCTCAAACCTACAAGTCGCTACTTGTATAGCTCTGCAGTGACACCTAGTGGACCAAAGATCCAGAGAATATTCTAGAACCTCAAACAGAAAGAGATTGTGGGCCTGGCCCATAAACGGGATTTATTGTTACAGATGGGACGGGCAGACTGTCAATAGGTCGTTCCAAAACATTATCTGATTCAGCTCATGCTTTTATTGTGCGGTTTGAATATACTTTTTGGGAATTTGACAGTAAACATACTAACTATGAAATATGACAGCAGATAAAATCTTCTAGACTCATTCCTCAGATCAGAATGCTAGAAGTCACTCCCTTTGACCTTTGCAAAAGACCTGACAAGCCCAATTCAAAAGGACTTTATTTGCATCGACTGAATCAGTGACGGAAAGAGATCAACAACAGCAATAGTACTGCCAACGACATCCTAGTGTATATTTTACATTTCAGCAAATCCCAACAAAAAAGGTTGATTTAAAAAAAATAATAGAATGATGAGTGTAAGTGACACTACAAGACATACATTTACACTTCCAATAAATTACATTACTCTAGCCTTGACCCAACCTTGACTAAGTTATGCATTGGAAAATTCCGAATTGCTCTCTTCTTTCCTACTCTGCTGCACCGTCTCTCAGTCTCCAAGTCCATGAGCAGATCGTGTGTAAACACAAAATCAAAACTTGATTTGTTCGTTTGTAGGCACTATTAGGAAGCTACCCAGCCAGGGCAGTTCATATGTGCTTAGCTGGGTTGGACAAGACACATTTTCAGCTATGGGAGCTGCTAAACCGCAAAATTGTATATAATGTTTGTCAACTGATGGCAAACTGCCTAACTTTGTTACCTGTCATACACCATGAGAGGAGGTGAGTTGAAAGAAAAATGTCTGTTTTGCATCTTGACATAGACAATGTCTGCAATTAAACATGGGTCTTAAAGGTCCCATGGCATGCTACTTTAAGTGAGGCTTTAATGTAGGTATTAGTGGGCACCTAACACAGTATTTGAAGATGTTCACGAGATTCAGCCGTGGTGCAGAATTACAGCCACTATGAGCAAGTCGCACATTGAGCTTTTCCCAAACGCGCCGTTTCGGTGTCTATTGCTTTAATGAAAATGAGGAGGAGAGAGGTGGGTCAAGGAGGGGGGTGGGGGTGTGGCCCTGAGCAGCTTTTGGCTTTTTGCACCACCGCCTCAGAAGCGGGCGGTTGTGCCTTGCGGCGGCGCCTCGTCAGCGGGCTTACTTACTACATCTGGAGCTCTATTTCTAAATAATATATTATACATCGATATGTATAACACATCTAATATCTAAATTGAATGTATAGGCCTACTTTGTTTCTGTTACAATTTCTCTGCTCAAGTTAGAGGGCAGATGTTAAATAAATAACTAAATAAATATATATATGTATTGAATTAAGAATCTCTTAATTCAATATAATCTCCTTTTTTTTTTGTGGAATAAAGGCAATCTATATGCATGTCCCAAACCGGCCCCCAGCCCCTTATTACCGTGCGTGCGTAGATGCTCCACCATCCTGTGCACCACTCTGGGCACCCCGTACTCTTCCGCCACCAAGCCCAGTGCGCACAGCTCCGACAGGGGCACTCCAAACTGCCTGCTACCCTGGGCCTCCGCAGTGGCGATGGCTGTGGTGGTGGCGACGCTGTTGGAACTGGAGGTGCTGCCGGTGATGGTCCAGGGCCTGAGCATGGGGAGCTGTACCATCTTCTTCATGTCCTCCTTGACCTGCACGGCGGCCTTGTGGTGCTGTGGTTAGGAAGGAGAGGGAAGGAGGCAGAGAACAGCTCCGTCAGACCCAGCTGGCACTCTGGCCACTGTGGGCATCGAGGAGGTGGAGGTGCTGGAGGTGGAAGCTGGCATTCAGGTTAGCGTTGTACCAGTGCCAGAAGAGACACATTAGGATCCAGATAAATGGGCCACCTCTCGCTCGTTATAGGGCCCCAGACGGGTCTGGGTCTCGACACACTTCAGTCATAGTGTGTGTGTCATGTCATGTGTGTTAGGAGCCGGTAGCACCAGACTGGGTTGAGAACTAAGCAATACAAAGAGAGAGAGAGTCTAGAGAGGTAGAGGGGAGGGCCTCTCTTTGTGGTAGTTGCTACGACAATTGTCTGGTTACCATGCAACACTTTGAACTGCAGGAAGGGGAAGGGACTGTACCTGCACATACTTTATATGTGTGCTCTTTCTTTTCTTTTACACACACACACACACACACACGCGCGTGCACGCTCACACACGCACACGCACACAAGTATACACATACACAAAGAGAGTATAGCATATATATGAATGCCCACTTACTCAGGTTAATCTAATAAGTAGATAACCTACAATTCAGTATCTAAGGTATAATGCACAATAACAGACATGTATGATAACTTGAAAGAGCCTTTCTGTTTGTTTCTGTGATAAAGCTGCCACACAGCCCATAGAGATAAGCAATAACACATAGGAGAAGGAGAGCATGCGTAGCCAAGGGCTCAGTGTGTGTTTGTCAGGGCTTTGCTGTTGTCAAACAGAAACATATGGTGAGGCAATATGACGAACGCCCTGTTGCAGCCCTTTAAAACCCAGGGAATATTTGTGATGTGTGTGTTTGTCGTGTGTATGTGTGTGTGTGTGTGTGTGTGTGTGTGTGTGTGTGTGTGTGTGTGTGTGTGTGTGTGTGTGTGTGTGTGTGTGTGTGTGTGTGTGTGTGTGTGTGTGTGTGTGTGTGTGTGTGTGTGTGTGTGTGTGTGTGTGTGTATATCACAGCTGCAAGGCAGGCACTGATACCTTATCCAAGTTGCAAATAAGCAAGCTGTGCCACCTGTTGCACCCATGGCTGCAACCACACATGCATGCACACACACACACACACACACACACACACACACACACACACACACACACACACACACACACACACACACACACACACACACACACACACACACCCACACACACACACACATGCACGCATTCACACAGACATACGCATACACACAAACACACATGTTTAAACAGACTAAAGAGATGCTTTTTAATCTGTCCTATGCAAAAACACACATTCTTGTGTGTAAACAGAGTCAACCTTGAGTCAATATTTCTCTCACAGACGGCTGAAGATAACATTAAGGGTTATTATGACTATGATCATATTAAAATGATCCTCCTTGCTACTGGGAAGAGATGATCCTTTAAAAGAGTACTGAACTGGTGTTTACAAGGATCGTAGTGGCGGAGGACATGATTTTAACACGGACGCATCAACCATGGACCTGCAGACCGGGTTATTCATTTTATTTGTTCAATCTATATTTGATATTTTTATTACAACCATATCAATTAAAATATGGAACAGCCGCTTCCTATATTACAGTGGGTGGCCGTGGACTGTTCCTAACGCCCAATAAGGAGGAGGGTTACCCTTTTAAGAGGATTGCTACATTGAGACACTTGATTGCTACGTTTTTGGCTTTATAAGCCATTGGTCAATAAATTAGGAGAAACTAAAGATATTTCCCATGTTGGTCATGTGACATGGCTTCCAGCAGATGGAGGGAGGGGGGAGGAGGGGGGCTTGGGGGGTCCTTCCATTCCTCCAGTTCAACCAAGGCTGGGCTTGGACCGAAAGCTTGGACTCTAGTTACACAACTCTTGTACACATTAATGGAGGAAAAAGCTAAAAGACAAAACAAGACCTAATTATGTTTTTACTTACTTGTGAGTTTTATTTGCCAGTTTTATTTATCACTTTGTATATTATTTCTATGTGTGTGCATCCGTAAAACTTTCATTATTTGATTAGACATTTTTCTTTTAATATATATATATTGATACATATATTATTTTTTTTGGACAGTCATGTTATTGTCACGTCACTTAACAGTGTTTGCATGGACCTACAAGTGGCCTACACATTTTCAGTTCTCATGAATGCGCTCTGTGTTTTGGTCAAGCAGCCAATGTTCACGTGTGTAGCTATATCCACACGCTTGTTTTATGATGCTATGAGTCAACATGCATAACAAACATAAGGCAGACTGATGCGCAGAGCTGCTCTGGTCGTATCATTGGATGTGACAAACAGATGGTACTCATGTAGAAGATAGAGGGCAGGAGATCTTCAACAGAGCTAACCCTAACCCTGATCCTTCCAGGATTTGGTGCTCACACCATCCACATTAACAGGAGGATGGCATAGCAACCACAAACTAGGCTGGGGGTTGAAGATATGAATACCAAAGGCATACACTTCGTATCCTCAGGACACTGGGAGTCATGGCAACGGAGAGTTGGATGACAGCCAGAGAGGTCAGAGGTCATGATAGTTCAGAAGATGGATGATTGTGAGTCAGCGTACAGCTAGCTATTGAATATTTATAGGCTGTAGTACAGGTCATTAATTGTATAAACATTTGTATTAAGCTTTTATCGAGAGAACAATCAAAGCATACAAACACAATTACAAACTGCAACAAAAAATGTCCAGTGGGCTAGTGGGGGTGCTTGTGGTGGAGTGTCCGAGTCTGACGATGACTGTAGCCTGACAGACGTCTCATGTCCTTGCTAAGCCTGTCTGAGCTAGGCCTGCTAGTGACAGACCGCACACAGCAGATGTCCCCAAAATCTGGCCTTGCAAACACATGCAAGCACACACTGAAACACACAAACCGACAGTTGCATGCATGCACCCTGACATACAACACAACACAACACACAGAGGCACACACAATTACAGACAAGTGTAAACATCCACATGCATTCCCACAGTATGCCTCTCTCTCTCTCTCTCTCTCTCTCTCTCTCTCTCTCTCTCTCTCTCTCTCTCTCTCTCTCTCTCTCTCTCTCTCTCTCTCTCTCTCTCTCTCTCTCTCTCGCTCTCTCTCTCTCTCTCTCTCCCTCTCTCTTTATCTAACACTTATACACAAACACACAAGCACAATCACACACCTCCAATCAACGCCGGTTTTCTTGAAAGGACAACACAAGCTAATGTGTGATGGGCCGGGTCTATTGTTAGCGAGGAAGTCTATTGTGGTCCACCTATAAATCTTCATCCCTGCTCCCTTCCCCCCAACCGTTACAACATTCTCACACAAATGCTGACACGCTCACAGACACCTCGGTATGGGACTTTTCTGACACAGCTGGGAATTGCAATTGTTTGCTTTTATTCATTTACAACTAGACATGTTTCTATTTAGCCTACACTTTTATCCAAAGCAATTTACAAGTGAGGTTGAACAATAGAATCATACAAGTGCAGATAAGCGACGCAGAGGCTGTTGGGTATCTTTTTCCGTTATGATTTTGACAAAAAAGTTAAAATGAACTCAACTAAAATGGAAGGAATGTATTGTTGTTGCCGTGCTTAGTTGTTTAAATGTGTTGCATACTTCGCGACTTGTGGCAGTGGCTCTGTTTCTTTAATTTTCTTCGCAGAGGGAAGGACAAGACCAAGCATGTGCCTCCTCCTAAGAACACCCCCTCGCCGAACCTCTCTCTTTCCCCCTCCCTCTCCTTCCCCTCTCTCCCTTGCCTTCCCCCTCTCCCTCTCCTTCTCTCTCCCTGGCCTTCCGCGTCTCTCTCTCTCTCTCTCTCGCTCGCACGCGCACACACACACACACACACACACACACACACACACACACACACACACACACACACACACACACACACACACACACACACACACACACACACACACACACACACACACACACACACACACACAAACACACACACACACACACACACACACACACACACACACACACACACACACACACACACACACACACACACACACACTCCCTGTGGGTGGTCATTCGACCAACTGGCAGCCAAAAATTCACCGGCAGCATGAGACAACTGTTTGACTCTGACCCTCCCATGTGATACAAGGAAGGATTATGCAAAATAAACGAGTTTTAATGAAACCCAATGTTGTCATCCAGTAAGCTCAACTTTTCCATTCTGCAGTGAAACATTTAATGGAAACCTAAGTTTGTTTAAGTTGCCGGCCACATTTTCCCTGTAATAATCCAGGCTGTGAATGATTCTTAGACAGGGAGAGAGAATGTAGGGTTGGTATAAAGTATAAAGCTGCATGTGTTCTGTGTTATTTTGGCTGACTCAAAGGGAAGCTATGCGTGCGTGAAGAACAGTAGGACAGTGGGGGAAGAATGTTCTGTGGAAAAGTGTCCAAGATAATATGGAGGAGTTGGAAGTAAAACCACTTAAGTTGCTGCCACTCTAAAGTTTTAGTTCAAGAAAAAAAACAAAGACAGATGTCCTACACATACCCTCTGTCTCTTCAAAAGTATACAGTGTATGTATGTGTCTCTCTTTCTTTCTCTGTACAGACACGCACATAATTCTTTGACATCACAAAAGTGTTGAAGACATGCTCATGTTGAGTAGTTTTTTCTATACTTCTGTTGTTGATCAGGTCTTGTACTCACACAGATAGTCAGAGCTCCGGCCCCCATTCTCCAACAGAGGAGTAGGGAAGGATGAAGAGAAAAAAATACTCCTATCCTTCTTCGTCCTCTTCCTACTTTCTCCTCACTCCTTCTTGAAGGGACACCACTTTAAACTTTCCTCCACAGTCAGGACTAGGTTTCATCATCCTCACGATTTCTACCACAAACTAAAACAGATAATCCCAAATGGAGAAGAAAGAAGAAGAGAGGGACTCCCTCAAAATAAGCCGGTCTTCATTGAAAGTCTGTGTGCTCCAAACCATTGACACACATTAGTGGCTGGTTTTCTCTCCCTCCTCCCTGTTCCCCCCACCCCTCTCTCTCCCTCTCTCTCCTCCTGGGATGAAATCTGAGACATGCTCTCTCATTGGCTGTTGTGGCTGGTCATGTGACCGTTGGGGTTAAAACCCAAAACTTTGGAGTCTGTGGCATTCATTTTTGTTGGAGCAGGACCAAGGTAGAGAAGAGAATATAGCCAGTAGAAAATGGTTGTTTATGTCTGTCTCAGAAATGGTAGAGTAAGTGTCAAAACCAGGAAGTCACTTACAAACTCTTCACAACTAAAGACACATAGAAATGTTTTTTTATTTTTTTTATTTTGATGGACACATGTACAACAGAATCCATTTAGGTTAGCTTTAAGGTTGACGTTGTCATTACCATATGACATATGCATATATGGCAAGTAGAACATGGCATTCTCTTTATTTACGAAATAAAAAATGTTACATTCAGTAGTTCTGGGATTTGAAGGAAGTAAACATTCTTCTATTTCAGTATTCAGTATTCACAACTCTTATTAGCAGGGCCTTATTGCACACCGTCGAAGAATTTGTCCTTAATTATGGAGGAATGCCTAATGAGTGTTCAAGCTCGTTAACCAGCAACCAATAAAAAAAAGCACCCGAAGGTGTATTTCATCTTAAAGGCAACACCTCAGTCGAGCCCAAGTGGAGCTACCCACATATGCATCATGAAGGTAAATGAAGTCACCCACTCACTCTGAATGACACGTCCATTTAAACTAGGAGGGACATAGCGTTCAGGCATTAAGAGTAAGAAACCCCAGCCAAACCATTTTCTCAAAACTGATATTGTTTCTAAACTCTCTCATAGATGAACTTCCTGATGTTGTCCTCGATCCAGCCGCTGAAGGCCGAGACCCGGGTGAAGACAGAGGGCTTCTTGTCCTTGACGCAGCCCTGGGCCCCGAAGCTCACAATCCCATGGACCTCCCAGCTGGACTTGGTGGCCCCGGTGGTCTGACAGACGAACGGACCCCCGGAGTCACCCTGGAGGAGATTGAAGAAGATTAGGAGGATGCTTGAATGCCAGCCCCAAAACGTTCTGGAGTTCAAAGCCCAATGTCCACAGGGATCCGTGAGCACGACGCCTAATGCGTATGAGAAGGCACATTGACTGCTCCTGAGTGACACATGAGTGAACGCAAGGCGAGTCGCTTTGGATAAAAGTATCTGCTAAATATTCAACGTCTAGCATAACACGGTTGTTTACTTTTTTGTTCTTCCATTTAATGATTTTCTGATACAATTTTTGTTTTCAAATGAATTCTCAATGTCTGCACAAAGATGTATTCTTGTTTCCCATTTGTAAAATAAAGTCAAAACCCATGCCAAAACCCAGTGTGAGTTGGGACAGTTCAAAACGTTGAATTCAACTCCCATTGTTCCTGTCCATCATGCGGATCCGTCTCTCTTTTTCCTAATTATGCACCAAACCAGCCGAAGCCATTTCCAATCACGGTTGATTGGTTCAGAACAAACTGAAGCTATTTGGCTTCTGTTACATAAGTCTCGACATACCATAGCCATTTATATAATACTGGGACGAAAAAAGATGGCATTCTTCTTCTTTCATTATAGAAGACCTAAACTACTGAAGGAACCAAAGGCCAAATGATATTGCGTCAAACCACCACAGTTGTTCTCTTTATCATTTATAGATTCACTAGTTTTACGAGCACATCTCCCATATGTTCCCGTCCTACAGGGACGTCTAGCTCTGTCTCCAGTTGATCATAAACTGACCAGGAAAACGTAGCAGTGCAAACAGAATCAGAATCAGGATTTCTGGTAATTCTGATTCTGATTCTGTCTGCCCTGCTACGTTTCTCTGGTCCGTTTATGATACAGGTTCAGGAGGTACACTTCATGCATGTTAATTTGCCCATAAATAATTGCATTAGAATTGCAAGATGTCACTGAAATGGCAAGTTTTGGGGCACAACTATAAATGGAAGTACCACGGCATTCCCTCAGCAGCTACTCTACGTTGAAGTTAGACCCTGGCTATTCCCGCAGAATTTAGCATACCGCCCTCTGATCTAGCTGTGTTCAGACCCGCATCCATAAGGAGATCCAGTCCGCTCATTGGTCGCTCACCTGGCAGGCTGATTTGAGCTCATCTGGGGACTCATAGCCGGCGCAAATCATCGAGGGTCGCAGGACGTCCCACCAATAGGCTGGCTTACTGCAGGTCCCAAAGTCCACCACTGGGAGGGCGGCTTGGTTCAGCTGCTGGGACACCTTGGGGAACAAGTTCCCTGGTGAGAGAGTCGGAGAGGAAGTGTGATTAGACAGCTAGGAGACAGATTTTACATTCAGATTCATTCAGACTGAGATCCCTCTATTCTCCGAGGGGGAATTGTTGCCATAACAGTTGCTCTGCTCAAGATAATAGATGAAAGAGAATAAAATAAAGGTAAGTTAAAATAGGGGATCGAACCAAGAACCTCGGGGCTACGGGGGTAAATTCCCTAGACACAAGAGATCTTCGCTATCCCACACGTTAATTAACACACATGCTATCTCTAGGGAACCTTTAATTAACGTGACTGCAAGGGTGTCACTTTGAGTTGAAAAAAGCTGGGGACGTAAGGGCTCAGGAGAATATATTTTTTCTTTAACGATGTGCAATGTGCGATGTAACACAGCGATTGGTATGGGGTCAATAGATAATTAGATAAGTAGATTACGGCAGAAAGAATTGCATAATGCCGCATCGAAATTGCACAGCCTAGGCTATAACAGAGTAGAAGCAGATAGTATCTAGAGTTTCCACAAACACTTGGTGTTGATTCAGAAATATACCAGTCCCATTCTTTACAGTCATCAGTGTTACAGTAATCTTATTTTAAGCCAATTAGTCAATAATCGACAATACCGCATTCTGCTACGCTACTGTGGAAACTGTGGAGCAAAGTCTCAACTTTTCTCGGTTTTGGGACCTCAGTGGTGGAACGAGCTCCCTGCCGCTCTCAGGACCGCAGAGTCGCTCACTATCTGCCGAAAAAGACTCAAGACTCGCCTGTTCAGAGTCCACCTCGACACTGCATAGCCACCTTCCCCCTTCTGGCCACCATTGTACACTGTGTTGTATTGTATTGTATTGTATTGTATTATAGTACTTAACTGTGTAGCAACTGTGGTACCTGCTATCATGGCTGTAACACGGGGAATTGATTAGCCTAGCGATTGTGGTACTTGCACTTGGTTCTATGAACATCCTTTCTGTACCGACAGCGATATATTGATGCACTTCTTATGACAAATGTACCTACTTATTGGAAGTCGCTTTGGATAAAAGCGTCTGCTAAATGCCCTAAATGTAAAATGTAAACTGTAAATGTGTGTGTGGACGATGGTCGGTTTAAGCAGCCTCATCTGGCCCGATTCGGACTAAGTAGACTGTGGGGTAGGGTGAGGCTACACACCTGTTTTGCATTGAAAAATCAATGTGCAAAGGTTAAACCAGCCATCACAACACACACCCACTCATAGAGATCTCCTACATGGCAACATGGATCGCCATCTCGACGTACTATTGTCCTTCAATCTCTACAATACACCGGTTTACAACCTCATTAGTGAGTGTGACGGCCAACTGGGTAGCGTGTAGCAACAAACATTGCTACAGCGTCATTTATAGTCAACGTGACGTGCCTTTTGTGAAGTGTATGTGCAGTTTGCACACTCTTGGAGCTTCTAAATGTACTGCAACGTAGGATGAGTGAGCAGCGCGCGTTGGGCATGATGTTGGCTAGCCAGCGACTATAAAGTCACTGCCACCCCCCCTACCTTTCTCGTCACCCCAGCCGGTGACGTAGCAGGGGGTCCCGGCGGGCAGCACTGCCCCGGGCGCGGGCATGCACACGGGGCTGATCTCCCGGGTCATGCTGACGGGCCGCGCCAGGTGCACCAGCGCCACGTCGTTGCTGATGTCGCCGCGGTCCGTCTCGTAGACGAAGCCCGGGTGGCGCACGATGCCGTCCACCTGGTAGCAGGCCTCCGCCGAGGGCACGTCCCCGGACGAGTTCATGTGGTGCTTTCCCAGACACATGCGCCAGAACGTGGAGTTGTTCAGCGGCCTAGAGGGGGATCGGGGTGGATGGGGGGCTAGTTGGTAGTTGTTGGTTGTGTATTTGTTTTGGGGTATGTTGTAAGTGTTTTGTGTGAGGAGATATTGTATGTGTGTGTGTGTGTGTCTGGTTGGCCATGTGTGTGTCAGTATCTGTGTGTGCTTTTGTGTGCACTCATGTATGTGCAAGTGTGTTATGAGTAATGCGTGTCAGGTTGTGTGTTTGCGCAGTACATGTGTGGATGTGTGCGTGCTGCCGCTACTTGCATCATGAAGCAATGGGCCGCAGTGAGGATCCACTCCTCATGGATCAGGGAGCCTCCGCAGCCGTGCATGTAGGGAATGGCAGCCATAGGAGTAGCCTGGCAGGCAGAGAGCACAATAAAGGACCGTCTCCGGACTCTCTCTCTCCCCTGTCACTTGTTCATTCACTCTGCTCATAGTTACAATGTTCACACAACGTTTGAGATCACTGAATGTATCCACAAACAGAAGTAATTAAACACATGCAAGATCACAAATAAAGAAGACTGGTAGAGAGTGAGATAAAAGAGAAAGAAGAGGGACAGTAGTGGCGAGAGGATGAAGCAGGATAGAGGGAGATAGCTATCACTTATAGCACGATCACAAAGAGACAACCCATCAATCAAGCTGATCAGCTGACTGTACCGGAGATGGAGTGCGAGAGGTAGGGGGCAAAAGAGACAGAGTGCGAGGGTTACCTGCATGGATACTTGCCAGGGCCAGGAGTGGGGCACTGCCTCCACCCCGTTGACCACCCTGAGGGTGGCGGTGTTGGGGGTCACTGCCGGGCTGCCACAGTCCTCCGGCCAGGCTGGGAATAGCAACCACAGCTACAGGATGAGTGGGCTGCAGTCTAGCACTACCATGTATTTAGCCACTCGGTGGTGCTATGTGCTACATGCTGTGGTTACATGTCGGCATTGTGCTATAGGCTATATGCTATTGGACTATGTGCTAGATTTCATAATTTTTTCGATAGTTATTTTCTGGATAAAAGCATTATGATTCCGTAATAATTCTCATTGTTCAACGGCTCATTGAAATAGATGGAGAGACGTTGTGGTGCTTTTATCCAATCTTTGCATTTCCAATATGGCGGCGACGTAAGATCCAAAGGCCCATGCGGTGTCTATGTATATATGTCTATGCTATTAGCCTTTGTGCAATAGGCTAGGTGTATAGGCTAGGCGATCTAGGCTAGGTGCTCCAGCTATGTTACCATCCAGACTATGGTTATGATGACTCACTGATGTTGATGCTGTCCCATGGGTTGACGGGTGGAGGAGGCAAAGTGGGGAACACGTTGGCGTCGGTGGTCCAGTACCCACGGAAGCCACTCTGATGATTGTCTCCGTTGCTAAGGAACCGAATAATTGCTGTGTTGCTGTCGATGGTGATCTTCGGAGGCGGGGAAAACCCACAGAACCGACCTTCAAAACAACACAAAAAAAGAGAAAAACATCCATCAGTGCCATGGCAACGACGAAAAATATATCTATGGATACAATTATCAGCCTTATCATCTATGTATATAATAGTTTCAAACCCATCTTTAACACAAGTAGTCTACTACCAACCTTTGGATGACATGTCCGTCCCCTGGAAGATATCCACGTAGTCTAGACACATGCCGAGCTGGTTGACAGCCTGGACCTCAAAGTGTGTGAAGGCCAGGTGTATGGCGGTTGCGGAGGGGATGGTGATATGCCAGGTGCAGACGGCCTGGCCGGGGTAGTCGCTGGGCCAGCCTGGGGAGGTAATCTCCCCCTGGTTGCTGCTGAAGCGACCTCCACAGGCAGCTGGGGAGGACCGACGCGTTGAGACAGTGTGGGAAAGAAGTGGAGGTTGGCTGGTCGTTGTATTGTGTGTGTGTTTGTGTGTGTGTCATTAAAGTTATAGGGATACAAAAAAATTCTTTGGGAAAAAGGCGACGGTTCGTTTTATGTTAATCTAAGATGGCGTTGTGGCCCATAATTCACACTTCAGCATCTACATCACAACTATCTCATCAAGTCTTTGAACAACAGCTGCAACAATTTGATTAGTCACTCCAGTAACCCTTCTTCTTCTTCTTCTTCTTCTTCTTCTTCTTCTTCTACAATCTCACCCTGGGAGGCGGGGTCCACGGCCTTCCAAGAGGCAAGGAAGCCGGTGTCCACCACGCGGGAGTTGGAGGAGAAGCTGATGTGGAGCTCCTCTCCGTGGCTCACAAGGTCCTGAGGAGCGCTGTGACTGCAGAAGGTTCCTAAGAGGAGGGGGAGAGGGCTGAGCATGAGAGGCCTCTACTATGTAGGGTACTATGCTATGCTACCATAACCAGGCTGTGTGTGCTCCTGTACCCAGGCTATGTGTGCCACTGTACCCAGGATATGCTACTGTACCCAGGATAGGGTACTGTACTCTGGCTATGGTACTGTACCCAGGCCTTTCCACTGTACCCATGCTATGTTACTGTACCTAGGCTGCCCAGGCTGTCTGTGACGGAGAGCTTGTCGTTGATGCAGAGCATGCTCTCCTCAAGGCTCAGCTGGTGGAAGTGGAGGTGAACTAGCTGGCCGGCGGGGGCTCTGATGGTCCACTGGCAGGCGGCCTGGTTGCTGTAGCTACCGGGGAAGCCCATGGAGGAGATGTTTCCCCCGGTAGGGCCACTCAGGACCTTGGGCCCGCCACATCCAGAGGCTACACAATGACAGGAGACAGAGGGCTATGTAGAGAATTCAAATTCTGAGGTTGTGTTTAACTGTAATACTTAAGTACTGAATATGACTGTGGTATTAAGGTAATATCTTGGTTGAGATGTACCATAGTTGTGGAATTTAGAAATTTTGGAACTCTTCACCGCCACTTATAATACAAAATGATGTTTTACTGACCCTGGTTTCTCTGAACCATAGCTACTCCAGTTGATTGATCGAAATGCCGTCATGCAATTTGGATTGTTTTGGTTTGATTGTATTCTCAGCATCACTTCTAAGTTGTGGTTCAGATGCGCCAAATGTAAGATGTTTGGGGTTGCAAAAATGTTAAGACCCTCAAAGTGACAATGCGTGTGCGGTGAAGGTGGATAGCGGTACATCAGAAGCGGCGGCGGGCGCCGTACTGTGGGTGCGGTATATGTCCCTGCGGATGGCGTTGTGGACCCAGGGGATGTAGGCGGAGGAGCGGGTGAACACAGAGGGCTTCTTGTCCATGATGCAGCCGATGGGGCCGAAGCTGGTGATGCCGTGCACCTCCCAGGGGCTGGTGGGGGAGTCCTGGCACACCAGGGGTCCGCCTGAATCCCCCTGTGGTAAACACCCAGCAACCAACCCATCAGAGATCCACCGATGACATCCAGGCCCGGTCACTGAACAGCACCCAACACACATTGGGTACGTTGGCAACGTTTGGGAGGGGGTGATATTTGGAGGGGTGGTAATGTTCCCTGCCGTCAAATCTGTCCCCACCTCTCTCAAGATGACATCGTGAAAGAGGTGGAGCCAGATTCAACGCCTTTTTGGATGTGGCCACCCATTCATTGATATGAATGGGTGGGTGCACATGCTGGTAACTACAGATAACAGGCTTTTGTCAATAGCATTATTGTGGGCTCGGCTGTCATGTGATTGGCTCACTCTGATTGCATGATTGTGTTATTGGAGATATGCCTGCAGCATTTATTTAAGCATATTTATTCCAAGCAGCATCAACACCGACAACAAAATGTCCATATCACTATAGGGTCAACATCTATAAATCCATTGTTAAAGCTCCTTTGTCCGGTTCAACCTTTAAAATACGTGTTTTCTTCTGCAGTGTTAAATGTTGTTTACTGTATTTGTATCACATGCTGCTGCTGTGGCTGGCAAGTTCTTTCCTGTCAAAGAGATGCTGGAGGTCTTCCAAGTGGAGGCCTGCCTGGGTGTGTATCTCACCTGGCAGACGGACTTGAGCTCGTCAGGAAGGGTGTACCCACAGCAGATCATGGAGCTCTTCACCTGGAACCACCAGTAGTCCATCCTCTTGCAGGTGGCGTAGGGCATCACGGGCAGGGCCACCTGGTTCAGCGCCTCTGCCACCTTGGGGTTCATGGAGCTGCCTGGTTCCCATGGAAACACCCAGAAAGGTTGCTCATTCGGTTGAGGTAATACAAAAAAACGTTTTTCTTTCTTCCGTGCTTGCTTTCGTTGATTGGCTTTTAATTTATTGTATTTATTTGTATGCTTGTATGCTTGAGCTCGGTTTCGTCATTTTCTATATGTTTTTTGTCATATATTTCTTTGATTTAAATTTATCTGTGTTGCTGCCATTCCCTGTTTAAAAGCAAAATGTTTACCATCATGTTTTTTTATAAATGGGAGATGGTGTGTTGGCATCTCTTTCATAGGGATCTGTGGATCCATGTAGTTGCTGGGCAGAGCCAGCAGAGGGCATGCATGGGTGGTGAACATTCACTTTAGAAGGAAAGGAAGCTCTCCAACAAAAGGATGCTATGAGTGTGCATACTGTGTATGTACTGTATCTGAACTGCAGGTGCACAGTATATGTACTGTATGTGTACTGTATGTGTACTGTATGTGTGCTGTATGTGTGCTGTATGTGTACTGTATGTGGGCTGTATGTGTACTGTATGTGTACTGTATGTGTTCTGTATGAGTAGTGTATGTGTACTGTATGAGTAATGTATGTGTACTTAATTAGTAGTGTATGTGTACTGTATGTGTGCAGTATGTGTAGTATATATGTGCTGTATGTGTACTTAATTAGTAGTGTATGTGTACTGTATGAGCAGTGTATGTGTGCTGTATGAGTACTGCATGATCAAAGCACGAGCACAGTACAGGTATTCTACAAGTATCGCATGTATCATACAAGCAACCTTGAGTAGGTCAGAATTAGACAGCATAAGAGTTCTTAAGAGCACACACACACACACACACACACACACACACACACACACACACACACACACACACACACACACACACACCAACAAGCCTCCTCAAAATGAAGCCCCACCGGTTTCGTCTCCCCAGCCCGTGGCGTAGCAGACCTTCCCCCCTGTCAGGACCTCGTCCGGGCTGGGCAGGCAGGCGTACGCCACCTCGGGGCTCTCTTCCACCGCGCCGCTCAGCCGCACCAGGGCGATGTCGTACTCCACCGTGGGCAGGGTGGGGTACTTGAAGCCCTCGTGCCGGAAGATGCCGGACACCTGGAAGCAGCGCTCGCTGGGCTCCTCATAGGTCAGGTTGTGTTTGCCCAGACACATGCGCCAGCGCTGCAGCTCGTCCGCATAGCTACCAGGGGTCAGAGAAATAATGAACAGTGATTATGGATTATTAATCGGGAAAGGTGCACCTGCACTAAAGACGTTGCTTTTTCGTGTTCTGTGTTTACGGACAAGATAGGGAACACTGTGTTTACCGATATGGTAAAATAGTATGGTTTACTGTTTATTGTAAATGTCGCTATACATTGTAAAGAGTATTTACAGTGTTTACAGTTGACTGTAAGCAGTATTTGTCCTAAAACACTTTGTTGTGGTTGTCACTCGAATAATGCAGGAGAGTGAAGACAGACAGGAAAGTGGGTGGAATGAGAAAGTGTTACACTAACCAACCAGTCTGTCTCCACTGTCCTGAGTATCAAAAACACACGCACGCACACACACGCACGCACACACACACACACACGCACGCACGCACACACACACACACACACACACACACACACACACACGGGGGGGGGGGGGGGGGTAGGTGGTTCCCCCAGCTTGTCCACTAAGCAGGTCTGCATACGTGGTTAGTGTTGTGCCTTGATACGTAGGACATTGAAGACAGACAGGGAAGTTGGTGGACCAAGAAAGACGATGACGTGACTGGAGGTGGGCATCCAACTATGGAACATGATCTTGAAAATGTATAATGGGGATCAAATACTGGAAATTCCAATCTCAAGCTTGGTGGCTTTACTGGCTTGCCTGGTGATAGTGGTTTAAACATGAATATAAATTGGGTTAGAGGGCATAGACGTCAAAGCCAGGGTAATTCTTGAAAACCAAAGGGTGCCAGCATAACCCTGGCAAAACCCTAACATCTGGCTCTCCAGATGAGGCAAATGGTCTTCATGAGTGATTCTGGCTTAACAGAAACATACACCGCAAAATGAAACACACAATATAATGGGTCAGCACTGAATAACGACACAGAAAATATATTCCCACATCCCAGAAGAGCTGTCTTTATGTTTCGATTTTGAAGAAACAAATGGCAGCTGGATGTTTCCCCAGTTGAGTGTACATGTTGTGGATGGAAGCCTTACTTTATGAAGCAATGGGCTGCAGTGAGCACCCAGTTCTTATGAATCAGTGTGCCACCGCAGGTGTGAGAGAAGCTTGGAGTAGGACGATTCGCTGGCCACACCTGTTAACACACACACACATCCATGTACCAGGTCTTTAGAGACATTATGATAATTCTGATGGAGGGGGAGTGAGTGAGTGAGAGAGTGAGTGAGTGAGTGAGTGAGTGAGTGAGTGAGTGAGTGAGTGAGTGAGTGAGTGAGTGAGTGAGTGAGTGAGTGAGTGAGTGAGTGAGTGAGTGAGTGAGTGAGTGAGTGAGTGAGTGAGTGAGTGAGTGAGTGAGTGAGTGAGTGAGTGAGTATAAGCTCTTACCTGCATGGACACCTGCCAGGGCCAGGAGTTGGGCTTAGCTGGTTCTCCGTTAACGATGCGGGCGTTCACAGTGGGGGGGGTTGTAGGTTTTCCACACGTCACAGGCCAGTCTAGAGTAAAACACACACACACACACACACACACACACACACACACACACACACACACACACACACACACACACACACACACACACACACACACACACACACACACACACACACACACACACACACAGCAATAATTATTCTTACCCATGTTGTGTTGTCTCAATATCCTCTGTTACTTAAAGACTGGGGGCTAAACCTTGATGTGTTGGGTTCTAAACCTTGGTGTTTTGGGTTCAAAACCTTTGTGTGTTCGGTTCTAAAACTTTGGTGGTTGGTTCCTGAACCTTGGTGTGTTGAGATCTAAACCTTGGTGTTGGGATCTAAACCTCTGTGCGTTTGATTTTAAACCTTGGTGTGTTGGGATTCAAACCTTGGTGTGTTGGGTTCTAAACCTTTGTGTGAATAGTTCTAAACCTTGGTGTGTTGGGATCTAAAGCTTGGTGCGTTGGGTTTTTAACCCTTAGTGTATATGGTTCTAAACCTTTGTGTGTATGTTTCTAAACCTTGGTGGTTAAGATCTAAACCTTGGTGTATGGTGCTAAACCTTGGTGGTTGAAATCTAAACCTTGGTGTATGGTGCTAAACCTTGGTGCCTTGTGATCTAAACCTCGTGTGTATGGTTCTAATTAACCTGGGTGTGATGGGATCTAAATCTTGGTTTGTTGGGTTCTAGACCTTGGCGTTTGGGTTCTGAACCTTGATGCGTTGGGATCTAAACCTTAGTGTTTTGGGAGCTAGACCTTTGTGTGTTTGGTTCTAAACCTTGCTGTGTTGGGATCTAAACCCCAGTTCCCAACGGTTCCCCCGATTCCAACAGTTCTTAGTAGCACTAGGAGCCACTAGGAGTCGTCCTAGTAGTACAGGATACCTATGGCGAGGTCGTCCCAGGGGTTGGGTGGGGGCGGGGGCTCGGTGGGGGCGGGCAAGCTGGCGTCTGTGGACCAGTAGGCCCTGAAGCCCGAGCCTTCGGTGAACAGGTCAGAGGTGAAGCGCATCACCAGCCTGTTGCCCTTCGTCTGGATGGACGGCGGCAGCTTGGAGCCACAGAATGGACCTGGACGGGTTCGAAAGACGAGGAACAACATAACGGTGGAGAGGTGAGTCGAAGCTGTCAGTAGTGGAGGTAAAAGACTTTCTACAAGCACCGGCTTGCACTTTCAAAGTAATAGGTAGTATACCCGCTCAGATTCAGGGTCAAGTTTCATTCAGTTTTAGCATTCAGAATCAACTTTGGCAGGCAAACCAAACATTTTCAATGAACACATCACAGTTGAGCAAGTTTCTCTTTTAATAGACAGAAAAAAAAGTAAAGTCATGCTACCTTGTTGCTGTCAATAACAGTAGAGCAACAACAACTTTGTGCAGTCTTGGTTTTTCTGTTATAGTAATTGCATATTTCTTTAAATGTCAGTGGTTTTGTGAGGTGACCACAAGCATTCACTTTATATAGTTGTCTGACCATTCTTCGATGAGTACTTTCACTGCCTGATTGCACCACGTCTGACCAAGACTCATTTTAATGAGAAAAGTTATATTCCTGGCTGAATATATTTAGCATTTCCAGTTTTTGCAATTGTGTATGCCTACATTCAACCCATAATACATTGTTTTTTGGACGCTTCCCATTGTTGGGTCAGATCCCTTGATGATCAACAGTTGTCATGGAAACTGTGCAGCTCTTTTGTGAGAGCATGGAATTAACACCAGGGACAGGGTTCAAGGTTCGCTAGGAATGTAACAGTTTGAATAAAACCTCCGCCAAATGACGTGCAATTTCATGGACACAAAAATGGTTGCAGTGTCCTATATCCACAAACAGGGGGCGCTATTCCCCGCAATCCTCAAAAGGAGGACATGTACACTGTAGTTCTATGATAAATATGTACTTCTATGAGGGAGGATGGTGGTGGACCGCTTACCATAATTGTCCAACAGTACGCCATCGCCGGTTCTGATGTCCTGTATCTCGACGTAGTCCAGACATTTTGGGCTCATCAGAGATTTGGCCTCGATGTCAAAGTGGGTGAAACTCAGCTGGATGCGTTTGCCCACTGGCACCTCAACGGTCCACAAGCACTCTCCATTGGGCTTGTAATTCATGGGCCAGTTTGGGGATTTGATGATCCCATTCTCCTGGTGGCTCGACACGCCACAACCCTGGATCTCTAAGATGGCGGCAGGGACAGAGAGAGAGAGAGAGGAGAGATAGCGGAGAGAGGGGGAGAGGACCAGGGGGTACGAGAGAGAGGGAACAAGGGGGTGTAAGATGATGGGGGGGGGGGGGGTCAGTTATTAGAGGTAGAGGATAGTGGAGGAGAGTGTGGAGAGGGGAAAGAGAAGGAGGGAAAGAGAGAGAGAGAGAGAGAGAGAGAGAGAGAGAGAGAGAGAGAGAGAGAGAGAGAGAGAGAGAGAGAGACAAAACACCAACGTTGTCAAAATGTGTGAGATTGTACAGTATCTGTGAGAGATAAGTGATGATTAGATGTCCTCTTGACCCGATACCAGCGTGCCACCAGATAATGCAACACATAATAGAGTAGAAGGGGATGATGTACACCCGCCTAATGCATGACCCAGATTCAACATTTCAAAATGTACAACGTGTGTGTTGTGGGCAGCCTTCCCCACAACACACACGCTAAACGTGCCTTTTCAAAAAGTACTATATTCACAACAGAAAGGGGATCAATTATTCATAGTATTTTAATGTGACAATAGTGGAATCCATGAATCAATAGAATCAGTCCAACCAAACGCAGTCACTAAATAACAGATCAACCCCCCCCCCCCCCCCCTGTGCACGACCACTACCTAGGGTTTCTTTCCCAGCCCAATCCCAGTGCGAGTTTGGTTAATAAATAATTCACTATTATACATGCCCAAGACTATCAGCCTCACAGCATCACACGTGTGTCTGACAGCGCTGCAGGTGAGCCTGCAGTTATCTGGAGGTGGGAGGAGAGATGGGGGGGAGGGGGATCTCTGGACGCCAGGCTGTGCAGCAGCATGCGGCGGTGACCTTGCAGCGCTGGGAGAGAGGGGCTTTATGGGCTGGGTCCTTAGGAGGTGCGCAAACGCTCCCACCGACCCAAACCCGTCACTCCGGGTATCCCGTGGCTGGCTCGCTGTGTGTGTGTGTGTGTGTGTGTGTGTGTGTGTGTGTGTGCGTGCGTGCGTGCGTGCGTGCGTGCGTGCGTGCGTGCGTGCGTGCGTGCGTGCGTGCGTGCGTGCGTGCGTGCGTGCGTGTGTGTGTGTGTGTCTGTGCTTGCGTGTTTTTGCATGCAGAACACGGCTGCTTCATCTATGTGTCTCTGTGCATGTTTGCTTGAGTGTGTGTGTGTGTGCGCATGCATGCACCTGTATTTGTGTTTTAGGTATGTGTGTGGGAGTACAGGCGTGTAAATGAGTGCCGTGTGTACGCGCACTCATGCTTGTGTGTCAGTGTGCATGTGTGTGCTTTTGTTAGTGTCTGTGTGTACGTGCACTCATGCTTGTGTGTTTTTGTGTGCGTGTGTTTGTTTATGTATGCATGGGCTTACATGCTCATGCCTGTGTATCTCTGTGTGTGTGTGTGTGTGTGTGTGTTCAAACGTGCGAGCTCATGCCTCTGTGTGTCAGCAGCACGTGTGTGTGTGTCGTGTCGGTGTGTGTGTGGTTCGCTAACGGGCTACCTGGGATGTCCTCGGGGTAGACAGCGCGCCACTTGACGGAGAACCCTCGGTCGGTGAGCCGGCTGTCGGAGCGGAAGCTGACCTCCACGGTGTCGCCGGCGCTCACCAGCACAGGAGGGAGGACGTAGCCGCAGTAAGTACCTGGAGAGAGAGAGAGAGAGAGAGAGAGAGAGAGAGAGAGAGAGAGAGAGAGAGAGAGAGAGAGAGAGAGAGAGAGAGAGGGAGAGGGAGAGGGAGAGGGAGAGGGAGAGAGGGAGGGAGAGAGAGAGGGAGAGGGAGAGGGAGAGAGGGAGAGAGAGAGAGAGAGGGAGAGGGAGAGAGAGAGAGAGAGAGAGAGAGATTGGGTGAGGGCCAAGCGATTGTTTTTTCCTCATTGTTTCTTTGCGCTCAACCACTCCGCGTTTCCCACGTCAAAGCTGAACGGACGCGTGTGCTTAGGTGCACGTGTTTCGTACACAAAAACACACACACACACATTCCTTAAAATCTATGTATACACGCACACAGACACACACACAACCACATACACACATTCACATATATGTATACAGGCACACACACACACATGCACAAACAGACACACACAGACACACACACATATATATATAAACACACTCACACACATGTTCTGTCTCGCATAAACACACTCACAAGCGCACACATCATGGGTAGTACAACATACACCATTTAAAACACTGTGTCATCATTGCGTGTGCAGCGTGTTGAATGCATCAGCGGCCTGCGCCCCCTGGAGGGCTGATGCCAGCACTTAGGCCCAGCCCGCAGCCCCACCGCTGCAGACGACGAGGTGGAAACACCAGCGAGGTTTATTCACACCTCTCCGGGAGCCTCGCGGAGGTGTTGCACGGGCTGCTCTGTGAACCCGCTGGGACCGCTGCACGCTACAGAGCTTTTAGCTGAGGCACATTTTCCGCGATGAGAGAATCGCCCGTGTTTTAAGAGCAACGACAGTCGCGAGCGCAACTAGTGAGCGTCTGTTGTCGTTCCAAGCTGACTTTGTTCAGCAGCCTGTTTTGGCAGGTGTTCATGTGTCCAATGAAACAATTCATTTAATTCCATTTAAGAACATGGGATCTAATTAATTGTTTCATTTAAATACGTTACATGATTTGAGATCATGTTACCACATTGCATGGTTTTGTGATCGTGCTCAACCTTGTGACCGGGTTGAAAGTACAGACGATAGATAATGTCCATGACTTGATTTGTCTTACATGATAACAAAGGATATAGTATGTGTAATTTCAGTCCCAGATTTCTCCTCACAACCTCTTGCTTCCCTCCCTTTGCCATCAAAGGTTAGCTCGACCAGACGCTCTAGAAACTAGAAACTACAGATTCAGCATTCAGCTGTTCGGACGGTTATTACAACTACAGTGTAAAATAGAAACACTAAACACAACGTTGACAACACGATACAAACGGCACGACGTACAATAAGAAGATAACCCTAAAGTTGACTTGTCAGGGTGTCAGCGGTAATTCACCTAGGGTCCGGTAGCTGTCTGAGATGGTCAGCGCGTCCTCGGGGCACTTGCCCATCTCCCCGGGGATGGCCATGTCGGTGAAGCGCAGCTCCATGAGGCGGCCCGCGGGCGCCCGGATGGTCCAGTTACACTGCAGCTCGGCGGGGTAGCTGGACGGGAAACCCAGGGAGTGGATCACCCCCTTTCGGCCAAAGAGCAGCCGGGGCCCGCCGCAGCCTGAGTCTGTCCAAAGGCACAGGGGAAGGGCAGTTAGAACGACATGGAGGGATGGACGGGTAGGTGAAAGGATAGATGGATGGATGGAAAGAAGGACGGATGGACAGGTAGACAGACAGATAAAAAAAATAGATAGATATGAATGGATTGGTAAGTAGAGGTTGGATGGATGGATGGATGATACATCGATGGATGGATGGACAGAGAGACCATGAAAGAAAGAGAGATAGATTGACACCTTCATCTATACCTATTTCTGTCTATTAATAGATAGATATCTATCTATCCTTCAGTATCCATCATTATCCACCTCTTTCTCTATCTCTGCATCTCTGTATCTATCTATTTATATATCTATCTAGGCAAAGACAGATTCATGCAATCAACTTGTACCTCATAAAATCGGACTCTCTATCTTCTCCCCTCAGCACTTGCCTTAACCCTTCCTTACACATGGTCGATTTCATGAATGGAATCTGCATAAATGCAGTACCTTAATTGGCCATCGGGGACCACTGGTTCTATTCTGCCCACTAGCAGATCTAAATCAGAGAAGGACTCGTCTAGATTCCTCCCGAGGGGGATTCCCTCTACTGCTAGGAAAGAGCTGCCTGCTCCATTACTCCTTATTTGGAGCTGGCAGCTGATGGCTCTGTGCCTATTGGCGTGTGCAGCGAGAAGGGAGGGACCTAATGCAGGATAGAGGATTTCAAACCATGGCTGCCAAGAAACCATCGAAGGCATGTGGAAAATATGGATAATGTATTGTAACTTTTAACATTTTTAACTACTCTCTAATATGGAATGGAATTTTTGGGCATTATTTCATAAATAATTACATGCGTAAATTAAGAAGTACACCAAACAAAAATGAATATGGCTTTGAAATCAATCCTTCAATAACAAACAAGGCTGAAATGCAACTGATTAAATAGTAAAATATTTTATTTTTAAAATGATTTGTTTTCCGGGGACTTTTATTTCATAACTCAAAGAGTCGGAGAGGGCAAACTTTATTTCTTACCGGTTTTATATTATCGGGTCTGTTTCGCGTAGTGTGTAAGATTTGGTTTTCAGAGAAGGCGCAGATAATCAGACAGGAGAGCCCCCATGTGTTTAACCCTGAATATTCGCCCAGTGTGGACCATCAACTCGATAGCAAGGCCAGACTGATGGTCAACACCAGTGGTGTAGTGTGAACTGCTGAAGTCGGGCCCGACATTAAATGTCGCAGAGTGGTCGGTCATTCTTCTATTGTATTATGAAACCCCACAGGAGAAACAAGACTATACAGGTCAAAACACTTCCCGGCTGTCCCAGGAAACCAAAACACACAAAATCATACTCAGCATTGTGTAGCACCTTATCCTAACTATGTTGTTGTTGTACTGTATATGGGGAATGGGTTAACCAAGCATGGCACTTGTTCTATGAACATCCTTACTATACCTACAGCGATATACTCTTGTTTCTCTTTCTTCCGATAAATGTACTTATTGTAAGTCGCTGTTGATAAAAGTGTCTACTAAATGCAGACGCTGTAAATGTAGATGCTAAAACGAAAAGGCTAACTGCAGGTCCCGACCTACTCACCCAGGGGCGGTGCGGTGGGGCCGGGGTGGATGGTGGGGGCTGGGCGGGGCGTGGTGGTGGGGGGGACCACCGGGGGCAGGCTGGTCTTGGTGTAGGTGGCGCTGAAGCCCCTGGAGGTGAGCGTGGCGTCCGTCCTGAAGCGCAGGGCCATGGTGCGGCCGCTGGACTCCAGGGGTTTGGGGAGCTTCCTGCCGCAGAGCTTCCCTGGAGGATGGGGAGGGGGGGGGGGGGTGAGGAGGACCGATGAGGACCCACCACTCAGGGGTCATTAAGTCACAGGTCGCAACGCTCACAAGGTCAGCTTTGGCCTGGGCTTTCTCAGGTGAATCGATGATCTGGGTTCTAGACGGTCGATTTGAATGAAAGGGTTCTCCTCTCATTCTGTCTACTGTACTAGATGTGCATCACAAGCAGGCCCATGATCGATAAATACATTGATAAAACGAACAATGTACCTTTGATCATATTGTATTTGTAGACCTCTTTCGAAACAGATACGTTTTCAAAGAGAAAATGCTGAGATGTTAGATATTAACATGATGACGTGTACACATATGTTCTGTTTTGTTGTGACTGTACAGTAGGATCCATGTCTAGAGCAGGTTAGGGTTGGCTATCTTGCTCAAGAATGCTTACAGGTAGGCAGTGGTCACGGGGGGGAGGGGCATCTGGCCTTGAGTGCCTCTACCCGGTCGTGCATTGCACTAGATTTGAGTGTGATGTTCTGTCTGGACCTGCCTACCCAGTTTGGCTGCTCCGGCTGCGTGGCCGTCAAAGACCTCCACATAGTCTCCACAGAGCTCCGGGGCCAGGTCGAACGAGGTGAAGGTCAGCCGAACCCTCTCCCCCTCTGGGACAGAGATCTTCCACTGAACACACAAGCACGCGCACACACACACACATACACACACACACACACGCACACACGCACACACGCACACACGCACACACACACACACACACACACACACACACACACACACACACACACACACACACACACACACACACACACACACACACACACCCGCACACATGCACACACACAAACACTCTATTTATATCAAATCTCACACAAGCACACCCCTTTTTATGCTTTAGTCAGCTTATAATCAGCATAGTTTCAACATGGTCATAAATGTATATTTTATAAGTAGTTAATGGCAGTAAGAGTCCTATCTAGACCATAAGAACATCTAGTAAGGACAAGGGTAGTGAAATACACACCCCATATATAATAGATGCACTTGAATTCAATCTTTGGATGACAATAGAATAGAAACAAATAGAGTTTCACAGGATGTATTACGTTTACACAACCCAGATACATGTGCACAGATTGGACACACACACACACACACTCATTCAAATACACACACAAAAAAATCTCAATGACACATATTTATTTTTGAATGTAAGTTCTTTAGCTAATCTAGTTTTTATCATAGTCATCATTTTTTTTTATAAATAGATAAGCTTATACAATAATCTAGTGTGGAAAAGTAGTGAAAGACACAAGCACGTCACACACACACACACACACACAAACAATACATGATTCGGTTGCATGTGAGAGTCGCATATTTGGATGACAACTGTATCACAACATACACAGATGCATGTGTGTCTATACCTGTGTGTGTGTGTGTGTGTGTGTGTGTGTGTGTGTGTGTGTGTGTGTGTGTGTGTGTGTGTGTGTGTGTGTGTGTGTGTGTGTGTGTGTGTGTGTGTGTGTGTGTGTGGGGTACCTGGTAAAATGCTCCATTTTGGTAATTCTGTGCTGGGAATCCGGGGGTCAACAGATGCCCCTGGTCACCTTGCAGAGAGCCCCCCGCCCCGGCTATTTCTGGCAGAGAGAGATAGTCCTTCAGCACAAACGCACCTCAAGGATGTTCAATCACCATACCGCACACACACACACACACCCACAAGCTAGAGCGAGAGAGGGCCAACACAGATGGGAGAGAGAGACAGAGGAAAGAGAGAGAGAGGGGGAGAGAGAGGAAGGGAGAAAGAAAGAGAGCGGGAAAAAAAACAAGATATAGAAAGAAAAAGATGAAGGGGGACAGGAAGATAGAGAGAGAGTGTGCGTCTTCCTCTCTCGCTCCCTCGCTGGAGCTATCATTTTACCTCCGGTGCTCTCTGGAGCTACAGCCTTGTAATGGGCCTTGAAGCCTTGGTCTGTCTTCAAGTCGTTGCTGTCGAAGTAGACCATCAGCCGGTTCTCCAGGGTCACCAGGGTCCTGGGCTTGGTGTAGCCGCAATACTTACCTTTCCACAGCAAAAAACTGTATTATGTTATAGCTGAACACATTGAGATGAAGATATCTCTAACACACAGTGTTGACCTATGGGTAGCTGTTCACTCATGAATCCATAGATTTCGAATAGACTTTTAAGGAATCCGAAGTGGAAGGAAGCTTTGGTTTGAAATATAGTTTTGCATTCATTCTCCTGAATAAATAAAGGTCCTGGCTTCCCCTCATCTTGCCCAGAGGGAAATTTAACTAACTACTCCTCACCGATAATTCCAGGGGGAAGGGGAAACTAACTTCTCCTTACCCATGATTCCTAGTGAGTCCCTCAGGGTGACAAAGTCGGACACGCACATATCTGAATCCTCCAATGCAAACTCCTCAAACCACAGCTGGATCACCTGCACAGACCAATACAAATATATACAATACAATACAATACAATACAATACAATACACACACACACACACACACACACACACACACACACACACACACACACACACACACACACACACACACACACACACACACACACACACACACACACACCAGAGGTTTCATCAGAGTCCAGAAGCAGTGTATACTGGCTGAAATGACGTAGATACATGTTTGTGCATGCATGTCTGTGTCTTTGTTTTTTCTGTGCAGGTTGGATTTTAGGGTTTTAAAAGGGTATGAGAAGTGGTTGAGAGAGAGAGAAGTAGAGAGACGGTGAGAAAGAGAGAAGCAGTGAAAGAAGAGACAAAGAGAGAGTCAAAGAGAGACATTGATTTTGACACCCTCTGTATTCTGGACTGAGACGGATTGAGAATGACAGATGGAGAGAGAGCGAGAATGATAGAGAGAGAGAGAGAGAGAGAGAGAGAGAGAGAGAGAGAGAGAGAGAGAGAGAGAGAGAGAGAGAGATTTAAAAAGATCTAAGGAGAGAGAGAAAATCTGCCGCTGTCTTGTGTGTCCGTTGTATCAGCAGTCCTCTTAAATGGCCACCAGAAGCTGTCAACTATAGTGCTAGCATCATAGTAACTACAGTGCATCACTAGTCTACCTTATCCGCAGCCACAGTGATTTGCCAGGAACAGCCCCTGCCGTTGTCATAGTGATTGGGGAAGTGCCAACTGGTGAAGGTTCCGGAATCCCCAGACAGCTCCTGGGGGCCTCCACATCCTGAGTCCAGACCTGGATCCCGGCAGAGGACAGGACACCATTATGACAAGCCTTGTGAATGCAAATATCAATAACCTTTTTAGCTGACATGTGTTATGTGTGCCCACTTGTCAACACAGTTGAAAAGCCCTGATGTAGACCTATACATAGGCTTGATATCTTTGTAGGAATGGTAAGAATGATGTCCATACGTGCAATATAATTTAGACTAATTTGATCTAAATATATATTTAAGATTTGATTACTGTTACTTTATGCGGTCAAATGCCGTTTTTGCCGATCATTTAGACGATTACTATTATTAAAAAACTATTATTCAGAAACTCAAAAATCTGTTTAAGTATTTAATTTCACAACAGACAAATTTCAGACACAGCATTGCAAATGTGAACCATGACCAGGCTTGGTTAAAGTCATAAAATAGATAAATAAGATGAGTGTGAAAGACAGGGCCATATTTGCTACTTGGTCAGATAATATAACTTTACTGATAAACACAATATAAGTGTGCAGGACTGCTATGTTTATCATCTTGAGGATAAAGTCAAGTTGACAATTTGTGCAGACACCCAGAACGAGTATTTTCCTTCTTTCTGACACACTGATTTGTCGATGTGGTCATTTGTCATTGAGTTCGAAGCACGTTGCTTGTGATGCTTGCAAACATTCAATGTTAGCAGTTATTTAAACCCATAATAACTGGTGAGGAACATCCAAAAGTGCTGGATCATTGCTGAATACATTCATTCCGCAATGAATCAAAATAGAACCGGACGGAGATATATCCACTAAAAGATCTGTATTTTATTGCTAAAACATTAAAGACAAACATAAATAATGAAAACATCAAACAAAGATGAAAAACTGTTCAAATGTCTCATCTAAAGCGTTTCCATGTCTGCTCACCCTCTGCACCAATGGGAGCGCCTTGGTTCTTCTCAGTGAAGTATATGGCCACCAGGCCCACGCATGCTCCCGTCAGGAGCACAAACAGCAGGATCAGGCTCTTCTCCAGGGTTGTCAGACGATTCTTGGCCATGTTTATCTCCCCTCCCAAGTGGGGACGAGCACCAAGCGAAAAGATGGATCGAGAACCATGTGGTTCATTCTCTTATACCGAACACTGTGCCAGCGTACGCCCCCTTCTGAACTTTGACCAAGGCGGCTTACCTTGAACTTCCACTTGGAATGATGATGCAGTAAAAGACATCAGGGTCCAGGGGATGTGTTTGAGTATGGTGCGACCTGCTATGAGGTTACCGCATTTATTATTCAGTCATGATTAAAGAAAAAAATAATATATCTATATTTACCTATTTATATATATTGCATATAAAACACGCAAACACAAACACACACAAGCACAAACACACAAACACACACACACACACACACACACACACACACACACACACACACACACACACACACACACACACACACACACACACACACACACACACACACACACACACACACACACACACACACACACACACACACACACACACACACACAGAGCTACATCGATCTTGTAAAGTATAAATTAGAAAGAAATAATCCAAAACTAAGACACTCTCATAACATTATCTGCCATAGCAATGCAAATGAATGTATTTAACTTATTTTGGTAGTAGAGTTTATGAGTTACTTATTCAGCTCTACCTTGAGGGATGGCTAGCTAGCTAACAAACTAACAACCAAACACATTAGTTAACACACAAAGAGTTGGCTAGTCATGCTGAGAGTTGCATCACCCAAATTGAACTCAACGTTATCTATAAATGTTGATCAAACTTTTACATTAGATAATGTATATTTTAAAAATGAATCTTAAGGGGAACTCTAGCAATGTAAAACATTTAAGCCTTTACATGCTTTTCTATGAATCAATGGAAGTATATTAGAAAAAGCAAGAATATACAGAAATTGTATACAACTAGTAGGCCTATTGCGGAAGCAAATGGAGTCTCTAGGTGAAGCACTGGTGTGCCAAAATATGCGCATAATATCAATAATAAAGCCTAACATAAGAGAAGCGCACCTAGAATAACTCACATAATTAGTCTGAGAACTTGATCTTGACTGATTGTGTTGTTCCTTATTCGATTAATGTAATTAATAATTACTTTTGTGCTAATGTCAGAACAGTGACCTTTGGTCTCAGTAACTGAACCTCTCTCTCTTTAGATGGACACCTGGAGGGAAAAAAGTGTGTTTTATTGTTATCAGCAGTTTCCATTATCTTTGTCCTGATAACTGATAACAATATTAATTGCTAGCCAAACTAGCAATTGATATGGCAAGCTTGCCATATACTTACTAGTAGCTTACCAACATATATTACAAAATGTCAATAATAAAAAAATTATATTATGCATAACACAAGTAAAATGTCCTCCTACCACATTTACAAAGTTGCGCAAATGCTAGTTGTTGTTTTTTTCCAAACCATGACCCCAGTAATCAATAACGATGCCTTATTTTCTCCTTTGATGCAGTACTTCTACATCCATTATCCTTATATTACCTATTTCATGAAGTACAGCGGGAAACCTTCCTCTTGGTGGAGGTCAAGGGTAATGAGAATCCCAGGGGGGCTCTCCCTTCGGCTGAAGGGGCATATGGCAGAGCGACAGTGAAACATCAGGGGAGATTATGAGGAGTCGCTCCGACGCTCAGATATCTCCTCCTAACAGCATCTAATCAGCATATCTGACACCTTCAATACCTTATTTCTCTCTCAAGATAAGCCCTTCCGTGTCCTCTGTACCCTCCATTTTCTAAAAGAAGAAGAAATACTACTACTACTTTAACTTACAGAGATCTCTGTAAAACACACACACACAGATACAGACACAGACAGACAGACACATACACACACACACACACACACACACACACACACACACACACACACATATATATATATATATATATATATATATATATATATATATATATATATATATATATATATATATATGTATATATATATATATATATATATTCATAAACACATTATCTTTCATATTTTATACCTTAAAATACTACTCAGTCAAGCAGCAGTGAAAATCTGAAAAAAGTGCCTCCAAAGAAATCTGTTGTTTATTATTGGAGCTTTAATTGGCTTTCAATGGACACCATAATTGTAATAAATATTCCTATCATGTTTGTTTCCTGTGCAGGTGTATACATGTGTGCATGCATGTATCTACGTGCACATTTGTATGAATGCATGTGTGTCTATCTGCGTGTGTGTGTGTCTGCATGGAGTTCATATATCTGGTCCATGTGTGACTCTATTAGCGCTGTGCTTGTTTAGTACTTCAGAGATGGATGGGCCACCTGGCAGCAACAACCCAGCAGCTCTTAATGAACATCGGCAAGGTGACCTCGGCCTGTTCCTGTGAGTGGGCACCACTTTGTGAACAAGTGTGCATCTGTATGGGACGCTGCATCTGTATGCATGTGTACCGGCCCGCGTGTGTGTCTGTGTGTGTCTGTTTGTGCATGTCTGAGTATACATCTGTTTTTAAGTATTTGTGTGTAGGCTTTTGTGTGTGTGAGTGTGTTTGTGTGCATGTGTGTGAGCATGTGTGTGTACAGATGTGTTTGTATTTTGCCTATTTATTTGTGAATGTATTACTGTGTGGCGTGTGCCATAGGTTACAGCCGTACAGCTGGTTGATAACATAGCTGAGATGATGAATGAAGATGAAAATCACAGAGCACTGCTTCCATATAGACGCACCATGCTCACACAATAACACAGGAGACAACATGAGTCTGGTGTGTTTTTTATAGCGAAGCATAGTGTAGTGTAGCATAGCAACGTTTAGTGGATGGTGGGTGTAGGGGGAATTCTATATAAAATATTATGGGGGAAAGGTGATAGATGGCTCAGATACATCAGAGACACACACACACACACGCACGCACACACACACACGCACGCGCACGCACGCACGCACGCACGCACGCACGCACGCTCGCACACACGCACGCACGCACGCACGCACACACACACACACACACACACACACACACACACAAACACACACACACACACACACACACTCACACACACACACACACACACACACACACACACACACACACACACACACACACACACACACACACAAACACACACACACACACACACACTCACACACACACACACACACACACACACACACACACACACACACACACACACACACACACACACACACACACACACACACACACACAGGCTTAAACAAACATATATGTAGGCCATGGATCCCACAGGGGGTTAGATGGCTGAGGAAGAGCCATACTTGCCTACCGCCTTGCTAACGCAATCTTAAAATAAATAAGGATGATCTGAGAACTGGAAACAACAAAATAACCGGTTTTGCTGAGACAGATGTTTCACTTCATTGACATCCTCCTCCGTAGCCAATACCCTCTCTGTGACCACTATTCATGCTACCTAACACAAGACAAAACAACAGAAAAACGTGTATGAAAAAATAATGAATATAACTTCATAGAGAACGTGTGCCATAGGTTACAGCCGTACAGCTGGTTGATAACATAGCTGAGATGATGAATGAAGATGAAAATCACAGAGCACTGCTTCCATATAGACGCACCATGCTCACACAATAACACAGGAGACAACATGAGTCTGGTGTGTTTTTTATAGCGAAGCATAGTGTAGTGTAGCATAGCAACGTTTAGTGGATGGTGGGTGTAGGGGGAATTCTATATAAAATATTATGGGGGAAAGGTGATAGATGGCTCAGATACATCAGAGACACACACACACACACGCACGCACACACACACACGCACGCGCACGCACGCACGCACGCACGCACGCACGCACGCTCGCACACACGCACGCACGCACGCACGCACACACACACACACACACACACACACGCACGCACGCACACACACACACACACACACACACACACACACACAAACACACACACACACACACACACACTCACACACACACACACACACACACACACACACACACACACACACACACACACACACACACACACACAAACACACACACACACACACACACTCACACACACACACACACACACACACACACACACACACACACACACACACACACACACACACACACACACACACACACACACACAGGCTTAAACAAACATATATGTAGGCCATGGATGATCTGAGAACTGGAAACAACAAAATAACCGGTTTTGCTGAGACAGATGTTTCACTTCATTGACATCCTCCTCCGTAGCCAATACCCTCTCTGTGACCACTATTCATGCTACCTAACACAAGACAAAACAACAGAAAAACGTGTATGAAAAAATAATGAATATAACTTCATAGAGAACATGAGATGTGAAATGTTTATGTTTGATACATGAGAAATTTATCCCAGCAGTGAGTGAATTAAATTAGCAAAGAGATCAAATCATGATTCTGTGTCAACATGGAGTTTAATTGCCATAATTATTAAATTGCATTGCACTCACTCTTTCACCAACGTGACCTCTAAATATATATTTGAGCATTACTCCAGAATGATCCAGGAGGAGTTATGTGCTATTTTAAAGATGGGTTTTTGCTAATTGTGATGGCTTGGTTCCAAGCTTGATCCCAGAGGTTCTTCATATGAATAGTTTTGGAGCTCATTTAGCAAACTCTGTTCTAAAAATAGAATATAGCTAAAAAATGAGTTACATTTGAGCTTAAATGTTCTTTTCAGAAAGCAAAAAAGTTATGCTAGAAAATATAAAAGGAGAACCAAAGCCCAACAGAACTTGTAGCCTTCTTGCGTTAGATGATTCCATGAGGTCACTGAGGTCCCTAAGGTCATTCATGCAGGTCAGTCAGGTCATCTCCCTCAGGTCATGCATAATACCTGATATTTGATAGGCTGATATGGTTACCTGATTAAGTGTTGATGCGACAGACCTGTCCATCGCTTATTGTAATACGAATACAGGGTAGTCGGCAGCCCTGCCCCAGAATGAAGAAAAAACCTTAAAGCATTTTATAAGAGGCATGGTTAGTAGGTTCAACGTTTTCTAAGACATCTGAAAGTGGAAAGTCTGTTTCACTTAATAATAGCCTAAGTTCTTTCTAGAGTGTGCCCTGAAACATTAATGCAGGACTAAGATGAACTGTCTGACAGTTGATGAATATGTTCCTTGTGTTAAACACTTCTAGCCGCTTGGCGATTTATGACCTTCTTTAAATCAATATTGCTCATTTGCTCCTGCTCCCATTTTACAGTTAAGTAGTGCACTGCTATCGCATGCTCCCACATCCTCATATTTTTTTCAAATATTGATTAAACTACTTCATTCCATAAGAAAAACGCGCATTATCTCTGTAGCTACCAATTAGCAGACAAAAACACCATCTCAAAGTCTAACTCAATGTTATAGAATTCTATATTGTTTAATACAGAGTAGACCAACCGTTTTTCTCTTTTATTAGGTTTGCAGTGGTGAATTCCCTTACGCACGGCCTGTTGTCTTTTGAGCATTGAAGGCTTTCAGAACAGCAGTTATTTGTTGTAAATATCTTCTTCTGTTGATAAATAAGTTAAGGTACACCTTCTCGAAATTGGAAAATGTTTCTATATATTATATTTTAGTAATACATTATCTATATTACCTACATTATACATAATGTATATGTTCTGTACGTATGGATTTTTTAAATACGCTTGACCTACCTGATATAAATAAGAGTTTGAGAGTGATTATGATGAATTTGAATTAGAGTATTCAAGAAGCAAATGCGTTACCTATTTATGTATTTATTCTCCTCCTCCTTTATGCACCAGTCATTTTTTTGTATTAATATCATCATGAATGATGGCTAAATAATACTAAGTATTCTGGGATACGGCAAAGGAAGCTCAGTCCATATCAATTTCCCGTGAAGGTCACGGTGTGTACATGCATCTGCATTGTAATGGCCGACCCAAAAAATTGTCTAAATGTCAAAGAATACTTAAATGTTGAGGGTTGGGGAATGGGCATGCATAGCTGTGTGTAGACCAGTGACACTTGATATGGTGTTATCTTGACCACTCTGTGTAGAAGCTGAAAATAGTCAGAACTGATGTTAGCACTACTATATGTGGTCCTAATGTTAGCTTCATTATTGTGTGGTCTATTCAACTAGAGAGGCATAGACAGACAGAGAAATGCATTAACATCAACAGGCATGAACCCATTCTGTGGTGAGTTGTTGGGCAGATGTCAATTGGACGAGTGGTGCGGCAGCAGTTGGAATCACACAATGTTAATGTTTACACCGGAAAGTGGGCTAAAGGGACATAAAATTAGATATTAAACATAAAATCGCGTTGACTATGCAGTCCGGATGAATAAGTAGAAGTTAAAGGCTGTGTTGCAGGTTAACCGGAAGTTTCGATTAATGGGTAAGCCTACATAAAGCACTCAAAATATGTATATCATTCATAAAATGTCTCCAAAATAGTGTTAAGGTGGAAGACAGTTGCAGCACCAACCGACGGAGGAAGAGGAGTTGTATTAAGAGAGAAAAATATAAGAAGCTTTTGGGAAAGTGGGAAGAAGTAAAAGGAATTGTTCAGTCTTCTTTTTGTATAAACCTTAAGTGAATGTCAAAAACCAAATGCTACTAACATAGATATCACATGGCCAATAAGTGGCGGACTCAGACTGTTTGAAGGGCTGGGGCGAAAAAATAAAAAGGGCACATTCTGGACTACATGGGGCCCCACCAGCGGACACAGTGGCTTTTCTAACTTGATGGTCTTTTGTTCCCCCAACGGAGCCTTAAAGGCAGCGCTGCCTGGAAGGTCCTATCCCCTAACCTTAGCAAGCGCTGCCTTGAAGGTCCCATTCGGGGCACTTGTTACATATCCATGTAGCACTTAAAAGAATATTTGGGCTCATAATTTAAACGGGGGGTCTGGAGTTCTCCCCCAGGAAAAAAATTGCTTCAAAGACACTGTTTCCCCTTATTCTAGCGACTTTATAAACACCAAAATGAGTTGTTCACATCATTGTGCACTTTCACATTTTAGCCAAAGAAAGGAGGATGCCTTACTGCTTTCATCTTTACAAACATTTAAGTAAAAATTAGACTGGAGAAAATTCAATGTGCCGCTACCATACAGTCTTTGACCGCTGACAGCCAGCTACGGAAACATTTAAGGAAGTTTTCCTTCATGTTGAGGTGATAGCTGACCATTATCATCTCTCTTGCATGAAATGACCTACACTTGAATGATCTTGAACGCTCAAAAAATGTATATACATTTTAAACGGATTATGCAAACTGAAAATATTAAGTTTTTCTAATTTGGCATCTAATTGCGCTTTTCCACTATGGGTACTGCCATACTCTTAATCCGCTTTTTGCTTCGTTATTCAGTGGAGATTTAAGTACCACTCGATGTAGCTGTTTGTCATGGCGGCGTCACATGAAAGCAACGCCTCGCATTCCCCGTTCGACAGCTACCAAATAGAGGAACTTCTGCACCTCAATAGCTAACCAAAACATGTTTTTATTCGGTTTGCTTTATTCTTGCTCCAGAGGGCACATCATCATCATCAGGGGCAACATAGGGCACTCATTAATTTTTGTTCACGTGTAAAGGGCAGCCAATAAGGCCTAAAAAAAAAAAAAGTTTGGTTCCTGTTGGTTGTCAGTTGAGGTCATGGGTAGGTAGGGAATTTATTTTATTTTTTTATTTTATTTTTTCCAGCGGCAATGAATGATAGGTAAGTTGTTTTCATTTAAAAACGAGACAATTCGCTCATCCTTGTACAGAATGAAGAGGGGCTGTACCAAAACGTAATTATAGTTTGCATCAAAAAAAAAAGTCTTTATTTTTAATATTTTCTTTTTTAAAGCTCATAAAATAATTTGGGTCGGACATAAATTGACAGGGTCGGTCGGGAACCGGATCCAAACAATTTTTTTTTAGGCCTAAGGCACTTTCTCTCATTTTCACCACCATAGAGGGCAGTTGAGCACACTTTTTCAACCATGGGGGCACCAGACGGGCAGAAGAGCACTAGAAGGGCACTATAAGGACCAGACGAGCAGAAGGGCACTATCAGGGCACTATCAGGGCACTAGAAGGGCACTGGAAGGGCACTGGAAGGGCACTAGAAGGACCAGACGGGCAGAAGGGCACTATCAGGGCACTAGAAGGGCACTAGAAGGACCAGACGGGCAGAAGGGCACTATCAGGGTACTAGAAGGGCACTAGAAGGGCACTGGATGGGCACTAGAAGGACCAGACGGGCAGAAGGGCACTATCAGGGTACTAGAAGGGCACCAGATGGGCAGAAGGGCACTATCAGGGTACTAGAAGGGCACCAGATGGGCAGAAGGGCACCAGATGGGCAGAAGGGCACTTGAAGGACCAGACGGGCAGAAGGGCACTATCAGGGTACTAGAAGGGCACCAGATGGGCGGAAGGGCACTTGAAGGACAGGACGGGCAGAAGTGGACTATCAGGGCACTAGAAGGACCAGACGGGCAGAAGGGGACTATCAGCGCACTAGAAGGGCACCAGACAGGCAGAAGGGCACTATCAGGGTACTAAAGGGGGCACTAAAAGGGCACCAGACGGGCAGAAGGGGACTATAAGGGCACTCATTAAGGCACGTCATTGAATTTTCTTGTTCTAGAGGGCACATCATCATAATTTATTGTATGAAGGAGCATCCTAGAGGGCACCTAATCATGTTTTGCACGTGAAAAGGGCAGCCAATAAGGCATTTCCTCTTGTTTTCGACACTCTTGAAGGGCACTTTAGCGCGCTTTTTCAACCATTGAGCCACGAGAGGGGGCGGTCGCCCCCCCTGCGTCCGCCACTGACATTGTCCAACAGCTGTGAAGGGGTAGCCTACTCCACCTTCAGTCAAGACAATTGCTAGGCCTACGCTCCCATTAAACCGTACAATAACAACCTGCGGTTAAAAAAATATTAAACAAGATAACATCCTACCTCACATTACCTACATGGAACGTTCCGGCGATCGAGGTGAGCCGGTGACTAATTACAGTGTATGAGTGTAAGATTTAATTGACACCTTAACATCGAGACCGGTAGATGTTTTTACTTACAGGGATCATCGGAGAGGTCTCTGCACAGGCTGCAGAATCCCCGTTGAGACTCTCGTTACACAGACTTATTATTAAATAGAGGGCCGTGAAAAAAATGGTGATCCTCCGAGGCAGTTGGCTGAGAAGCACTAGCACTCATGTGACGCCCAGGTCATAGAGTAAGATTCAAATGATGATTCATTCAGCTGCATGCTGAAGTGATCGAGGTGATATTTGCTAACCAACATAACCTTAGTGTCAATTAAATACACAGCTCTATTTTTTTTTATCCAAATAAAATAAATACAATTATAGATAATAAATAGATAATTTCATTCACACAATAGGCCTACTTGAAATAAAGTTACGAATTTGAACTAGGATTAAATATTGGGAATTCAATACCTGATAATCAAGGATGCTCGTATATAGATAATTCTGGACATTTCATTACATAGGGTTATCTACTCTCAGGTGCTCATTTGAACACATTTCCTGGATTCAGGAAAACACACATTGAAGAAGGCATACACAAACACACACACACGCAAGCACACACACGCACACACACACATGCACGCACGCACGCACGCACGCACGCACGCACGCACGCACGCACGCACGCACGCACGCACACACACACACACACACACACACACACACACACACACACACACACACACACACACACACACACACACGTGCGCACACACACAAACATGCATGAGGGCACACAGAAGCTCTTGTTTGGCCACTTGACAGCTGTGCTAAACCAGGGTTTTAATTATCAGTCTGTTTACTGAAAACATCTTTCCTTCATCCAGAAACCCTTTGTGACAAATGCCCTAATTAAAAGCACCCTGTAAATATATTTGACTCCAGCTGACTGGGGAACTGTTAACTGTTGTTGTAAAATGTAGCAGTATTGTGACACTTTAAATGCATCAACTCTGATGTCTCCCAGAGTAAAAAGCATGTAGCTGAGACCATGTTGTTGTGTTTGTTGTTGTCTTTAATACCAAACCAGGGGAAAAGCAGCATGACGGTGAGGCTTGTAATAAAGCAGTTTCTTTTTGTATGACATAAATAAATCTGAAAATAAAACATTGACATTTGAAATGCAGTGTGTCTATGGACACCTATATAGGACGCGATGATAAACACATTGCATAAAATTCAATAAGACTTGATATTGATGTAAGTGACAACAACATGTGTGTAACCTTTGACAGTTGTCATGTAATATTTCAGTATGGACTTAAGTTAACAGTGTGGCAGTTAACAGTGACAATTGCAGCTAAAATACATGCATTACAATAATTATTGCCTTTGACATTTCAAATACTATGTAAACTCTTTTCTCTTGTTCCTTAAATATCTTCTACTTCTTTATTTCAGTAATATCATATTCTTACATTTAATCATCTTCAAATGAGCAGTGAATTCTTCCTAAAAAAAGATTGTAAATGTTATATATTTTGTCACCAAGATAAGATGAGCATTCAAATCATTTGTTGGGACAGGAAACAAATGTGTACCTTACAACTCCTCTCAACAGCTAACATGGCCACCATCGTGAATCCATGAAAGCTACGCTAGCTGGACAAGCTCATATTTTTCAGAAGTAAAAAACGTTGTTTTTTTAAATACATGGTGGAGAAAAAAAAACTGCTTGGTGCTCCATTAACAATAAATATTATCACAAATAGTCTTAGTATACTATAACATTCCAGTATGCGTTCAAAGGAAGCTATCCCTTTAGTATTTTAACTCGACATGAATCACTACCCCTGTCTCTAACCCCTCACTCTACTCCATCACTGAGGCTGGTGAGGGTCTCGAACAGCAGTTTGGCCGCCTGACGTTTCGCAGCATGGACCTGAAGATGTTTTGCCGCCTCCTCGGCTTCTTTCTCTCGCGGCGGGGCGACTCAACGGTGGCGGTGATTGATTTCCTCTGAGGTGTTTTGGTGACCAGCTTGCGCTCCTGCTCCTTGATCTTGCACTGCAGGTGGCTCTGAATGGCGAAGCCCAGGGACTCGGGGTCAACCCCTGCCCCGTACACCTCCCAGGTCATGCCTTGCTCATCCCACACTACCTCATGCACGCCCTTCTCTTTCTGCTTAGCCTCGTCGTCATCCTCCTCCTCTTCCTCCTCCATCTCCTTCTTCTTCCTCTCCGGCTCCAGACCCTTTTTGATGACACTGATTTCCTTCCCCGAAACTTTCCCGGCAGACTTGGGCTGGTCTTTTGGGCATTTGGTGCCGGCTTTAGATACCTTTGATTTGGAGTTGGTGTTCATCGGTATCGATGCAGCCTGAATATTAACGGCTTGTTTTGCCTTATTCGCACTCGCAAGCCCTTGACATGGTGGTAATTGAGAAGAGGAAGCCTTTGTGGTGGCTATCTCTGCAGTTGACATCACTGGAACACCCGGTGGATCAGATGGTGTCTTCTTGGACTGTATCATGCTCTGTGAGCTGATTGTAGGGTGGATCAAAGGGGACATTTTCCCCTCCCTTGGAGCACTGTGTTCAATGTTGATTTGATAAACGGGTTTCAGGGGTGGGGCGGCGGTCTGCACATGGCTTGCTGCTTGGTTATCCTGCTTTGGGTTGGCCCCTGCTCGGTCGTTCTCTGTGTGGACGACCGTATTACCATTTTGGTCGCCGCACATCCCCGCCTTTACGACGGGTCCCTCTGTGTTGGTGTCAACAGTGCACACTATTGAATCGATGTAGATCTGCGAGGGGCCCGTTGGGTGGCGAACAACTCCCGGACCCGGTCCCACGCCACCCTCTGCCTTGTAAAGCACAGCCAGGCTCTGGGCCTCCTCCTGGTCTAGAGGAACTCCGGCGCCAGGCCTGTGGACCCCAGAGAGAGGCAAAAGGCTCGGGCTGGTGGATACTGCTCTGCTACACATGTTGGCCACGGCCTGCACCTCCACATCCTGCCGCTGCTTGGTCGGGGTGGAGGCCCCGGAGGTCATGGTGGAGGCCTCGCTGAAGCACTTGGGGTGAAGCGTGGACAGTCCAGGGACTACTGTTGCGCCAGTCGTACAGGCCTTCTCGGCTCCTCGCCTGAACACCGGCTTTTCCTCCAGCGCCGGAGGCACCGCAGAGAAGCCCCGCTGGGACGGCGCCGCCTGGGGTTTATCTGAGGTGAGCCGAGTGTTGTACGCTGGCGGCGGGCCTCTCTCTGCGTGCGTTATGTTTGAATTCAGATCTGTCACCCCTGCACTTTGCCTTCGAGAAGCAGGTGGGAGTTTGGCGGCGCGTGGCACTGCCGTGGTCTCTACCATGGGTGCGGGTGGAACCAATACTTGTGTTTTTTGCTCCGCTGTTTGGACAGGTGCTGGGGATACCTTCTCTGTTTTTGACAACTGTGTCAGACATTGTTTTTGACTGTAGCTTTTGTCTGCTAAGCTAGCGGAAAGACCATTTATATTATCTGGCGCTTTAGACCCCAACACCGTGGAAGCAGTTCCAGGACATGTTGTAGTTGATAAAACTCCTCTCTGGCTCTCGGGCCGGGGAGTCGACCCTTCAGATCCAGCGTGTCCGGATTCAAAGCCCTTCCCCGACCTTTGATTATTGCAAGGGACGTAACTACTGGCGTTCCCTGAAGGTGATTCCTTAGCTGTGGATGTTCCCCCGCCCTGCAGCAGTGGTTCAGAACAACTCTCTACCGGCACGATGGGCCCCCTTGCTCGGCAGTCATTTTTAAGCATGTCGACCTTTGATGCGGCAACATCAGACGTCAAGTCAGCCTTAGATACGCCCTGCTTCTCCTTCTCCTCCGGGGTTCGCATTCTCAGTGAAGCATTATGATCGTCCCTCTGGCCATCTGCTGGCGTATTTACACCTCTTCCTGTCGGAGGGGCTCTTGCAGTCGTCTGGTGGTGGCTTTTATCTCCTGTTGCCGCAAGCAGAATTATTTCCTTATTTCCGTTGGTGGATGTGGGGACGTTCAAACCCACAATTCCGGCTTGGGCTCCTTCTTTGGAAGACGGTTGGCTGTTGGCGGTGTTTATAAGAGGAGCAGTGTGAAGTATATCCTCTGTGGGGTCCGGAGATTGGATGGGAGTGGGGTTGTTGTTGGAGGCAGGGCAGACCTTGGACTGGTTCAGGTTGTGATCCTTGGGCAGTTTGGCATCGGGCTCCTTGTTTCCCAGCGGGTCCAACCCGGTCAGCTGACCCACCATCTGAACCGACAAAGTCCCCTTTGGGTTTGTTCCCATAGCTGGTTTCTGTGAGTAAGAGTCTCGTAATCCAAATCTGTGATCCAAAGCGATATCCAGTGACAGGCCGCTCAAGCAATTCCCTAAAGCAGGGAAATTAAATATTAAAATTGGTTTTAGCAGGTGTGTTACTAAATCTGGATGTAGTTATTTATTTATCATTCCATTTTGAACAGAGGCAAACAATGCACTTAAAAATATAGTTATTCTGTTCTACACACACACACACACACACACACACACACACACACACACACACACACACACACACACACACACACACACACACACACACACACACACACACACACACACACACACACACAAGCACATACACATATCCACACACACAAACCTATCTATCAATGTATCCAGATAGAAAGATATAGATAGCGTGTGGGAGAGAAAGAGAGGACAAGATGGCAGAATCACTTATCACTATAATGCCTTGATTGAAATAGGCATGTGTGAAATTTGAATATTCCTTCCCCTCTTTGATCACGGGATAATGAGACAGACACTGAATACTGCTAGGCGACCATTCTCATGAATTTTTCCTCCAAGCTTTCAAAGCCACAAATAAACACATTGTGAAGCATCTTGTGAAGATGGAACAAGTAATGTGCTAAAATGCCACAGGAGTGGAATATCTAAAGCAGGTGGCTTTGGAATCTGGAGCTGGAAAATACAAAGATGGATTCTCAATGTCATGGGGGTTTCAGAAACTGGAGCCAAGAGTTTAAAGTGGACCCTCAGTGAAACATGGTTTATGATAATTGATTTTAAGTTAAATCAAAGCTCTTTTGTATCTCATCAATTCCTTTGACAGATTTCATGGAAATAAGTTGACTTTCTAACTGTCGTTTCTAAACATAAAATACACATTTGATCTATGATTATATCTCAGGACACTGTCTATCTCTGGTTTGCCCTTATTCTGAAGGCAGGTGAGTCTGAATCTAGATGTCTGTTCATCATTCTTTGTACCGAGAAAAATGTAAAGCCCAAACATCCAAACTGAAAACATAGCAAAGCACTTTGTAAAGTTGGACCTCTTAATTGGTTAACAGGTTAATTGGTCAATGGTGGATTTTTTCACTCGTCCTACATTTCTCCTACTATTGCTACTATAGTATCAGCCTACTTCTACTACTACTACTATACGACTGCTACTATCCGCCTACTACTACTACTATTACTAATAATACAACTCCAAATTATAATAATAGCAATGGTTCAGTGCTACTGTTGAATCTATAATAAATAATATAGAGTTAGAAGTAGTATTCAGTTCTTACAAAGACATTTGAATAAAGGAACCAGGATATGATCATTTAACTGCACATTCATCTAATAGGGCACAAAATAGATTCCCAATGGATTTGATACATTCTCGGTGTTGGTCAGAAAATGTATTGATTGAAAACGTAAGGGGTTCGTTACATTTTTATTAATTTTAAAATGATTTATTCGGTTTTGGCACACACACACCGACACATACAGACACACACAGACACACACAGACACACACACACACACACACACACACACACACACACACACACACACACACACACACACACACACACACACACACACACACACACACACACACACACACACACATGTAGAATACAGATATAGGATGGTGAAACTGCCCTTAAACAATTAGTCTACCTAATTATCTCCATTGTGTAATCCGGTAACATAACGGAACCAACGTGAACAGTCATTACAATTAGCAACCTGGAAGAGCAGAAAATGCATACAACGATGGTAGATATTTTATGTTATTGCTGCAGTGCATAGTCGTCCCAGCCTCAATTACCAGTGGTGCTGATTTGACCTTGCGGATATATAATATTCCAATCCAAAATCCAATTAAATAAAGAAAAGACACGTCGACTGCTAGAGAAATTCAATACGCTTACCGTAGGAAGCGGTTTCTCCTGTTAAATCATGTGTGGTGGTTTAATGTGGTGTAGACTACAGCGTCTGCGTCCTGGCACCAACGACAAGTAGACCCCGGGAATGAATATGAAAATCAACCGTCTATCGGTGACATCAAGCCACGCCTTCTATTAAACCCGATCGGAATGTAGGTCCCGTAAAGAAAATATTGATCATGAACGCAGAAAGCTGGAAACTCGGGGAGCACCCGAATACGAGCCACGAGTTAGTGAGTCAGAGACGACAGATGTGTTTTCTTAAGTGAGGTCCGTGAACGACATTCCCTGCTGCGCGTACACAGATCATGTCATGCATTGGCGCCGTAATTGAGCTGTCCTCTTCATGGTTTTCGCGCGGTGTCATAGGGATGGACTCCAGTGTTCCGGAATGAATTATGCAGGTGAAGCCTCTGGAATGGATAGATGGGGAAACAATGAGACTGAAATATATATCAAAAGGTCTGCTGCATCACGGTCCGTTCCCAAACACATAAAGTCAGACTCATAAACATTTCTTGTAGACCTACATAAACATAATACCGTCTGGTTTTCAGCTCTTAGGGATTATTATTTGTCGTATAGGCTATATTAACTTGACCCTACCTTCACACACACACACACACACACACACACACACACACACACACACACACACACACACACACACACACACACACACACACACACACACACACACACACACACACGTCACACACACACACACACACACACACACACACACACACACACACACACACACACACACACACACACACACACACACACACACACACACACACACACACACAAACACCAATGTGTGTGTATTCTACATTGATCACTCATCAACTTGGCTGCTGTACAACATTTGGACTTCAGCAACAGGAAGTTAGGTTTCGGCTGGAACAGGAAGTCAACTTCCCTACCCAACCAGAATAATCAGAATCTAAAACATCTTCAGGAGGGTGACTCTGCAGCTGTACGTGTGTGTTCCTCTTCTTTGCTGCAGTATTTTTCATTTATCTTCTGTGTGTGTATATGTGTGTGTGTGTGTGTGTGTGTGTGTGTGTGTCTGCGCGTCTATGTTCCTCTTCGTTGTAGCTGTGTGTTCCTCTTTTGTGAAAATCTCATCAACTGACTTCTTTATCACAACACTACGACATTTACAATGTATCTTACTTTGTAGTGATGCACTTACTCCTTCTATGCACTTGACTACCACAAAAACATTTTGGAGACTCCTACAGCTTCTCTTTCTGCACCAATCTCATCTGGAAGACGCTATGGATGTACACTAAATTATATATGTTAAATAAGTCTCCAACTCCACAAACAACTTCCCGTCTGACAAGAAGGAAGGACCAACTCCCTAAACCCAGAGATAGACGAACACTTGAGCAGGGACACAGAAGAGGGGATCCTTCCTTCCAGGGATGATTAGGATTTTGATAGCTGCATAACAGCATATGTGTAGTATACAGTAATCGCAATAAACAACAGAAACAAAGGTGATGCAAGATTCAACTATTATAAATGGTATTCAGCCATGAAGCAAGAAGAAAGAAGAGATGATAAGAGTGAGAAAAACGAAGAGGTATGCAATGTGTGGTTGGCTGGTCTGGGCTAGTGGCCCTGTTGGCTCTGCTGTGGTACACTTGTTATTATTGAACACCCCTGCACAGAGGAGGGGGGAGGGCAAAGACTCAAAGTCCTTAAAGCCATCGATTAATACTGGGTGCTACTATGTTGGCTGACCTGCACATTTTCCTGCTTGGTACTAGATAAGGCCCGCTTCACATCATTTGCTTATTGATAGAGATTTTCTTATCGCATAATCTTCCAAATGTTATTTACAGTTCCCAAACATTTAATCACACAGTATTGACTTACCATAAAAAACTATAACTAAATTTGTACCTCCGATTATCCTTAATATATTGGATTAGGATTAGAGGATTCATTATGTGGCAACACAAAGATGAATTGTTAACAATTTGAATGATAGCACTGACTTCTATAGATTTCTTCTACATTGTTCCGAAAAAGAAAAATTCCATAGGCTTATATTTACTTACTTACATAGGCCTACATATCATTATCAATGTTCAATAACTTTCATTTGCCCTCATCGAAATATCAGACCTGCTCTGGCTATATTTAATAGAATGGTAGTGATGCAGGCGTTTTATAATGTAGTCCCTGGGATTATTTTCATTGAGTAATTTAGCAGACTTGTCCCATGTCCAGCAGCAAACATGCGGGTCTTCCCCTTTGCCTTTATTATAATTGGATAATGGTGCCATCTTGTGGTGGCATTGTGAAATAAGTACGCAGTGACTGAAAGCTTAATTCAATATTATTCTTTGTATCAAGTGCCAAAGGAAAATCAACGGATCTAATAAATGACTGATACTATTTCCGTTCAAATAATTTTGGATCGACAATGCATAGAGGTTTGGTTTTCATGTGACGCTGAATGTACACATGGTAGAGTATTGCTTTATTGCTACAACTAACGTTACTCCCCATTCAAGACTGCCTGGGTGAGCGGCGCGGCTAGCACATCCACAGGAATATAGCCTTCTAACTTTTGTTAAATTTAAATGTACGAAAAATAAACCAACTGAGAAGAACTTCTTAGTTATATCTGGTTACACGGGAAATTATCATCGAGTAAGTTGGCTATTGCGAGTGAAACCAAGTAGCTACTTTTATTGTGCTAGCTAGCTAAGCTAACACAACAGCAACCTGTTGTTTATACATGGACAACTGTCGGGGATAACGTTAACATGCCTACTTGGCTGTGTGTATATTGTACTATACGATACACAGTACAACCAAGTAGAGATACAGAATGTGTTATGTTTTAGTAATATATACAGCCCCGGGGCCCTGATTGTGAGTCTGAGGAAAGCTATGCCTCTGGCTGAACAACAGCTATTAGCTCTCTGGTTAGCATTCTGTTTTTGCCCGGGGATTTAACTTCTAGGATTCAAGCCTAAACTGTTTGTATTTTTGTTGTATTAGTAAGCAGCCACAACACAAACAGGGCCTTATCGTACCTGCTAACAATCGTGTTTGCGTCCAAATGTGGAAAATTAATTAACGTTAGTGTTTGTCCTACTTCTCATTGTCAGTGATGTGTCTAGACTCTAGACTCTGGGTTCAGGAGAATGAGTCACAGCTGGGATAGAGTATAGACTACTGTAGGCCATTGGGTTAACCTTTGTGTGGTAGCCTACATACATCTTAAATGTATTTATTTTATTTTTATTGCTGTAATTAACTGTAATGCTTCCACATTATCGTTTTGAAAATGAAATCGATATTGTTTGTTAATTATTTATTTTTATTTTTTACAAATCGTTACAGTATATTGCATACATTGTGTTGAATCGTCTGGATAATACAGCGATGATTCCACAATGTAAAGGCACGTGGAGTTGATGCTACGACTGTGTCCTGTGGGATTTATTACAAACATAATACTACGATGTTTTGAAAATGGTTCTGCAATCTCTAGTTCAAGTAATCGCCATGATAGCATTTCTATGTTTGCCTGTAATCTCTGCATTTAACTCTGAACTCTTGTCTCTCCGCAGATAATGCTGGGCTATATCTGGCAGTATGTCTACTCATCCTTCCTCAGATACTGGTTGAAGTGGGTTGTGAGGCAGGTGTCTGGGAAGTGTGAGCTGCAGAGAATATGTGCTGGTTTCCAGACAGGAGCAACCAGGACCTCCAAAACAGGTGAACCATGTCACAGTTTTATATTATAAGACGTAACAATAAGTTAGCCAGGCTAGGTGAATCCCTGACTAGAAGTGTGTTATAAATGTACATAAGATAGTGGAGGAGACCAGGTAGGCCTACCAAGCTCTATCCCCTAAACATCCACATCCCACCAATACACATGCTAAAGAACATTCCTGCAGAATTCTTCCAAACTAGAAGTAGCTCTAAACTCTAAAGTTGTTTTAAGTAAAAATTTGAATAGAGGACCATTGATCACGTGAATGTGCTCCTTGACTTCTGCTGTCCACAATCTGTAAGATGCTGTAACTCTTGTTTTTGAATTTATTTCCAGAATATTCTCTTCAGTTTTCAAAGAATAAGGTAAGAATTTCCATAAGATTTCTTCCAGCTCGGTAGTGGTCCTACAGAAAGTGTGTGTGTGTGTGTGTGTGTGTGTGTGTGTGTGTGTGTGTGTGTGTGTGTGTGTGTGTGTGTGTGTGTGTGTGTGTGTGTGTGTGTGTGTGTGTGTGTGTGTGTGTGTGTGTGTGTGTGTGTGTGTGTGTGTGTGTTCATTTTTTGTCTAATATTATATAAAACAAAAGACAGCTGCCTAAATCAAGCAGCTCTCATATTCTCCAATGAAAGACAGCAGTCTTTTTGTTGTTTTTAAGCTATGATAGGCTTACAATGGACATCACAATTTATGTTTATCATTTTATCCTATCATTTCCGATTGTCATTTATTTAAGAGTAATAAATAATGGACCAATCATTAGCTTATCCTAAAAGCTTACTTTGCTTATTGTAATCAGTCTGGTTAGTTCCAAGAGTTTTATAAGCGTTGTGGAATATTCTATAAGCATGTTAAAAGTTCTTCGGCTGTTAAAAGTTAATATTAGTATTATATTGATACCGGTAATCATCCATCTTAATAGTTGTATAATCACATGCTATCCTTACTTTGACTTCACCTCTCCCACCTTTTATATATGCTTGTTTCAACTTTTTTGTTTTCTTGCTTTGTTGTGTGTGTGTGTGTGTAGGTTTTGAGAGGATCTTTGCAGACCAGCAGAGATGGTCTAGAGCAGTGTGTGGATCACATTGTTCAGGCCAAGAATGTCAAACCTCAGAAGGATCCATTGTAAAGACCCTCTTTTACTTCTTCAGATAATATTTCACCTGACACAATCAATGCATCCAATCTCGATGTGGACCTCGACCTATTGATATTTATTTGAGTTCCATGAAGGGAGGTCGCAATATGCGATAATATCTCTCTTGTCTCTATCTTGTAGCTCTAAAGCAGTTTGAATATTTGAATAATTTTATATACTTGCATGATTCTTGCAGGTCTACAATAAATACATTGTACACCTTGAATATCATGTCACATCGATAGGCTAAATACATAGGTGCTGTTATGCTTTTAAAAAATACTTTAATAAAAAAAAAAAAAAATCGGTATAACTTTTCATTAGGCTCCTGTACCCTTCGTTATTAAGGTCATTCTCATAGGAGCATCATTTCGCCCTGCACTTTCTATACAGCCCTGCAGGAATGATTTAAATTTTCTATGAATGCATCTCATCAATATGAAGATTTTCTACTGTAACATCCCTAGTTGCCTGCTTCATCCTCCATCCTCTTCTCCTATAGGTTCCGGAAGAGTCTTCACACCTGTCTCCTCCAGATCACCGGCTACGCCGGCTTGTACACCTGTGTGGAGGATCTTAGGAAGGAGACCTTCAGCTCAGACAACATGGAGCACGAGGACATGCTGTTGAAGGTATGTGTAACAACATCCCCCCATGCGTTCCTTCTTAAAGGGTAATTCCGGTGTAAAATGGATTTGGGATATATTTTGTATGATAACGAGTTGAAACGTTCGTTTTGGAGCACAACAATTTACAGACGCTTTCTTCAGTTGGCTGTTTTTAGCCGATTCTATCAAAACACTATTAACTTGGAACGATGGGGGCACTGGTTATGGTAAAAACAAAATCGCTATTTTAAACCACTTAAAAGGCTAAAAAGAATCGATTGGTAGATTGACAAACACAGAGATTGTGACATCCGTCAGCAACACACAAGCTCTGTGTTCGCCAATCTACTTATCGAGTCTTAAAAACAAAATGGCGTCGACGGGTGATCTACTGATGGTATTGTGTGTATAAAATGTCCTTTTTAATAAACAATCTGTACACTTACAAAGTTCTCAATGCCTCGTTTTATATGTTAACACCCTTGTTATACTACCAAAGAAGTGTCTGGCTACTTTTAGCATTTTAAGTGGTTTAAAATAGCGATTTAGCTTTTTACCATAACCAGTGCCCCCATCGTTCCAAGTTTACAGCGTTTTGATAGATTCGGCTAAAAACAGCCAACTGAAGAAAGCGTCTATATGCGTTTTTTGTGCTCCAAAACGAACGTTTCAACTCGTTATCATACAAAACATATCCTAAATCCATTTTACACCGGAATTACCCTTTAATAGCCTAGAACAACATTTGAATATCTCTAGCAATTAAAAAAAAAAAGAATAAAATAGTGTCATTGAGGGTAATAATGACTAACCTTTCCCTTCCTGAATACAGCTATGGAAGCTGTTGATGCCAACAGTGAAACTGGAGTCCAGGGTAACTAAGCAGTGGGGTGACATTGGTTTCCAAGGCGACGACCCCAAGACGGACTTCCGAGGAATGGGAATGCTGGGCCTCACCAACCTTGTGTGAGTAAAGGCACCTGATTGGTGGAGATCTGCTACATTTCTTCTTAGCTGAGTGCTTACTTAGCAGAGAGGAAATGTGCCAAAATTAACCTTTTTAATTTGGGCAATAGTGGCTTGAGAAATGAGATGGCTGAAATAAATTCATTTTGAGTCATTTAGCCAATCATTTTATACAAAGGGAAGTGAGGTTGAGAATAGTCAATGCAATGTCAAATTGGGACCAACTACAAAATGTACCATTTCTATGCAATGACGTTTTTCATGTATAGCATTTAAATAAAATATATGAACCTTTGATACATTATCATGCATCTTAATTGAAGATGGGAAACCAACTTGAAATTGGCCTGAACAGGTTATACTCTTTTCTTTCATTTTGAAAGATGCAGACTTTATTTAAGTGGTTCTCAACCACAAGCTGATCATGAACTGATTGCACAGAAAATCCATCCAATCAATACTCAGTACATTGTTGCTAGCTCAACGCAGTGATGGATGGATCAAGGACTAATCAGCTGTAGAAAGTGAATGTAGCATCTTGTTATTCCTTGGTTGCAGGTTTTTCAGTGAACACTACACAGAGGAAGCCCGGCAGGTGCTCTCTCATGCCAATCATCCCCAACTGGGGTAAGAATATATACGTATATATATATAATTCACATGTATAAAGATGTGTGAAATAACAATGGTTTGATTAAAATATTTGTTTGTGAAACTTTCAAGCTTTAGAAGCTTTAACCTTGATCAAACCATTGATTCATTGCTCTGATCAGTGGAGCTACAGTGGACCTCTTTCCCTGATGGTGGTCTGTGTTGTGTTTTGAAGGTACTCCTACGCCATCGTGGGCATTAACCTGACGGAGATGGCCTACAGTCTCCTAAAGAGCGGGGATCTGAAACCCCACTTTTACAACACAGTCACTGGGAACCCTGAACTGCTCCACTTCCACCATCTATACTGTGAGTAGACATTCCTGGGTTTGGGTTTAGATCTTTCCGTCCTCTTCTGTCAATATTTGCTCTAGTAACCCTGAAAAATCTTAAAATGTTTGTGCTGTGCATAGTTGAGTATATTGTAGAGTCTAATAATACATATGTTGGACCCCCTCGACGATGAGATGGTCCATCTCAAGGTGTTGTCCTATTGAAAACATTTGAATATTTAATGTATAAAAAGTAGAAAGGTATGGGAGAATTGTTCAAATTAGTGGGATGTGGAATAATATCAGACAATTTGTAGAATTGGTTTGACAATTAGTGCAATTATACTAGAAATAGTTGGCCAATTGATACAAATAAACAGTCACCCTCTAACCAGCACCTAATTTCCTTGCTATAGGTTATCTGGCCTACGAGTTTGACAAGTTCTGGGTGGCGTCCAAACCGCAGAGCATCATGGAGTTCAACCACTACAGGGAGAAGTTCCACAGCCAGGTGAAGATCTCGCTTCAGGAGCCAGGGGTGGCCCTCACACTGACGGTGTCCTCCGAACACTAACCTTCCTGTCGCCGGCCCAGGAGTGATGTAGCACCACGCGATTCCACACCACCATGAAGGTGCTGCTCGCATTATGCTGCCTGAACCCACCAAAAACACCTACGAGTTTACCTGAAGTTTGAAAGGGGACCTCTTCTTCCAGTTGCAATGGACCATTAGTTGGACCACCTAATATTATTGAGAAACATGAAGTGTGTTTGGATTTGAGTTGTGGAATATTAGAAATATCCTCTGTGATTTAGTTTTTAGATGGTTGTTATGGTGAAGCCTGAATTGTCCTGCCACAATTGATTGAAGAAGATAAAATAATGATTTGATTAATTATAAATAATGACATACATACACCTGTAATATGGTTGTAGTTACAGATATTGCTTTACTATAAAAAAGGAAAGGAATTGGTGATTTGGCTAGAGCACAGTTGAACCCCTTTACCCAATAAACGATCATTCCAACTAGTTGACTCTTCTGACTAAAGGGTCAACTATTCTGCATTGATTAGGTCTTAGGGCTTCAGCAGCTTTGTATTGTGTTCCAGTGGTAATATTTTGTGCACCTTTCCAGCGGTCCGTGAACCAAATGATGTCGACATTGACGATAGCTATAAAGTGTAAAGTTGCTAGCTAGCTAAAATTTATAATTATGTATTATTTAACTTGAATTTCAAGCTTTTCTCTCACGTATTTATATAAATTATCCCTGACCGGTTGTCATGACTGTCCTGCTCAGGAATTTGATATTTTTGTGCAGTGTTCACAGATTGTGTGTGACGGGCAAGGCAACATCATTTATACCTAGGATGCCTCATTGTGTGGTTCCATCTTCTTTAACCGTGTGCATGTTTTAATGCGTTTCAATTGTTATTGATATACTCTAGACTAGAGACGACTAAAACACAACGGGGAGGTGGTTTTGCTACCTGTTTAAGGAGGGCCCCTGGTATAATGTTGATTATGACATTGCAAGAAATTGAAAAACAAAGTCATCCCCCCAGTGAGTGACCAATAGCTACAGTGAGTCCACTGCTCTGTACGTCAGGGTGGACCCGTTCACGTCTGCAGTCACAAGAGGGTTGATTTTGAAGTGGATTAGAATGGCGAATTAACATCTGGGGCGGGGAGGGGGGGGCACTCCAATGTATTCCTGTAACCCCAGACTGTCACTGTTTTCAACGTGATGTGTCCGGAGGTGTACTATTTGTAACGACTGACTGACTTGGCTTGCTGAGAGCTAATAAACACACATTTTGATGCCTTTATTTGAGGTTTGTGTCCAAACTGAATGGAGACAATAGCCCCCCCCCCCACTGAAGAAAAGCACAATTTCAATATATTATATCAAATATCTTTTAAATGTACATAAAAACAGTGCTTTACATGTTGTGGACATTTCTTTGGGGGCTGGATACAATTTCAATTTTGGTGGTGCAAAAGCTGCTCTAAATTAGATCTATCACAGGTATTCAAACTGTTCCATTTGTGAGATGTTTGTGTAAATGCCAGTGCAAGTATTTACTCACATAATGACCAGAACAATGTAATAAATACAAATGGGTAAAACCAAATTCTATTAAAATGTAAGTTCACTTTCAAGATGTTAGCGGACGGTACATTATTACTTCTTTCAACAAAAAACCAAAGGCAAAAGACGAGAGATGTCAGAACCAAACTGAGATCGAGGCTGGGGGGTTCTGAGTGTTTAGTTCATGCTCAGCTGGGTGTATCCATCTTCTCCTTAGTTGCCATCATGGCTCTCTTGATCTGCTCGAATGACACAAACATCACCACGTTCCATGATCCCAGCCGAAGGAACGAAGGCACAAATCTACAGGAGAGAATGAACACAAATTGAAATTTTCGCAGGTTTTTTGCACTTAAGGGTACATTCATAAAGCATGAATTAAGCATTAGGCCTATTTTACGGCATTAGGGGTAAGGGTCAGTGGAAAGCCTATGTAATAATGTGTTAATGAATACCTTATAGACAACATTAGACAACCATAAACTAAGTCGTTTTCACATAAACACGATTATGTAAGGATAAAAATACCATTAGTTACTTCATTAACTTTAATGCATTGAAATTAAATGGATAGATCTTAACCCTAACAAATCTGAGCTAATAGACTAACTTTACCTCATGTAACCCTGAAATCAAAAATCATTTCAAACTATACACCTGAAGGACAATAACTTATCCTACATTTCACTTGTTTTTCCAACCTATAAACAGATTCAGGGTTTCTCTAGGTCTGCTTCTGTGTTAGGTAACAAAGGGAGGGAGATAGTGTTTACCCTTTGTAGAAGGCAGTCGGCCCTTCCTTGGTCATCATGGTCCAGGCGCAGTTGATGGCGCTCTTGTACTGACCGGGAGGGGAGTTCATGTAGCGGGTCTTCACCACGTCCACCGGGGACGCGATCACCGTAGTGACAAAGCCGGCGCCGAAGGCAGACACAAAGTGGCAGGGAAGGTTGTCTACGGATCAACAAAACGTAACATCAACCAATGAAGGAACCGTCAAATCTATACAAATGGGGTTAGTCAATAATACATTGTATTCAAGATAATACAATTGCATGACATGAGACTCTTTTGGGTAAATAAGGTACATATGGTATGACCTAAAATCAACTTTTCAATCCTGGGGCTGATATATGCAAGGTACATATAATGAACCAAATCAAAGTTTCAGGGTGATACCATTTATAGTCTGTGACCTAGTTCAATGTAGCATACCCAATGAAAAACTGGAAACCTATTAAGTTTTATATATCCATATCGGATATATAATCAATGCAATGTCCCTTGAGCTTACACCTTTGTTCTTTGCTGACTAGTGCTGAAACCGCTACTGCATATATTTGGCAATCATCCAAACAAGGCAGTGAGATAACAGCAGTACGAACAATTTCCCTTTCAAGGAAAAACACACAATGTCCCCTGCCAGTATGTGTGCTGCTATCGGCCAGGATACAAAAGTCGGGAGGGAGGAGATTGTGTACGTGTGTGCGTGTGTGTGTGTGTGTGTGTGCATGAGGGGGGCGGGTGCGGGGTGTGTGTTGGGTTGTGCCCAATCAGCTGTCTCCCTTACTTCACATGTTTTCGCCTACCTGACAGCAGGTTGTGTTTGAGGATGGCTTCTTTGATGAGGTCGTAGGTCACCAGCTCTGTGCAGTTGACCAGCGCGTTTCTGGTGATGTTAGGAAGTGTTCCTGAGGAAGACGTAATGCCAACATAAATTACACTATAGCGATACTGTTTTTAGTGATACATATGTTCATAGAACATGTGGATTTTATTCTCCCATACAACAGGTACTGTAAAGGTGGTGGCTGATACTACATGAGTGTTTGGGTATAAACCATGCATGTGCTTTTAAACACTGCTGTTCGCAGTGTTAGCAACCTTTTTTTCAACCGAAAGGTTGCTAGTACGATCCCCAGCTCCTCCTAGTAGAGTGTTGATGTGTCCCTGAGCAAGACACTTAACTGTTCCTGACGAGCTGGCTGTCGCCTTGCATGGTTGACTCTCTGCCGTCATTGTATATATTAACTGATGTAAGTCGGTTTGGATAAAAGCGTCTGCTAAATGCGCTAAATGTAAATCACAGGGAGCAATCAAAGCGGCATTTCCTTTTTAGATAAAAGTCCTTAATGAGCTGGCAGTGGTCTTAAAACCCACCTTTCCAGAGCCCTCGGAGGCCCTCGTTCATGAAGATGTGTTTGTAGGCCTGCATGGTGCCGTTGTAGCGCCGGGCCACCCCTTTCAGGTTCATCTGGGCCTGGAAGCGCACCTTCACCACGTCCGTGGGCTGGGCCAGGGACACCGCCATGGCACCGGTGGTGCAGCCCGCCAGGATGCGGATCATAATGCTTGCATCTGATAGGGCAGGTTAACGTCATAAGAGTTGGGTAGTCTGACCATCAACTGAAGAAGGGTTGTAATGTGAAAGGATTCTCATTGATGAAGATACATGTATCTATCATTCATTGGTAGATACAGTTTGTTATTGTTTTATCTATTTACTGACATGGCTTCTATTTGTTTACTTTCGTTGATGTAAAAAAACATTTAACTTCCATGTGACGTATACAAAAACACAAATGCTAAGATACTTTTTGGACTTCATTTAAACTCCTACTAATAATGAGTAACTTTCCTAGTTACTGGATACCGGTAACTAGTTCACAAAGTAGTTACCATGAGACGCCAGCCACTTACGTTCTTTGTCGCCGTTGTAGAAGTTCTTGACGTTATCATACAGTCCGATCCTGATGGAGGCGAAGCAGACCTGCCTCTGCAGCCCGGCGATCAGCCCGTTGTACAGAGACTTGGGGCCTTCTGTCTTCACCATGGTCGCCATGGTGCCAAACACCCCCCTGTAGCGGATGTTCTTAGCTGCCTCCACTTTCTGCTCACCCTGAATCTGGGGTCAAGGTCAATACATTCATTACAGTTGTTTAGGTACAGCGTTGATTCATTCATTCATTCAATTCGGATGTGTGATGAAGCAAGGGTCAAACCATATCCGGTTAAATATCCGAAGGGAGTCTGAGTCACTGCTTTTAAGTGGCTCTAAGATAGAGTTTAAGTGATGAGATAAGAAATACGGACTATGTGATAATTGAGTGAGAGAGAGCGAGAGTGAGAAAGAGAGAGAGAGAGAGAGAGAGAGAGAGAGAGAGAGAGAGAGAGAGAGAGAGAGAGAGAGAGAGAGAGAGAGAGAGAGAGAGAGAGAGGAGATAGACACAATGCTGTTGGTTGGGCAGGCTGTACTGGTATTTTGGGCATGATTTATGTGTGCCCATCTATTGTTCTAACAGACAGTGACCCTACACAATAGCATTGTACAATAACCACAACCTACATTTGGCAACATACAAGAGAAGAGACAATGTCAAAAAAACATAACATTAACATTGACATTAACAAGCCTAATAGACAGGAGTTAAGCTACTCAGTCATGCATGTGTTACTTGGCTAGGGAATCCTTGAATGATCAAGTGCAGAGGGGGGGGGGGGCCTGGTATAGTACCTGGAGTCTGACTTTGGCTGTGTCCAGGGGGAAGGTGATGAGGTCACCGACGCAGGCTGCTGCCCCCGCACTAATCATCTTCACGGCCAGGGGAGGGGGAACGTCTGAGGGCTTAAATCCTACCATGGTGCCTAGGACTGGGGGAGAGGAACAACCAGGCATACACACATATGTACATACATATGCACACACATACACGCACACGCATGCACACACACACCCGGCCACGCACCCACACACACAAATTTAAACAGATTATTACGTTTATTTATGTATGTCACAAAGGTTTTTTATCTTAATATAATACATTCTACATTTAAAGGTAGGCAATAGTCTAGAAATCTAGAAGGCTAGAAACCATCAAAAAGTTTAGAGTCCTTCATTCAGTAAAAAAGTGTACTTACAGTGTCGAGGGGATATTAGGGGATATTCAATTCCTTGTTATTCCTGGTTGTTGGTTTCAGTTCATAATCCATACATGGCAGTGGTAGGCAGTGTACATCTTTTGCTCTGTATTTATAAGATCTCCTGGTGGCCTTTTTACGACACAGTGTAGGGGGTGGGGTGTGTGGGGGGGGGGGGGGGGGGGGAGGAGGGCGGTCCTGTGGAAGGGAGCATGGGTCAGAACCAAAGTCCATGTTCGTCAGAAAGTCAATGTTCAATTTAGTTCCAGCCGCCTGGGCTGCAGCACCTTTTGAGAAAAACAGCCCTTGTCAACATCTCTGTCATGGTCATACAGAAGCAGTTGCTTCATTTTAATGATCTAATTCCAAACTTGGCATAGTTAATAACGACAGTTTCTCAAATGAATTGTAAGAAACGTGTTGCTCATATCCTATGTTCAGGGTTAAGTCGTTTTCTGCAGTGTGTGGGGCTGATAATAATTATTTGGTAAAAACATTTCTTCAAAACCAATCAGGAGCCTTACGTCAGTATTAATCTGTGAAGATAGTCAGATAAGGGTCAAACGATACAGACAAATGGATATGAATGTGACCCAGGATAAGGTTACTAGTACCAGGAATTCAGCTATCAATCTCTCACAGCCTTCGAGTCTACGCTAACAACTCGTCAGCGCTGGCATCGGTTGGCTTCTCTCTCTTCTCTCCTTCGACTATAAGGTGGTATCTGTGAGGTTGTCCGCCAGTGTCGGAGCTGCTCGACCAGAGGCCTGGTCAACGGTTGGAGTCTGAGGTCTGAGCTGTTCTGGGAACAGGAACTCCGGGACGTTAGTCCTAATATCTGTGAGTTCTTCTGTAACAGCCACAGAAGATAGTAACGGTTCCACTCTTTGACTCATGTTTGGTTTAACTCCAGCAGCCAAAGACGCAGGACAGCGGGAAAGCGGGACAGCGGGACAGGGGGGCGACGTGGGCCTCAGACTGAAGGTCATGAGTGGAGATAAGCAGCTTGCATCACAGGGTTGTTCATGCCTCCCTGTGATTGGAACAAGGTTTCCCAATGGCTCTCCCCCAGTAGACAAGCCTCTACATATGTATAAGATCAGACCATTCAAACCTAATGCACTCAAAACCAAGGAGGCAACAATGGTAGTTAACAGGGATAAAAACGGCAATGACCTATTTATATATATGATCAATGAGCTATCTCTTTCTCTCTCGATTCTTTACTATTATGTCTACATATGGTGATGTCCTTTTAGCCAGAGAATCCCATGTCAGGAAGGATGCTTGTTCATGATGCAGTGTGGACGAGAGACACTTGAGAGCTATGTAGAGCATGGTGAGAGAGCGAGGGCGAGAGGCATTGGACGGGACTCGACAGGAGGGAGAACCTCAGTCGACGTCTGCTTAGTTTGGAACAACATGTGTCATACTCAGGTGAATCATTGCTGGCTTTCCTTCCTCGCTATCTTGGATGAAACCCGTCCCTCGAGATAGCCCTCCGTGATTGGTCTTCCCAGAGACGCAGCGGCGAGGGGCGGGGCCAAGCGAGTGAGGGGAGTGGAGATAAACGCTTTAACCCTTGTTAACCTGCTTCGGGGTTATGAAATACTTATTGCCAATACGTTTACATTGTATTCTTACTGGTTTGGGGTTTGGGAAAAATATGTGCTTTTCCTAATCAACGTAATTAAAGTACATGAAAATTCATCTTCTTGTGATTCTTTAGAGAAATATTTGCTAAGGAAGTACAGTAGGCGGTTGGAACAAATTGAGTATATTGTCATAGCATACTTTTAATTAGTAGTAGTACACATAGTACATCATACCTCAGAATCATAAAAAGAATATGTGCATTTGGACAATTAAAATACAACATGACTTAATAAAAAAAGATTACAATAAAAAAACAGAAATGTCAAATGCAAAAGGAGAAAAAAGGTTAAAAGTCCTTCAAAAATAAAAAAAACACTGCATAGCAAACACAATAGAGTGAAAAGTGGAAATCCTTTAAGACAAACTCAAGTACAGTTTGTGTGTATCGACCGGACAAGAGCTTGATAACTATGGTTGCAGATAAAGGTTATTAGTAGTTCATACACACCAGTCCGTCCATTCTGTGGTATTTACATAACATTTGGGTCATCATAAAACTTGCCGGAAGATGAACTTGTTTAAGATATATCTTATTCCTCTTTTTCCTGATTTCAAAGAAAGTGCGGGTGCAAATAATCTTTAGTATAAGAGTATAACATTATCGTTTTTTGTAACAATATTGCCTTAGGTATTCTTGATGTCATCAATCAGGTGATAAAAACTGTAAGAATATTTAAATTGCAATATGGACATTGGCAATATAGTACAAGAAATCCTAAGACAACTCTTTTAGACGTCACTTTCCAGTTATGTGCAAAGAAAAGTGGATTTATATAGAATGTAAATTAAAAACTATATCTCAACATTTATTGAGGAATTAGGCCAATATAATAGCCATTGTATCCAGCACTTCCTGAAACTAATGGTAGAGTATGCTGTCCTGAAAGAGATCATCATGTTCAACAGTCCAGGCAAATTTCAAGAGCAGCTCTTCATCTATACAGTTAACCAGTGAGTAAACTAGCAAAATTAAAGTTTTTTAGCAGCAAATAGAACTGTGATATCAATAAAACAACAGTATACCAGACTTTATATTAAGTGACGTATTAAGTATGTATATCTATATTGCAGTGTGGAACTAGACTGAATCAAACCCGTTAACATCTATATGGCCGAGTAGGTGGACTAGAGATAACAATATTCATGTTTTTGCTATTATCTTATAAAGTACAGCTACTACAGTTGGATATTAATTTCCAGTTAAACCCAGTCTTTGCCGACGCACCGAATGTTTAAAGTCTTCTATATCTGATACCACACAGCGCTAACAGTAACATAATCATTCTCGTATCGTAAATCTGTACTTCCGATTCCATCAAACCAGGGTCACATTGTCTTTGCACTGCACAAGACCGAACCGTAATATCCCCAAAGAGAGCGAGAGAGACAGAGCGGGGGGGAAGGGGTCAGGTCGGTCACCCTTGTCTTTTTTTATCTCTTGTTCCGCATCAGCCCGAGAGGGAGATCTCATAGTCACTGAACGACAGTGAGGTGCGCCCCACTTTCCGCATGTTCTTGGCGTTAGTGATCCTCGCCAGCATGTCCACGGGCTTCTCAAAGTACTGGACCAGCGCGTGCTCCGTGAGCACCGAGGCCAGGAACTGCTCGAAGGTGATGGACCAGTCCTTGTCAATGCTGGTGCTGTGGGGAAGGCTTCCTCTGTCGCCACGCTCCCCGCCGTCGTCGCCACGCCGATCCGCGTTGCCGCCTCCTCCTCCTCCTCCTCCTCCTCCGTCCCCTCCGGAGTCGTCGTCGTCATCGTCCTGGTGGTTGCCGTGGCTACGCACCAGCACAGTGTCGTCGGCGATGTCCTCGCACTGCAGCTTGTTGTCGTCCAGCTCGTGGGAGCCGGCACTGAGCACCGAGTAGGAGGAGACGGACGTGTCGTCCTTCGTCTCGTCGTCCGACGTCAACATGGCCGCCGCCGACGACAGCGTGCCCGCCTCTTTGGGCGACGACTGGTCCTCCTCCAGCCTCACGTCCTGCAGCGGCGCCGTCTGTTCTACTTCTTCTTCTTCACCGTCCCTGTTCTCCGTGCTCGTCTTGCTCTCGTCCGAATCGGCGTCGGCGGTGAACAAAGTCTCGTTCAGGCGTGTCTGTTGGAAAGCCCCAGGCTCCGCGGGCTCCTGGGAGCGCGCGGAACAATCCGCTGTGGGGCGGTCTGGCGGTGGACAGCCCTCCCGGTCCCGGTCCCGGTCCTCGTGGTCCTGGCTCCGGGGTCCGGGGCAGCAGAACATCTTGCCCACCTCGCCCATCTCCAGCAGCAGGCTTGTGACGGTGGCCGTGGCGTGGTACAGCTCCTGCTCCGCCAGGTCCTCGCTAAACATGCTGTACAGCGTCTTGCACAGCTCAATGAACTGGCCCTGGAGGACAGGGGAATACACCGAGTCAGCATGGCTCTGCAGACTGGAGATCAGCGTGGCCATTGGCCAACATTCTTATTCAAACGTTTTCCTTTTTTTCACTTTGAATTTGTTCGAAGACTCAAACGCCAGTACTGTAACAAGGAGCAATATGCATAGAGAAATGTTCGTTCTCTCTAGTTTTTGACATGTTAATGAGAAGGTATCAACTGCACTTTGTATAAGCTGGGTCATGGGGCCAAAGATGCCGTGACTCGCCGAGGTGGGTCACAGGCAGTATGCAATAGGAAAACCCTACAGTATTATATATAGGTCAATAGCAACACTATACCGACTGGTATTGAGAGGATGAAAGGTGCTCACCTGGTTCAGTTTGGGTAGGTTTTTTGTGGATTCTGGATTGGATTTGGAATCCTGGTTCCATATCTTCAGATAATGGCGATAATCTGACGTCTGCAGTTTCTTCACTGTAGTTGAGAGCAACACAAGATATTACATTCTACCGGTAATGACAATTGCAATGAGATAATGTATATTGTATGAGTATTTCATACTCATACAGTACTTTTCAGAAATACAATTTTTGTATTCAGAATACAAAGTATTTCCTCATTTTAAAAATATCTTCTATGTTTGAAAATGCATTTTTTTTGTTCAAGGTCATTTTTTGTCACTTGACTATGTTACCCTTTTCAGTCTTGAACGTAACTCTGACAAAGCCATCATCCTTGCCCTTGCGGTCGTTACCTGGGAGGAACGTGGTAGACATTCAAGATGAATATTCCCCAAGAAATAGCATGGACATTTTCAAACACCGGAGTCACCGGTTTGTTTCAGGCCATCTTGGTGGCCTCCAAGTTTCTATAATATATTGTGAAAAACTTCACTAAAGTGGTGTCAGTTTAGTCCTAATGGTTGAATTGTTCTTTATCTCACAAAACAAACTGTCAGCAATAAGGCCACTGAGAATCAAGAGTAAAGTAAATGTAAACCTGGTTATCCTGCACAGAAGCTGTAATCCTGCCACTTACCCATTGATGTCTCTGGGGTGATGTCTTCAAAGAAGTATTGGGTGGCTTCAAAAGCAGAGTCTGGTTCGTCAGTGCTGACATCTGCGGGAAACCAATAGCATTGTGTGAGCGTCTCCGTACGGCTCCCTATGATATTCAACCCCATAAGCGACGTCTCCTCTACATAATGTGAGTTACATTGGAAAACTATTTTTGTTAAAGGGGACATATTATACCATCAGGTGTGAGTGTGATTAGCCTTTACAAGCCGTTTTGAAACTTTCAATTCAAAGAAGTCAGTAAGGTTGTCTACGGCGTAAAGCATCTTAGAGTACCATATTAATCGATATATAAATGTCCTTTATTATTATTATTATTATCATTATTATTATTACGGTTAGGTTTTGTGGACATTGGGGATGTACAGTAATTACTCACCAGGTAAAACGTGCATCTTATACAGAATCTTCAGTTTATCTGTCAGGTCCCCATAGCACAGAACACCTACCAACACAAAACACCAACCGCTTGATTTGGTGAACTCACCCAGGGCTCTAAAACCGATGTGTTATGGTGGCTTAACCTAGCATAGGTGCCTCAAACCAGCATAACTAGTATCAAACCTGGATCATCACTGCAGAAATAATTAGACTTGTTCTATTTTCTAATCTATGTCCTAAAACACAAAACATACACCTTAACACGCACACACACACACACACACTTACTCAGGCCGCTGATGAACTCGCGGAAGTTAATGAGTGCGTCTCCGTTGTGGTCGAGCAGGCGGAAGAATCGTGCGGCCAGGGGGTCAGAGTGGGCCTCGTTGGCCCAGGGGAAGAGCAGCACGAAGAGGCCCCTGAACTGCTCCACGTTGATGCGGTACTGCTCCAGGTAGGGCAGGCTGGGGTCGTGGCGCTCCGACAGGTTGGTGCCCCCTCCCCAGTAGCAGCTGGTCAGGTGCTCCGTCTAACGAGGCAGAGGGAAGGGGGCCAATTAAAAACTAGATACAGAAAAATGGCAGTTGATGTTAATATCCTATGAAGAGTGAAGGAAGACCTAGCCTGCCTGTCTTAAATGCAACTTGAAGGGAATGGCAGTTGAAATACATCACATTGAGACTGAGTATATAAATATCTAAAAAAGGTACAATATACGATACCCTTATATACAGTAAGTGTACCAAAACCGAATCGTTTTATATTCGTTAAGGATAAAGGGGTAAATGGCTTCATACTTCTGTTGTTAGCTCCGCTCCTGTTATCTCAGTTTGTGTTAGCGCATGTTTAGAACAGGCTTAGCGGCCAAAGCAAACAAAATCTGCTTTGACATGTAAACCATTCTAGGGTGTTACCATGACAACGTGTCAGTTGTTGGAAATGGCAGTGAAGCAAAGTATGCCCTATGAAAATGATGTGCCAGTCACTCACCTTGAACAACACAAAAAGCTCCTCCAGTTCATCAATACCGAAGGGAGTCTCCGTCACAATAGTACGGACCTGAAACACGGCCAAAAAGTATTGCATTGACAAAAAAAAAGAAAAAGGAATACAGCTAATTGTTGTTGCAGTTTATGTGGCATTGCTCGGCAACATTTGCTTAAATCTTCCTTCCAAAGATCTTTTCTAATCTATATTAATAAGCATTAATATAATGCTGCTACGTACCACGTTACGCTTGGTTGTGTCCTCAATAGTCTGGATGACTCTCAGTCTCTGTTTGAAACGCATCTGCTCAATCACATCTGCACGGATAGAGCCAAACTTCTACAAAGACAATAAACAGAGGAAAAGGTATTTAATGTGGTAGTTCATTGTTGTTCATTTGTTTTGAGCCAAAATTGTGGTCAATATGAATGACAAATACATGTATTTGGACCCCAAATCAGACATTAATGAACACAAATAAATGGAAACCAAGTAACAATCATTATCATTGTTGAAGGGACAACATTAATGTGGAAGGAACAATAAATCTATGCAAAAATTACAATACAAACATGATGGCAAGAACAGATTGAAGGCCATTTCCTCTTAATTACTATACATTTATCGTGCTTGTGAACAAAAAGTGTGTTCAAAATGGCTGCCAGACACTGGATTATCTGTTTATGGGGGTTAACCAAGATCAAACAAAAGGTACGGACCTCGTAGGAGCTGCGGACCAGCTTGAAGATGTCCACCTCCGGGTGTGGTTCACCATTGTCTGTGAGGAGGGAGTGGAGGTGGGGGATGGGTGGGAGGGTGCTGTCCTTGTTGGTCACACTGTCCAAGTACCTGAAGATGGATATGAAATAGTCTTGTTACCCCACTCACTTTGGTAGAACTATTAAGTGTTGCCAGGATCAGTTGACAATGCAAAAACATCTTTACTAAGGAAGTCTTCCAAACAGAAACATAAAGTGTTGCCCAGATTATTAAAAACATCTTCACTACGGAGGACTTTAAAACAAGAACTATGATTCCAATTTCGTGGAAATAAAACATTTGAATGATAACAACCATTTTTTAAACCACATCCTTAGATGTGAACAGAAAAAAACATTGATCCTTTGTTGGGTCTAAGCCATTTTAAACCTTTAGATGGCGGCAAACTCAGAGATATAGCTTGGCTAGGGGAACCTCTTTAAGTTCTGCATTTAAACAACACAGTCGTCTCTATTGGAGCTCTAACATGGGGTCTTCATAACAAGAGGGCGTCCTCCTCACCTGCCCAGCACGGTCATGGCCTCGCCGTCGTCCTTGCACTCCAGCAGCTGGTGGATGTTGGCGTGCAGCACCGACAGCGCGAGCTGGAAGATGACCTTGATGCCCTCATAGAAGAAGCAGTCCACCACCACCACGGCGCTCTCGAAGGGCATGACGGAAAGGAAGAGCGTGAGGAACCAGGACAGGGAGATGGTGGAGATGACGCCCAGGTCCTGCATGCAGTCGTACAGCTGGGGCACGTACTCCCGGGCAAGCTCCTCAAACACCCCCTGGTCCACCAGCGCTCCTATGAACGAGGAACAGAAGGCCGTGGAACATGAGGAGATGAGACAAACGCAAAGATTTTGATCATAGGTATTAGTTATCGGGTTAGCCACCGCATTAGCAAGGAGCATTCAGCCAGGCGTGCTAGCTAGGTTTGATTCTCTGCCTGAACCCGGGGTCTGTGAGTTCATACAAACATTGCATTCAAGCATTTCAAAGAAAATGTATTTTTTCAAATGTAGCAAATGGGACGGGCCGATGCTGGACTGGCACCAGTTTTTTTTTAGCTCTAGCTTGCTGTTACGTGTAAGCAAGGCGTGATAGCCAAGTAAGGCATGGGGTATATAGCCGGGCATGTGAGCTGTGCTGCATTTGCCAACACATCCACTGTAGTGCATTACCAAGACACGTTAGCAAGGCACATTAGCAAAGCTTCCACTTCTAAGTACTACAAAAGACTCAAAACTCACCTGTTCAGAGTTCACCTCGACTCTGCATAGCTACCCAGCCCCTTCCGGCCACCATTGTATGTTGTACGTCCTGGCACTTAATCTACATTGCACTTATTTATAGTACTTAATTGTGTAGCATCTGCAGAGGCTGCTATCATTGCTGTACACGGGGAATGGGTTGGCCTAGCGAATGTTAGTACTTGCACTTGGTTCTATGAACATCTTTACTGTACTGACAGCGATATATTGTTTCACTTCTTATGACAAATGTACTTATTGTAAGTCGCTTTGGATAAAAGCGTCTGCTAAATGCCCTAATGTAAATCTAAATGTACATGATGATTAGATAGCGCAGACGCAGAGTGTGAATTACTCACCCACGACCCTGGTGTTGTAGTAGTCAGGCAGCATCCTCTCACACAGAGCCACTAGCAGCCAGAAGGCCTCCTCTTCTTTGGCATAGAGCAGCAGCACCGATGTCACGATGTTCATAGCCTGCGATGGGGGTGGTTGTTGTGGGGAGAAGATTAGATCAAAGGCCAGCAGGACCAACACTATTAACACGTATATTGTAGGAAACAAGGGAGATTTCCGACTTGCAAAGTTCCTACTTCCTAACTGACAGCACTTGGGAGAGGTATCATAGTTTGTTCATCATAACACTTCATATCGAATGGGGTTGTTGCTAGTTTATAGTATACACACTGTTTTATACATCAAAAAGTCAGTAATCATCCCATATCAAAAATGTCACCCTTTGCATTGACATTGTTTATGTACACTGAAGTCTTGTTAAAAGACGCTTTCCATCGTCTATAACCCTCCAAGTTAGTGTACTGCTCAACCAAACCTGCCCTCTAAAGATAAAACTTTGTATATGACCACAGCAATGCACTCTGAAGACTAGAATCCTTCAGATTCTAAATGACATGTACTTGCCTTTCAGATATGAGCATCTATCAGTCTATTTTTACCTGCCAGTGTCCTAGGTTGGTCTAGACATTACCTGACAGTATCCTATGTTGGTCTAGACTTTACCTGACAGTATCCTTAGTTGGTCTAGACCTTATGCTGCGTTTCATTATCAATCCGTCTCGGAGGTCCGAGGACGTTGCCTAGTGACACGCACGAACACGCCCCTTTTCCTCGGACGGCGAACTCGCCATCTCGGTTGAACTCAGTGGTGGCCGAGCAAAATACCGAGACAGAATTCAAGATGGCTGCGCCCAGTGTGGCTTGAAGTATTAACTGTTTTCATTGTGCTTGGACCACTTAGGTTGTTTAAATGGCAATTTCAATCACTCGTATTGCTGCAAAATCTCACTGTGTCCGTATCTCTGCCTATGGCCTATAGCCTACTTATTTTGGAGCGCCTGGTACTCTGCCAATGCTACCGCGACAACAGCTTTCGGGGTGGCGTCGAATGTTTTCCTCCAAGACCGAGCGAAACATAATAAAACGCTTGAAGTGTGGGCGGGGCGTCAGATCCGAGATCCGAGTCGGTTCGCAGAGAATACTAAAACACACCATTACCTAGCTGTATCCTATGTTGGTCTGGACTTAACCTGGCAGCATCCTATATTGATCTTTACCTGACAGTATCCTATGTTGGTCTGGACTTAACCTGGCAGTATCCTATATTGGTCTTTACCTGACAGTATCCTATGTTGATCAAGCCTTTACCTGACAGTATCCTATGTTGGTCTGGACTTTACATGGCTGTATCCTATGTCGGTCTTTACCTGACAGTATCCTATGTTGGTCTGGACTTTACCTGACAGTATCCTATGTTGATTTAGACTTTACATGGCAGTATCCTATGTTGGTCTTTACCTGACAGTATCCTATGTTGGTCTGGACTTTACCTGACAGTATCCTATTTTGGTCTGGACTTTACCTGACAGTATCCTATGTTGGTCTGGACTTTACATGGCAGTATCCTATGTTGGTCTTTACCTGACAGTTTCCTATGTTGGTCTAGACTTTACCTGGCAGTATCCTATGTTGGGGTTTCTGAAGGCATAGGCGGTGAGGACTCTGCGCAGGGCAGCGATGCCCATCTCGTTCTGGAAGGCTGGGTGTTCGGGCAGCGATCGATGCAGGTCCCTCTCGATCTCCTCTGTGGCCAGGTTGTACTGGCCCATTGACTTCTCTACCAGGTCCTCGTAGTACCCTGGGTGGGTCACCATCTCGTTGATCGCCCCTTTTAAGAAAACAATGGCGTTGAGAATATGTGTTTGGTTTGAGAATCTCGGCCAGAGTGGCATTTGTAAATCTCTGTTATCATATTGTTGGTTCATTTGAGTTCAATATTCATCTGAGTTCAATTTGAAATATTTATTTACAATGCTATTTGGTCATATTTTTTGTTAGTTTGTGAAGGTTAGCATGTAGTTACTCTGAATTAAATCAGGGTTGAGTATCATTGAATACAAGTAGGGGAGATTTAAATTGATGTGACTTTGTGGTGCATATGTGGTCCCCTAGGTTGCAAAAACTTCAACTGCCACACATATCACAAAAATGACATCTAAAATTGATCTATTTAACAGCCAAACTAAAATGGGACACATCACTTTAAATAGGTGCGAATGTCCCAGACAGATACTGGTGTAACTGGTTTCAATAGTTTATTTTAAGATATGTTGCCATATAGCAGACATCCGATGACTCTTATTATTGTAGAACATCTGTAAATATAGTCCATGCTGCGAGTGAGCAAGGGAAACTCTGTAGCTCAACAACAGCAGCAGAGTTGCACATAAGTAGGTCAGTAGAGGGGGGAGCTGCTTATACCACTGCTCTCCTCATGTGGAATAAACCCGCCTTCAGCTTTTATTAACCCTTGGTCATACAAGGTTCTCCTTTGCCCATATTTTATAGGGTCATTTCCCCTTTCCTTGAAAAGGTAAATAAAGCAAAAAGAAATGGACAATAGGGGATAGGATAGGCATCTATATACCTTTACCCTCATTGAGAATTCCTGGATGGATTTGTTTAGTTTAAAATACAATAGACCTGTCCCACCACCCTTTGTAATTGACAGAAGCTGAAGACAAATATTTATGCTACTTCCCATGAACTTTGACCGGGTCACTCCATTGTACCTAATCACTTGCTCAGCACAGACCCCAAGGAAGAGGCCCTTGATGGACATGTCTGGATAGCCATACAGGTTGTGTCCATTATTGCAGCTCATACAACCCGATAAAAGATCACTGTCGGTCGCTTCTGAAGATAGCATATAGATGATCATGTGACTATCCAGTTATATCTACCTGTATATACTGTTGCTTCTGAAGACAGCATATAGATGATCATGTGACTGTCCATCTATATCTACTACATGTATATACTGTTGCTTCTGAAGACAGTATAGAGTAGAATACAGTGTAGTCACATGATTGTTGTACAAGTAATCTCATATCATGTGGAAGACATTTTCACTTCAATATTTTTCTGTGTGTGACGCACGCACAGACGCACACACAGTGTGACGCACACAGAGAGAGTAGGTGTTTATCTCTCGAGGCACAGCAGGTTGTTGGCTCACCGGAGAAGAGCAGCCAGAGCTCCCCTCTCATGTTCTCCGGGATGCCCTGCAGCACCAGGTCCTTGGTCTTCTCCGTGCGGTACATGCACACGCCCTGGCCGTACTCCGTCAGGTGGTTCTTCCACGCCTGCTCCTTCAGGAACTCCTTAGCCTAACAAAAAGGAAGATGAGAGAAACAATACCACAATTAAAATTTGAGTTTCAGACGCGGTTGTTGATTTGATCGTCGTCAGCTTCAGCTGTAAGTCACCTTGAATGAAAGTATCTGACAGATGGCTGAATAAGGAAATGTAAAGGCTTAATCAATATCACATTGCAAGTTACATTTTCAGACTTTTCTAACACACAGGATGAAAATCTTGATAAAACTAAACTTGTTTGCTGATTCTGAGGAGTACACTCTCGGTGTAGACCGAGAGTACACTCTCGGTGTAGACCGAGAGTGTACTTCTTCAATTCCTATAGTTGCTGCATTCTGTTCCGCTGGTGCTTTATGAAACCTGATGGGTTCCGTTCTCAGTCTCTCCTGTAAGCAGTGGCATAGCCAGGAATTCAGTACCCTATTAAAATAAATCTGTGTCAGTCCCAGATTCAGCATGCTCAGCGTAATTACTTTCCCACCATTTATTCAAAATATATAAAAATATATTTATATCCCACTTCATTGAAACATTGGGGACATATTACCCACAGCTGGCCCTGTCGCTGTACCTTACCCCCTTCACTACGCTCTCCTGTGTCTGCATCCGGCTGTCAGCAAATTGCAAGAAGATTGATCGCATTTATTTAGCGCTTTTCAAGATACCTAAAGCACTGTACATATTGAGTAGGTGTATGCGCGTGTGCGTGCGTGTATGTGTGTGTGGGGAGAGGGGTGGAGGGGGGTATGACACATGCACAGCTGCCAGTCTGTGACAGAGTGCTCCCCACACACTGGCTGTCAGAGTGGAGAGGTGGGGAGTGATAAAAAAATATTTAGGCGTTTGTGTTTTCCGTTTATATGGAGTGTGGTGCATTGAACAGCTAGCAAATATAATCCGCTGCAACGTGTCAACGCAATCCTTTCATATAGATGGGACTCATTATTGACACATGTACTGGAATGCAGTACAACCAGCTTCAGAACTGGAGCCTCTGGCCGTTTCTGTGTAAGCCAACTCTGGAGCCCAACCAGAGCCTGCACACTAGCACCAGGAAAGTGTTAACACTTTATATTTATGTACCCAACCATTAGAATATAAGAATCTGATTTTCATTTCATTCGTTGGTAAGCTTGCGTGCGTTTTCATTCGTAGGCAAATGTGTATAGATGGTGAACTTCCTGTTTATAGGGAAACGACCGTTGTAGGACTTTGAGTTGTGAAGTCTATGAAGCTGATGTGTGAAATAAAGTAAATATAGAGTAAAATGGAAATAAAGCGCTGTGTCAAGGGCTGCCATCGAATGAATCCCACAGACTCATGTCGACGTGTGTCTGCAGGAAGCCCGTGTCCCAAGGCATGCGTGATTTTGGAGGAAAGCAAGTGTTCGTAGGAAGGCAGGTGTCATAGGGAGAGAGTTCGACGCGGGGGGGGGGGGGGGGAGAGGTGGACCTACCAGCTTGGGGTTGAACTCCTCGGGGGAGCGCCGGCGGTACATGGTCATGAGGGCCTGCGTGGCAGTGGGCACGCTGCTGTCGTTGAGGTTGAACTGCCGCTCGCCGTCTGAGCCCAGGCTGCTGCGCGGGGGGCTGCAGGACAGCAGAGACCCCAGCTGGGAGCTCACCTGGAGGAAGAGGGGGGTGGAAGCTTGAGCCGACCCCTTGGAGGTTATCTTGTTCGCTTACCTTGCAATACAAACACTTTGTGATCCTTCCATTCTTGGTTTTTCAAGACTACGGGGAACAGAATTAAAAAATACATTCCCATAACCATGTCTGAGTGAGAGAAGCAAGTATATTTCTGAAATAGGTTTCTATGTGTGCACTTTTTCCCCTTCTCAGTCCAACATACTATTGACCCAATGAAAAGCGCACGGCCCGACCCGGTGGTTCAAGATTCTCGTTTTTCCAACAACAACTGAACTGCACCCCAGCAGTACCTATGGATCAAATCCAAAGAGCGGTCATGCGGTGACGGCGTCACGAAGCGGTACCTCGTCGTCGGAGCTGGTCAGGCTTCCGGTGGGCTCCCGTTCCAGGTAGATCTTGGACGTGGTCTGCTGCAGGAAGTCCGAGATCCTCTGGACCAGGAAGTCCCGGTCCTTGAGGTTGGCGAACAGGAAGGTCATGCGGTTCTTGGTGCTGATGGACAGCGGGCTGGGCAGAACGTTGGAGCTGTCCGCCTTCTCCACAATGGTCACCTGCAGACGCACAGCCACACCCCGATCTTAAGCCGTATTTTACTACTACCGTAGGGGTTAAAACACCCAGTTCACCAGACATTTCAAAATACTATTTTAACTGCCTTCTTTCATGTGAATGCCCAGACAAACTTAGGCTGGCCACCAATGTCCATGTCTACTTTAGATAGTTTGTGAAATAGGTTGAAAAGGTTTGAAGGTTTAAAAAGGCATTGCATTACATCAGTCTTATTACTAATCCACCACACTAACACTAACACAGTTTTTTCGACAGTTTATGTGGAGGGTAAATGGATCATCAACCACAGGAGAGAAACATAACAAACATCCCACCTCACGAAGGGGAATGATGAGGCTGCACACAGTCTCCTCCTTGCCGTTGAAGCAGATGTAGTTGGTGGAGACGAACATCTGGCCCAGGATGTGTCTCTTGTTGAAGGGCGTCCAGAGAGTGCAGTCCGTGTGTCCGTCCAGCTTCTCATCCTTCGGCAGGCGAAACAATGCACGGTAGCGCTCGCTCTTGGCTCTGGCATCCAAGTCCCTTATGGGGTCAGACAGGGTTGCTTGTAATTCATTATTTTTAGCTTCAAATCTGCCTAGCCTTGTGGAAAGTCATGCTCAATGAGTGCAAAGCCAGAGTGCAAGCAGGTGGCCCGGTAGCTAGGCAGACAGACAGGAAGAGCTTCCCACAATTTAATTTGGGCCTATTAGGAGATTGTTCGGGCGTATAACAGGCCTGCGAAAGCCACAGATACTGGATTACTTTCATTTTTGTGTCAGAGCACTTGATTTTATTGATGGCTGTCCAGAAGGGAATTTCAACCATTGTGACAAAAGCCACTTCTCAAATAAATTGGTCTAGCTTTAAAGAACAATTGGCAGGTTGGTATTTCTGGTTAATTCATGTTTGTAACGTATGCAGCAAACAGTTGCTATTGTAACTAGCGTAACTTGTCTCCTGTGGTAAGAACAACACAAACATCAACAGCCGATACTTTCCCCCGCTCATGATGAGCACACTGGGTGGGGGGTAAGCAGCCAGCGCGTTGCTCCTCAAACCTCTTCAAAGACCCTCACCTCTTGAGGGCGGACACCTTCTGGGGGGACTTCCTCTTGAGCTTGGGCAGCGAGCGGTCCTGCTCAAAGCCCTTGTTGTCCAGCAACTGCCGCATGGCGATGTTGGCCAGCTGCTCGGCGAGCTGGAAGGTCTCGTTGATGTTGAGGAAGACGGAGAAGAGATGGTGGCGCGCCCGCGTGCTCACCCTGATGACCTCGGGCAGCAGCAGGGTGGCGCTCTTATCCAGCTGGGTGATGTCCGCCCACCGCACCACCAGCTTAGCTGAGGGGCGGGAGAGAGAGATAGGGGCGGGAGAGAGAGAGAGTGGGGTGGGAGAGAGAGAGAGTGGGGTGGGAGAGAGAGAGAGAGTGGGGTGGGAGAGAGAGAGATAGTGGCGGGAGAGAGAGATAGTGGCAGGAGAGAGAGATAGGGGCGGGAGAGAGAGTGGGGTGGGAGAGAGAGAGAGAGAGATAGTGGCGGGAGAGAGAGAGATAGTGGCGGGAGAGAGAGATAGGGGTGGGAGAGAGAGTGGGGTGGGAGAGAGAGAGAGAGATAGTGGCGGGAGAGAGAGAGAGAGATAGTGGCATGAGAGAGAGTGGGGTGGGAGAGAGAGAGAGAGATAGGGGCGGGAGAGAGAGTGGGGTGGGAGAGAGAGAGAGAGAGATAGTGGCGGGAGAGAGAGAGATAGTGGCGGGAGAGAGAGAGATAGTGGCGGGAGAGAGAGAGAAAGGAGAGAAAAGAGAAGAGAACGAGAGAACGAGAGCAAGCACGAGAGTGAGAGAGAGACAGACAGAAAGGGAGAGAGAGCATGAAAAAACAGGGAACAATGAGCAATTTAAAGTCGGGTGCGTACAAACACTTGAGGCCATGTGCTTTCTAAATCAAATGTATTTTTACGTCAACGTTTCTTTACCAATAAAAGAAACCATTTATTTACGCAGAAATTGTATTGAGATACATTTATAGATTAGAAAAAACACATGACACATCTGATACTCCAAAAGGTCAAAAACCCTTATGCAGTCTTATGCAGATCGGACCTGCATCGAGCCAATGTTCCATCCGTCTGAAGACGTAAACATCCCCTACCCTCTTTGCCCAGCAGGTAGGAGTAGAAGCACACGTGGTTGATGCTCAGGTAGAGCCAGCCCTGGCGCGGCACCTTGCCCTTCCAGTAGCTGCAGGAGTAGTAGTTGACCAGCTTCTCCTCCTCAGGCATGCCAAACAGCTTGCGGAATTTAGCGATGGCCTCCTTGAACTTGTCTGTGTCGTCGTCTTCTTTAAACTCCTGGTTCTTGTTGTACTCCGCTATGATACCCTGCAAGGGGAAAGACAAGAAGACGAGGACGAGGAGGAGGATGAGGATGAGGACATCAGAGGAGTGTGTGTGTGTGTGTGTGTGTGGGTGACATGAGTGTGTTTGTGTGCTTGTGTAGGTGTATACGTGCGTGTGTGTGTCGGTGTACATGTGTCGGGAGGGGGCATCTAATGACCATTGTGTGTGTGTGTGTGTGTGTGTGTGTCCCGGGTTCGTGAGATAGGTTCAATCAAGGTAGTATTATTAGTGTGTCAAAACAAAAAAATAATTTGACCATCTTTAGTCAATGTACTGTACATATAATTCATAACATATCTTTTTGATTATAAAGAAAAGACTGATGTGTGCCGCTGCATCGGTAGGCTGGGGGGCTGTCAGAATAATGCATAATGTTTTTTGGTTGCCTGTCTGTGTGTCTATTTACCGACCCTCTTGTGCGCCATCAGGGTGCGCATGGGATTATGCTGCTTGTGTGTTCCCGGTCTAGGCACACTGGCCAATCACGACTAATTGAGTTAATGCACGTTTAGATTCAAAACTAATGCAAGAGTAACTCCTATCAGAAAGAATGCCAACACAGCCGTGGAAAAGAAAATGTGAAAATGTAAAAAGGAAGGGCTGAAATTTTATCCAACTGTAACTGACTGTCGTATACAACCCCCCCAAAAGTGACGATGCTGACAGCTGTTGTTAAGAATATACCTGCACTTTTCCTTTGACGAAGGTGGTGATGTCGTTCTCGTTCTCGAAGATGGAGAGCGTCTGCAGCAGATTGTGTTCCAGCCACTCCCAGTGTTCCGTGATCTCCTTACGGGAAGTCCCTGGGGGTGGGGGGAGAGGGAGGAGAGGAAGGGTGTGAAAAAGACAGCAGCACGTATGAGGCATAGAAAGTGTGCTGTGCACTGTGTGTATGTATGTATGTATGTATGTATGTATGTATGTATGTATGTATGTATGTATGTATGTATGTATGTATGTATGTATGCATGTATGTATGTATGTATGTATGTATGTATGTATGTATGTATGTATGTATGTATGTATGTATGTATGTATGTATGTATGTATGTCTGTATGTCTGTATGTCTGTGTGTGTGTGTGTGTGTGTGTGTGTGTGTGTGTGTGTATGCAGTCTTTTCAATAACAACCCCATCACGAACTCCGGAGTAGTGGAAGGAGATAATGCATTACATACGCATATGATATACAGCTATCAGGCTCAGATTCATACTACACTACATGTTGTCACGGTAACGCACAGAAAATGGCAGAAAGACAAGGCTGAGTGTTATTGGGACGGTTCTCGTAAATGTTTCGTATGAGGATGAGGAATCCATTAAGGGAACTGAATAAAGGCTACGAGATTGAGCAAATCTGGAGAATATAAGCGGTTGTTGTAGTTGTTGTTGGATGAATCTTAAAAGTAGGAAGCAACACAGCCTGTGAAGGGCACAAGACTGTGTGATGACTGGACCGAAACCAGACACAAATACATTTATTTATCTAGTGTGACCTCTTTGCATCCACAGAAGGGAGCGTTAAAACCTTGCAGAGATTTGCATCATCATTTTGGTGGCATGATTAATCACAAACATACATTTGGTCTGAATGTTACCCATATATTACAGATTGTCTTTCGATATATACTAGTAGTATTTATAGTAAGTAATAGTAGCATACTAATACAAACTATATATTGTACTACCTATTACATTATAGTATGTATCCATACAAAATCTGCCATTTAATTGTTTAACTACTACTACTTCTCCATGTATCTACTTCTGAATGTATCTACTTCTTCTCAATATGTGTAGCACATAACATGTGTACTCCCTTCCCAGTTTGACCATAATGGCTCTTTTTTATATATATATACTGTATGACTATAAAAAACAAATAGACATATGCTCCCATCAGCATTCCCCTCCTGTATGAACTGCCTCCTGCCAACTGCCAACTGTCATGCGTGAAGAGTTAGTGAGCTGCACTCCAATCTTGGCTTCTGGCTCTGGCTATTTTTTAAAGTGTATCACAGTCTTCCATTATGGAGAGAGACAGCTCCAAAATGTACGTATAGGGCTCCTATAAACTCGCTAGAACTTGCCATCTCTGCTAATAACATCGTCAGTGGTGAATGTGCAAAAACGTTTTGCTCGAAACCCATAGAGTAGCTATTCTTTGAAGTAGTATATTATCTTGGCTATCTTTATGTAAAAAAAACGAATATATATTACAGTATAATATTTCTAAAGCTTGAGATACACTTGCAAAATGTGTGTTTCAGCAACAAAAGACTGCAAGAATGCATTCAAGTTTGAACAAAACGGCAACTGGAAAAGGTTTTAAAAAGCTGTCTGTCTGCCATCCTTAGCCTTCAACAAAACAATCAAAAAGTGCTTGATTAACAAGACAAAGTGTTATAAACACTTTGAGCTGGTAAGCAACCTAATTCAGTCGTAGCTGTAATAAAAGGCTCTTTTCTGTAGGATTAGATTTAAAATGTAAACGGACCTTGAAGCAAATGCTTTCAGACACAACCCTTCAAGACATATGTTTTGTAATGAATACAACTAGAGCCAAACAGAAGGAGCATTATGCACAGCGTAATGTTGAAGGGCCAGAAAAAGATTTGTACAATACGTGCCATTTCGTGGAAAAAAAAGTTGATGGTGTACATAAATAAACGCAACCCCATTAACTAATGACATTTCAGACCATTCCATCAAAATATACCACTGGTACTAGATTTGTTTGTATTGATTTGTGTATCAGTTTCCTTCATCTCCTCTAATGGGAAAATTGAGGCAAGAACGCACCATGATGTCATATTTTGCCTGGGGGGGGGGGGGGGGGCATGCTGCACATACGGACCTCATACCCAAAATGGGGGATATGTCTGTTGCTAATCAGAGCTTTGATAGTGTAACTCGTAGAAGGCGGAAAGAGGACATTTTGATAAAGGCCATGTGTAGTTCTGGGGGGTATGTACCATGAGCGATAATCCAGTAGACCAGAGAGTCTGGGGTCTGGTAGAGGATCCGGTACGGAGCCACTCTAGCGCTGGAGTCCAACACCACGTCCATAGTTCCCACCAGCAGACCTGTGGAAACAGAAACCGTAACATCAAATTCTGAATTACAATGATGATTCATTATGATAGAGTGAGTGAGTGTTTTCAGGGTCATGAACATGAAATGGCAATACAATACACACTCTAACTCTTACAGTAACATTCATTAGAACTGCAAGCCGTTATTCAATGACAATCTCAAAACAATAAGTGACCATATTTTGATACTATATCGATAAGAGACCATTTTCGACCCTTTTAAGCCATTCTTCAGTTTAAAAAAATACAGTAAAACATATCACAAGGACAAAATGTATACAAATATAGATCTCAAATATTCCTTTTTGGGATGGCACATTTTTAAACCTTGAACATTAGTTTTACATGTTAATAAAGGAATAACACTTGAGATTTGGCACAGGCTCTGAAAAATCACTTTCATAATATTAGAAGTCTTTCTGTCAGCACGGTCTGCCTAAAGAGTGGGAGCTAGGGAGCATTTTAACTGACAATCAAGACAATTATATAATAAGTGAGAAGACAGGGCTAATAACAAGGTTACAGTGTTTTCTTATCAAGGAAAATACACACTTTAATGAGTGGAAAAACAATGCAATGCTGGGCCAAAAATGTATAACCAAAATATAAACTATATCTGTACATAACTGACCATAAAGATAGACAGACTGACATACAGAGATAAATGCAAAACGTGGATCTTTTGGAAAGCATTGTTTTAAAACTTCCACTTCAATAAACCTCCACTACCCATCATCGGCATGACTGGTATGGCACCGTAAAGTTCAACATGTATAAGGAGATGATGAGTAGCCAGCAAACAGCTGGTCGATGAAATGTCATTTTAAGAACGACTCAATACAACTCTGAACTTTAGACCGACTGCGTTGGTGGCAGTATTAATCAGGGCAGCAATAGAAGGAACAATGTGTTGTTATTTACCATACAACACAGTAATATGGCCCCTGTTTACATTTGAACCGTAGAGCACAAGCCCTGTCTTGGTAGCCTGTTTTTCCTGTGCATCGCTGTGGTCTCGTTGTGTCACAACAACTGGCGTGTTGTGTGTTGCATGGAAAAGTTCCCTATTTCAGTAAGACAATCACATGGCTGATACTATCGTGCTTGGTTTGTCACTGACCACAGCTCGGTGATCCACTTCACATGGGACAATATTGGCATTCATATTCCATGCTCAAAGAAAATCATTATTGCCCACACCAACAGCAACTATAAAAGTGGCCTGTATTATGCAGCAGTCCCAAATGAAGTATCCCACTTTGTGATATATTTAGGTTAGACCAATCTTGGATAATCCATTTCACATTATATTTTCTACCTCATTTAATGATAAGTACCTCTTGAAATATTATTGAGAAAAACGAATGAGGAGAAGCGTCACCAATTTATTTTCTCACAATTACACAATCAAATTGAAATACAGATATTCCCACTGTATATAGTAGAAACTATTACAAAGAGCTGGAAGAATACATTAAAACTACTTTAAAAAAAATGTGCCTACAGCAAAGAGTTATCAACAAATATTATAAATAAATTATGCAAAACCGTAGACGGTTATGGTTTGAATGTGGGGGGGTTTGTTTAGGGCCCCAGACCTGAAAAAAGCAGAACCGTTAAACATAATCAAAAAAATAAAGCATATCAAGTTCACTTTGAAAGTTCCAAGTCTCTTGTGACATTTAATCGTTTCACTTCCTCTGAAGAATACTTTCTCTCAACACTCACTAAAAGAGGCTTATAGTACTAAAACTGCACTCAAATTCATGACACAAAACAGCAGGTTGAGGCCGTCCTGCAGAACTAAACCACTGTGTCTTAAGTGAATCTGCCAGGCCTCAATTAACCCCACTAACAACCATCCATCTTTTTAAGCTGCACTTACTTCTGCGTTGTGATGAGCTGACTATAGTATATTGCAATGAGAAAGTGAGAACATTTAATGTTTCCCCATCACTTCACTCAGTAAACTACACAGAGAGATGGATTCCCATTTTCAGTATTCAAAACACAGGGATCTTGCAGAGCATAAGTAGACCCTGCAGAACCTTGTTTGAAAACTACTGGCTACGTGGACCTGGACCTGGACCATCCTAGACATGGACTGTCCTGGACATGGGGTGCTTCCTAGTGGGACCTGGCACAAAACTCTGACACCAAATCAGCAGTCTGTTTAAATACATCATCCCTCTCAGACGAAGACGTCTATGCTTCGAGGCCTTCGAAATGCAGAAGAATACAAGCTAAATATAACCATTTCCCCAGGGATAAACCAAGTACGCCTCTGAATCTGAATCCAAGTTTACCAACTATCTTTCTTCACCTCTCACGGTCAAATTGTTGCAAAGGTTTCTTGACACAAAGTAAAACTGCCCCAAGGTTGTGGACTCAATGAAACATTCAGACTTGGGCCGTGAAGTTGACCCTCCTGTGGACACTCTTACCTACGTGCCACTGCTCTACCGATCCACCTTGTGTCAGTTGTCTTGACCTAGATATCAAATAGTGTGTATGGGGAAGAGAAGCTGATGATTCAGCAATAACCAACAACACAACAACTGTCTGCTTGGCCTCGAGGCTGTATCCTGTCCTGCTGGGACTTGCCATGTTGTAATTCCTCACGGAACATCAACAGAAAAGACGTCCGGCCGTTTGCTCACATTTTGTTTAACCTTTTGTCAAGCATCACACACACACACACACACACACACACACACACACACACACACACACACACACACACACACACACACACACACACACACACACACACACACACACACACACACACACACACACACACACGGTTCTGCTGTATGTTCATTCAACCCCTTTTTAAATAGGCCAAGTTGGGCTTGTTTAATAGTAAATGGTCTCTGCACTCTTACTAAGATCCGCAGCATCTGCAAAATGAGTGAAAACAAATTCAGGATATTGAATTTCAGTCCCATGTAGGGTGGAGTTCGCAGTTACTGTCTCTGCGTATAAAAATAGTACACAAGATATTGCACCTTCAGCGAGGTTTGACACGATGCACCTCGATCGATGAGGGCTCATAAAGCCAAAGTGGGTGTTTAAAACAGGTCAGCAGAAAAATCGTTCATTCAACCGAGGGTTTGCAAACGATGAGTTGCATCACCGGGTGACAGCGTCGGTCAATTAAATAGAGAGAAGATGATGCAGAGAGGAAGCAGAGACCCACCTGCCAAACCTCCACCTCCATCCCCGTGCCCCTTCCGTTTCTGAAGGATGAAGTAGGGGTTCGCCCGTTCGGTGATCCATAAAGCACTCGCCAACAACACATCTTCCGGATTGATCCACATAATCACAACAGTGTCATAAAGGAGGACATTGAACAGACGCGGTTCTGAATCTGGAGTGCGACTATATTTGTGTTATATAGGTTACGTCCGATGAGAATAGCCGGATAGGGGCAGTTAGGTGTAGTCACAAAAATAAACGTCAGAAATTGTCTTGATACTGTTGTGGATTAATGTTCGTCTTTGCCAACCTACAGACGCATCGACTCCAATGGGATACACGCATAAACGTCCGACGTTGTTCCCGAGCCGCCAATGGTATCGGTGCTAGGCACGGACGCTGTCAAACACTGCCGATGGCGAATTCGCATGTAAACAGGACGACTGCAGCACGAAGACACACGCTGCCGCGAAAAGCATTAAATAATCAAACAGATCCGTCTTTGTCGTCCCTGCAGGTGCGATTCGATTGCGAGGCGCGATTAGTCCGCGTATATATAGCTTGTCAATTTCTATCTGTCAAGGATAATACATGACTACATGTTTTCCAGATGTCATCCAGTCTCTTTGTTGAAGTTTCTGTATTTGCATCCCATAAAAGCACCAAATGTTAAAAAACATGCGTTCCGCAACAACGCCGTTCACCGCACGCCGCAACACAGTCACGCAGTGTAAACTCCACGAGTCATCGTGACGTCACCATGGGGGAGTTGAGCAGCCTATCGCTTGATTTAGGAAATATATTTGTTGTGATGATCCCAAAGACTATTTAAAGGCTGTAACCGTTTGTATTCAGTGTGTTTTTGTATGTGTTCTGTGTTCATGTCAAACTGATCAATTATATACCGGTTCTTTTATACGATTTAATGTAGCATTTTTTACATTGAAGTATAGCCTACCTATTGTTTATACAACAATGGTCTAAATAACTTGATCGTTTATGAAAGCATAAATACGGAACAATGAATGCAAAACACAATGAAGACAAAAGCTTAAATGGTAAATGATCATAAACACAAACGTGTGTGTGTGTGCGTGTGCGCGCGCGTGTGTGTGTGTGTGTGTGTGTGTGTGTGTGTGTGTGTGTGTGTGTGTGTGTGTGTGTGAGAAAGGAAGAACTACCAGCAAGACATTTGGATTCATTGCTTTATGAAAACGGTCACATCCAATTCTACTTGGAATTATCAAGTTTTTTTTTTTCAAAATAGTGTAATTATTTATAACTGAGTAAAAGTATAAGTATAGTAAATGTTCAAATGTACCTGCGCTTTGCCATCCCTTGATATTCTTTCCAGATGCATATTTAAACCTTGTAACTTAACAAACAACATTTGTATACAGTGGCCTCTTGGGTCGAAATCCTGCATCCCTAGTCTATTTCAGGATGATCGTTATAACGATAGCAAAGCGACATCTAGCTGTATACATTTGAATTTGACATTCCTATTTGATGGTTTGCACATATGCCGCTATGCATATTATTTTAGAATTTATTCGCATACTGATTCAACATGATCAATGCTATCCATACATTATCAGCATCTAACAGATCTATGATCTGTACAACTACAAAAAAGCAGCCACCGTCGGTTTGGAGACCAGGTATGAGCCTGAACATGACATCATATGTTTTCTCAGGAATTTAGAGGAAACATTTAACAGAACTGCTGTTCTGTTAAATGATTTTCACCGCTGGCAGACGGACCCCTCTTTCGTCACTGTTTTACTTTATCAATACACTATTATTTGGTATCTTTTAAAATACCTAGTGATAAACTTTATCGGAAATAATTTTATATCATCTTAACATCACCATTCTTTCATTTCACGAAGTTACCGATCTATCTATCCCTCCAGTAGGGGTAGCCCTGAGCACGCCCTCCTCACTTCCGCGCTCTGATTGCGCCACAGAAGAAGAAAAGCACAGGCTAATAAACACAGGTGAAGTTGTGTCCTTTATATCAAATATGTTTTACATACGATATGTAATGCTATACAAGGGATGTTAGTTTCCTTATATAGCATGTCAATTGGATGTAAGCGCTTACATCCAACTAACATGCTAGCTAAAGTGAGCCATATTAATTAAAGTCCAGTATTATCGCTGGGAGCTAACATTATAAGCAATCAATATCGCCTCTTATTAAATGTTGATTTAAATAGAGGTTACGTATTCTTAACTTGTTCTTTCATTATTCTGTTTTTTTAAGGTTACAAACGATGCTGGTTTTTCGGTGGATCGATGCTAGAGGACATTAAAGACACAAGATTGCTGTTTCTAATATGCTGATTCGAATGTGCTATTGAAGGACGTATATTGTCCTTCTACCCTGTTAAACTATCAGTTCATTCTTATTATTAGTAATAATATCAGTGAAAGCATGGTTGATAACCGGTACGCCACAGCCCTGGTCATCGGCTCCGTGTTGAGCCTTTTGGCCACGGTGTACCTCTCTGTGGCCGTGGGAACGCAACACTGGTATCAGTACCGCATCCGACCTGCCCCCTCGAACAATGCAGCCAATACCTCAGAACTGGTCAAGGACTTCATCAATGGGGACTTCAACGAGAAGAACTACAGTGAAACTATGTTTCGACTGAATGGAACTCTAGGTCTGTGGTGGAGGTGCATCATGGTGCCCAGTGAGACACACTGGTATAAAGAACCAAGTATGTGGTCTTTCAGTTTTGTCCCATATTTTTGTAGTTTTGTAACATGTATGTAACCTCAGAAGAATGTGTCATTCATTCGAACATGGCAACCCTGGTTGAGTTTATGCCGCTTGTTTTCTTCCAGATCCTAAAATGGCGAGTCAGTGTGTGAGTTTCACTCTTCCCCAGCAGTTTGCTTCAAAGTACAGAGAACCTGGGAACGAGACCAGTGGGGAGGATCTGTTCAGGACCTGTGAGCTTTTTTCTGTTTCCACCTCCCTTTACCTAACTGAACTCAAACTGTCGTGGTCTACCTATCCAGCCGGCGTCAAATGTTTACATTTATTAAATATATTTGTCTTCTAATATATTTTCTTAGTTGCATTATTTCACATTTTGTAACTCTTGTATTGTTATTGTCCTTCCAAGTGTTTTCCAACCAGAATTTTATTTGAAATGACATTTGTGTGATGGTCCACTCTGCTGGGGTGTTTGTACGGTCTATTTGAGTGACAGTCCACTTGGCTACGGGATCTAACCCGGTGCGGTCTATGTGTGTGCAGACATGTGGAGGGGCCAGTTCCTGCTGCCCCTGGTGTCTGTTGCACTGGTGTTCCTGAGCGGCCTGGTGGGTGTGTGTGCCTGCCTCTGCCGCAGCATCACCCCAACTCTGGGTGTAGGAGTTCTCCATCTCCTGGCAGGTGAGGGTTGACATTTGTGTCGTTAAAGCTGCTGTCAAAGAGGATTTTAGGGTTAAGAGGAGAGCGAAAGAGGTTTTTAAATAATCAACCCCAATAATCAACCCCTTCTACCCTACACCATTTAAAAGTGTTGCATTGACACACCTGTGGTGGCGCAATGACAACGCTGTTTGCATACCTTTGACAGGCAAAAATGAGAGTAGAGTGCCCCGATTGGGCAGAAATCTAAATTCTCTCCTTTTTTTGTGTCCCTTTTGTTTTTGAATAATGTTATTGTAATGTCTCTCTCTCTGTCCCTCCTTCTACTTCTCCTCCTTCCTCTTTCACCAACTCTCTCCCTCACTCCCACCCCTCTCCTTTTCTTGCCCCACTCTCTCCCGCTTCCCACTCTCTTCCCCCCCTTCCTGCTCTCCCCCCTCTCCCCTCCCTCCTCCCTCCCTCCCTCCCCCGCCTCTCCTCTCCCCCTCCAGGTCTGTGTTCGCTGGGCACGGTGTGCTGTTTCCTCGTGGGCGTGGACCTCCTGCCCCACAACGCGTCACCGTCTGAGGCTGCGGAGGGCGCGCTGGGCTGGTCTCTGTACCTGGCACTCATCTCCGCCCCACTGCAGATGATGGCGGCCGCCCTCTTCTTGTGGGCCGCGCGCAGCCACCGCAAAAGCTACACCCGCATGACGGCGTACCGCGTGGCCTAGGGACGAGCTCCGCCAGCTCTACCGCCGGTAGGCAGGGAAACCACACGTTAACCCAAGTCTGTGGGTTAACGTGGGTTTTCCCCAATAATCTTCAGGGTAAAAAGAAAATGTTAATCACTTTGGATGAAAGCGCAAAAAAATGCTTTCAATCCACTCCCGTGTAATCAATGAGCGTTGGTTGGAGAGCGCGACATTGTGTCCCCATCCCTAAAAAAAAAAAAAATGTGTGTGTGCTCTTCGCAGGCCCATGTCATTGATTGACATGGGACTAGATTCAAAGCGTTTTTTTTGTGGAGCAGATTTATTTTGTCTGCTATTTCACACATCTTTTTTTTTTAACTGTTCAGCCTTCAACCAAACTCCTAATTCAGCATTCTGATCGTTGCACCCTAGAAGTCTATAGCCAATGATCTTACTTCTTGGTGGCCACAGAGATAGTTAGATAATCATCACACACGCGGATGAGTTACTGAAACACAGATGCTTCCAGTGTCAAAGCACAAGTGTCTTCCTTGTTTTTTGTTTCGCTAACATCATAACCCATTCCTTTCCCGAAGCACATACTAAAAAATACTTCACTTTGATCGTGCAATTTTATTTTTATAGCTGTCTGCCATTTGTAAAAAGGAGTTTTATTTCTGTTGCCTTTGTTGGCGTTGCTGTTGCTAGCATTCACCACATTGACCTTTGTTTCGTAGAAGAACATTTGTATCAACTATTTAACCTCTCTTAAGTGACATGCTGTTGCTTATTTGCATGATTTTAGTTTTGATTAGTTGATAATCCCTGATTTCAGCTGCTGTCACCATGCATGCCATTACTTTGCCTTTAATCTTGTAACCTCATTTGTGTCCTTTTTGGAGTGTCTTCACTGAAATATAACCACTCTCTTGCCCCCATTGTCCATATTTACAGATGTTTATGTTGATGTTAAATGGATACATTTGTGAGCTAAAGTGACTTATTAAAATCTGGTACTTGTCTTAGAAACCATAGGCTTCAATGCAGCTTCAACCTCAGTCCTCTGTATTTTGTACGTTTTTAACAGATAATAATTGAGTGTTGATTGCGCATTAAATAAAATGAAAAAATATTCATCTTTCTTATCTTTCATCATTCTTTAGAGACTATTCATGAAAAGTGACACTTTTTGCCCCTTTTTACTCTGTGGTTAAGCTTTTAAAATGGGTTAACAAGTTTGCTTAAGAAACTGTAGTTGTAAATGTAACGCACGATTAAAGATAAACATTTCATAGGATGTCAGGACTCATTTATGCACACTAAAATAACTTAAACTATTTACAATAGCAGCTTAGGTTCCACCAAGTAAGGGCTGCAGAACTTTTGAAAGAGTTTGGGCTCAGAAAGTTCCGCCAAAAGCAAAGCTGCCAGTTAGTATTTTGTGTGTTATGAACCTATCCTGATAGCTGAGCTGTGAGGCAGGATGCTCCTGTCTTGCTGTTTCAACTCTATCAGGTGGAAACCATGGCACACGTTCTATCCTGCCAGTCAGTAATAATACATGCCCACACCTACTAGTCTGATTTGACCATACTATTTATTCCTTTGTACAGGGTACTTTAATGTCACTTCCTTTGTAGTTATTCTATTCACTTTCACTGTTTTATTACTTTCCTTTATAAGCTTTGCATGAAAGGGTCTGTGTTGGTCCTTTTCTTACACAGTATTTTGTGGAGGATACAACAAAGGTGTAATAAATGAAGGTAGGAGTTCCAATCCCATGGAATCAAATGGGGACGTTATTGTATCACACGACTATTGCATTTTACTAGGGTTGTGCATAAGGTCCCTTTAGTGAACCCTATATCTGGCCAAATCCTACTTGCTTGCAGCTGTGTAAACCAACCCCTATTGTTGACTTGCTTGACTCAATCTAATGTAGCAGAAAGACCAATGGTACTCTGTTGTTTCTCTTCAGAAATAGTTCATTTATAACAAATTTAAAAAATAAAGAAGTTAAAGAATACAATTCATTGTGTGAAACCTTTTGACAATGAGCAATATTGTTTCTTAAAACATCTCTTTAAAAGGTGCAGTGTCTAGGATTGAGTGGCATCTAGCATTAAGGTTGCTAATCTATCCATCTATATATCTGTATATCTATACAGATATATAGTGGAGATACTAAGCAGTAGAGGTCCGTAGATACCTGTATATGCTGTATTTAGATAAACAGTAGAAAAGAACAGACGGTTCTCTCTTGATCCGCTGTGGGCTTCTGTAGAATCAAGGCGGTGCAACATGTTGGGCTCCGTGGAAGAGGAGCCACTCCTTGGGGTTCTAGTAGTTCAGAGATTACTGAACACATTGGCCCTCGCTTCTACGAGTTTCTCTCCTAAATAAACCTTATTTTAATTCTCATTATAATTAAGACATATTGTTATAAAAATCTATGATTATTCAAATCTATTATATTTGTATAAATATATATGATTATATAGATGAATAGTCTCCCCATCAATCAGTTGTTGTTTTAAAGTTCTCTGTTATTGTGGCTTCTTCACACTGATGGCCGGTAAGAGCAGGGTCTCCCTCTGCGCCAGCTTGAAGGCTGTGTTCTGCTCATAGTAGGCTCCTTCGTTCACGAAGAAAGGGTACAGCGCTTCTCCCTCGTAGCAGATGGTCTCGCCAGAGAGGGACACGAACGCCGGGTCTCCGGGCTTCAGCAGGCAGAAGTCGTTGTCCTGTGGAGAAAGGAGCATTGAGAGAGAGGTCAAGACGCGGTTATTATCCATCATGTATAAGATGAGCAATAATTCAGAAGAGATAAAGTAAAGATAGAGTAAAGTCCAAAAAATATATTTATGTCGAAAATATATTGATATACACAATATGCGTAGGCACAATGTAAACGTGAAAAATGAATTACAGACGTCTAGGTAGTTATGATTCAAAGTACAGGCTACAACATTGAAACTATTGTTGTCCATTATGCATACGTGTCATTGTGACTAAATATATTAGTGTATATGTCCATACTGCATGCATGTTAGTGTTTATATATAATATATATATATATATATATATATATATATACCCAAGGTGGTATATATAGTATATACAAAGTACCTGTAGTTGGGGATGGATGGCAGCAGTCAGCTCTTGGGTCTTGGGATCTCTGGGATAGTCTTTCGTATCCACGTCAAAGTATGCTTCAACCTCGCCCCCTTCAAACACAGTCCCTAAAGATGTCCAACATAGCACATCAACACATAAAAAGTGTGTCTTTTTAAGGCAATCCCCTTACTTGTTTATCAACACATTGAGTGACAAGGGTGTACCCATTCCCAGCCAAAAAGTTACTGGGTTTGACCTTTGAGAGACCTTTGGCAATGAAAATTGAAAGCGCATCAGTTTGTGTCGGGTGTGTGCGATCCTTGGCGTACCAGAGTTGAAACTCTCAACCCACTCCAGGGCACGGTTCACCCCCTCTCTCATCAGGTTGTAGATGTCGGCCCGTAGGACCCCTTGAGGCTGGGGTCCCACCTCTAACGCTGTAGAGAAGTGTTAAAGAGTGTAGAATGGTGGTGTTAAAGAGTGTCTCTCTGTGTTCACATTACTTAGTGCGGGGACAGGCCAGTGCCTATCCAACCGATACAAGGTTTTATTTCCAAACCATCCTCCATTTGTTTATGTCCCTACCAGGACGAACCAACCATTCCGTCTGGGACATAGCCAGGGCCATATTCCTTATCAAGGGAGAGACTCCTTATGTTTTTATGTTATTCACGTTTTCTTTCCTATAACACTTGCCTGAAACCTTTGGTTTGGTGAGAAGAGGGATCGACAGCCAGGGAGCACGTCTGGAGACGTATACGTATACTAAGACTATTCTACCTGATTCTGTACCTTGCTGTATTACATCCTTTAATAAACTATCTATCGACCCTCTTATCCAATCTGCCAAGTTGCCTTGATTTTACACTTCAAGAATTACTTATTACAACGAAAAAATACCCAACGCAGAGCCTCAATACGAAACAGTTTAGAAATAAGCAGAAATTTAAGAAAAGCCACCATGAGGTCAACCGTCATGCATCACTACCCCTCCAGGGTCCCCGGGACAACGACAAAAGGCTAGTTGGTTAAAGAGTGAAAAACAAACACTTACTGAAGCCATGTTTGCTCACGGATTCCAAGGAGTACACCTCTGAGAAGGGGCTCTTTAATACAATTAACCTCACGGGGGCTGATGTTATTTTCTCCTTGAACGCAACACAAGAATAGAATAGATTGCATTACATTGTTTCTTCATAGGGTGTTTTACAACCTCCTAATGACTTGAGTTGGCTCAATGATTTATTTATAATTTATTTTCATATTAAAAATAAAATATTATATATTTAATATATATTGGATATTCCAACTGGACCTATTGTACTCTTGAGAAACATCCTAATTTTTGTATTATTTTAAGTTTGTGAATAGCTGCAGCAGAAAGGAGACATATTGCATGTTTAAAAGGCTCCCATTTTACCACCAGGTGTGAGTGTGATATGCCATTATAAGCCATTTTAAAATCGGCCCTGTGACATAGTGACATCACAAGTGGGAGTGTCCATCCAGATGTAGGCTAGATCAGTCTACCAGGCTACCCTGTTGACTGTTTCAACTGGTAGGCAAATCTATCCATCATACATCTAGGTGGAACCTCCCCCCTGTGATGTCACTTTGTCACAGGGCAGGGCAGACTTATCCCTCTCACGCCTGGCGGTAAAATAGGGCCCCTTTAAGTTTCTGAGAAGGAGAGCATATGGCGCTGCACTTACCTGCAAGTACTTGAAGAGGTGCAGGCCTAGCCAATCGGAGACGTGAGTTATGATGCAGAGGCCCATGTTGGCGGTGGTGTTGTGCAGATCACAGATCAGATCTACGGCCTTCTCGCTGCCCTTCGGCCCAAGCTGGCCGTTCACCTCCTGGGCCCGCGTCACCTCGTACGGGGTGGTCGCCGTTGTCGGGGCACTGCAGATCCATCAGAATTAAAAAGAAGCTTGAGAAGCATCTCAAGCACAGGGGCAGGTAATCGAGTAGCTGTGAGGGGGGTTGGGACTCCCAGCTGAAAGGTTCTCGGTTCGAAACCCATTTTTCGATACTATTGTTAATATTATATAAATGTACGTTGCAGTGAATATTCGTGGTTTGGGAGGACAACATACAAGCGTTTACATAACGCTGTTTCGTCCCATTCTATTATTATTAGGACGGAGGGAATGTTATTGCGTGATGAAAGACATTATTTACCTGAGCAGGGCGTCGGTGAAGCAGCGGTTCATGTCCTTCTCTGTGTATCTCCTGCACGCGTCCACGGCCCGCGGGTTCACCAGCAGGGTGCTCAGCGAGAACGACCTGACCCTCTCCGGCTGGGACACCTGCAGCTCCTTCAAGAGGTACACCCCACTCATCTCATTGCCATGGGTGCCACCGCAGACGGCCACCCTGGACAGGGGTTTGAACCCTAAGTGATCCATCTGTGGGGGAAAGACGAAAGGAATGGCATACGAGAACCAGAGGGAAGAGAGAGTCTTTTCTCATCCCGAGTGGAAATGATAGCGTACACATCAACAACACAATAGTATTAATAATAATTAAATAAGAGACATTGTAACAAAATCAAATCAATACATATTGTGAGAGATATTTAAAATGAAGCACAGTCTGGAGGAAAACAAGGTGACCAGAGAATGTAACCACGTTTTAATAATATGTGTATTTTCCTGTGTGAGTAAATCAAATACAAACTTTTAAAGAAATGATTATGTCATGGTCTGTCGGTTTCCTTGTCTTGTTTACCTCCTGTGTGATTACTGCCCCCTCCCCTAATGTGTTTCAGCTGTTACTCGTTGCGTGCCCTGTGTGTGTTTGGTATTTAAGCCCTTGTCTTTCCGTTGTTCCTTGTCGGATCATTTTAGTTTGTGTTGAGTTCTGTCCTGTGTGTTCCCTGTGTCACCCGTGTTCCTTGCCTTTTGAGTTAATAAATTATCCTTTTACCTGAACCGTCTGCGATTGGGTCCTACCTGCCTGCCACCCGCTAACCGTGACAGAATGATCCGACCATCATTGGACCCAGCGGACGCTCTTTTGTTGGAGGCTGTGTTGGGGCGTACGTGCAGCGCTGTCGCTTCAAGGCCCGGGTTGGACGGTGCCTTACGGACTATCAGATTGGGGGTGGTGAGTTTGCAGTGCTATCCAGTTCACATTTCTCTCCAGCCCCTGAGCTGACTCCGGTCCCCGAGCCCTGTCCGGTTCCTGAACCCTGCTCCTTTCCGAGGGTGCCCCTATTCCAGAACTTCCAGACCTTCCAGAAGGGGCCCACCCTCTACCTCGTCTTCGCCGCTGCAGGCCTCTGCTTGTCCACCATGTCCCCCGTTTCCCCTGAAGCAGTCCGGGTCCAAGCCCTGGAATTCCCAGAGTTCCCTGTGTCCCCTGAAGCAGTCCGGGTCCGAGCCCCGGGGTTCCCCGTAGCCCCTGAAGCAGTCCGGGTCACAGCGCCGGAGTTCCCTGAGTCTCCCATTTCCCCTGAAGCAGTCCAGGTCCCAGCCCTGGAATTCCCAGGTTTCCCTGTGTCCCCTGAAGCAGTCCGGGTCCCAGCCCCGGAGTTCCCCGAGTCTCCCATTTCCCCTGAAGCAGTTCAGGGGTCTCATTGATAACCGTTGCGTACGCACAAAACAGGGCTGAAATTGGCGTACGTGACTTTCCACGCCAAGGTTGTGATCTATAAAAAAAACAACTTGACGGGAGACTGTGCGCAGCCCTAAGCAAACTCTGACCCATGCGTACACGCATGGTTTGGAGGAAAAGGAGAATTGGCGACACAGATGGTCTGGTGGTGAACTGAAGTCAGACAGAAGAATTGTAGAGTGAGGAGACTGGTTATGTTTTATCATCGCCCTTCATAAATTAAATATCAACCCGTATCATGCGTTAAATCTATGTAATCGGAACAATTTAAGTCAACTGCGTTAATTCTCAGTTATAACTCCAGAAACATCTCCTTAGAATAGAAATTCACTATAATTAATCCCTTCACGCCATAGGCTACTGTCCACTGACGGCGCGACTGCATGGAATAAAGCATCTGTCCAACATGTCTCAATAACATATTTTTATGTGACACTAAACACATCAAATTTCAATTAAATCCAAGTGTGGAAAACCAAGCCACACTCCTCACCACAATCGTTATGTTCGAGAACATTTTACGTGGGTGATTACAAACTGATTATTCTAGGTGTTCTCGGTCAGTCTTATTACCGTAACCCCATAAATACAGAGGTGAGCGCCGTGGTAATGCTGCACCATATGGCACTTCTGGCGGACCAAGCAAATGGCAGGATTCGGAGGGAGAGGGTCTTTAGGGACCATAACGATTTATTGGTACATAAAAATATGTACCTTTGTCAGACCACTTCTTTTTTAATTCTGGGACTGCGCTCCACGTGCTACTGACAGAGTTCACTGCTGCAGCAACATGTTGCCACTCACTCTGCTTTTTGTTGTTGGCGATCCCAATCCTGTGAGCACCGAACAAAACTACTTTCCGGGCCTCCACCTCACCCACTGTCTCCACTTCAACCTCCGTGAAATTTCGCTTTTAGAATTCCCAGGTTTCCCTGTGTCCCCTAAAGCAGACCGGGTCCCATGCACCCCCGGAGTCCAGTCCCGAGTTCCCAATTAACGCTTCCGGGTCCCGAGCCCGCTCAAGCCCAGCATTCTCGAGCCCACCGCCGCTTTCCCCAGTCCATTTTTTTTTTGTTCGCTCCTCCTGGCTCCCCTCCACCCACCCTACTTGGATTTTACTTTCTTTTTTTTGCATGTCGTGGGTCGCCTGGTAGTCGATCCTTGAGAGGGGGGGGGGGGTACTGTCATGGACTGTCATGGTCTGTCGGTTTCCTTGTCTTGTTTTGGTGTGTTACCTGTTTTACTTTGGTATCGGTCTTGTTTCTCCCCATGTCAGGTTTCCCTCCTGTGTGATTACAGCTCCCTACCCTAATGTGTTTCAGCTGTTACTCGTTGCGTGCCCTGTGTGTGTTTGGTATTTAAGCCCTTGTCTTTCCTTTGTTCCTTGTCGGATCATTTTAGTTTGTGGTGAGTTGTGTCCTGTGTGTGTTACCTTTGTTCCCGGTGTTCCCCGACCCCGCGTCACCCGTGTTCCCCGACCCCGCGTCACCCGTGTTCCCCGACCCCGCGTCACCCGTGTTCCTTGCCTTTTTGAGTTAATTATCATTTTACCTGAACTGTCTGCGATTGGGTCCTGCCTGCCAACCGCTAACCGCGACAGATTAGCCAAGATATTTTAGTCAAATATAAACGGGTCCTGTAGCACCACATGACTGATAAGCCTGGACAGGCTACCCATTAAACAATGTTGGTTTAACCAGTTTTTTTTGCCAATGATTACCTATGAGACTGAAGAGTGATCAGTTGTTTGCTCCGCCCATTACAAGTTATACACTACAATTCGCTTGAAGGTTAAAGCAGATTGCGAAGCTGTGTGGGAGTGGGATCAAGCAGGCTAAAGCAGGCCACCCTAATTCAATTACGGTAATTAAAGCTGTACATTCTCTTTTCAGAGAGGCGGACACTCCAATGACATTTTCTTGTGGTTAGGTTGTTTGGGATTGTTTGCTCCGGGTTTTGAACCCCCAATGTCTGCAGTCCAACTGCATGCATTCTTGATGCCCTTAGTCCAATAGGCCCTATCCACAACCTTCTACTTGATGAACTCACTGCAAGTCTGCTCAATGTCTAAATAGTCAAATAGTAAATAGACGGTGTCACCCAGAATCTCTACAGATCTTGAGACAAACCTGCCACAGCAGTAGCCTACACAACTGCAATGTGACATGACATCCCTGGTCTACCGCAACAAACCCTCCCACCCGGTCTGTGTGCGTTTTCAAATGCGTGCACGTGTGTGTATGCTTCTTTCCATTCTTCTAAAGAGTGTAGTTGTAGTATAGTATATAGCAGTATAATTCTCCCGCAGTGACTAGATAGGGGTGGCAGTAGGCCTACACCCTGCCACCTGTTTGGCATTGATGGGCTACCCTGACGAAAAAGACAAGGGTAGATGTCATGCATGAAGCCAGTTTATTGGTACATTGCTAGGATTTTGCATTCAGAGCAGGTGTTACTAAATACGCCCCACACACAACACACTCGCCACACACCACACACCACAGACCACACAAACGCCCTCCGTCTTGTGGCGCGTGTGTGCGGTGAAGGCCGGTATAACCTGTGTGCCCTGATGAATAAATACACAACAGGTGTATACAGCGCTATCCAGCCCAGGGGCCAGTCAGACTAACTCAGGCCCGCCGAAACAAACCATCACCCACACACGCACTATATAACTATAGAACAAAAATAACTAGAGTTGTGGTCACACACTTTGCATAAAATCAGCTTCATATGAACAGACCATGTATCGCATGGAACTATAACTTCATTCGATATCACGATATAACTAAAGTTAACTATATGGTCACACAGTCCATAGCGTTATTCAACCATATCATGAAATAACCAAAGTGATATGTCTTAGGCAGTATAAATAGCAGCATAATCCAAGGTGATAAGAAAGCGCTGAAGGGGCTGGCAGTCTTACCTCTCCTGGAGTGAGACGCTCTGGGAGTGCTCTGAGTCGGAGCGCGTGTGCCCTATTCTTTCTCACCTAACCTTTGAACTCTCTCGCTGACTCCCCCCCTCCCTCCTTGCTGTTCCTGTTCGTAAACACAGCTCCGTTCCTGCATGTTTTTTTTTCCCTCTCTCTGCTATGTGTGTTCCCCCCTCTCCGTCCTCCTCCACACCCCATCATGTTTTTCTTGCTCTCTCTTCTGCTCCCAGATCAAATTTCAACCACATACTGACGATTCTATATCACGCCCCCCTCCCCACACACCAACCCTGCTGCTGTTTCCAGTCAAACTGAATGTGAATGTCTTCCTTATTATCATAAGCTGAAGGGAGAGAAGAGAATGTGTTTGAGAGCCACGTTTGAAAACATAGCTCAGGGTCTTCATATATTTTTACTGTGCTACACGATCACCGTCTCAACCCTCCCCCCCCCCATCTCCTCCATCTCCCCACCCCTTGTCAACCCCTGCCTCCTGCTGCTTTACATCCACCTCCCACCTCTGGCCCCTCCGAGGTCCTCGGAGATCCAGGTCCCACATCTCCTCTGGCTCCCCCTGGTGGCCATGTCTTCAAGGACATTCAGTGTCAAACAACTTTCAGACAACTCATTAAGATAGCATGTGTGCTGATTTACAGGTAATGTGAGCATTAGCTTTCATACTTGTTAAAGGCTATACTTAAGATGGAGTCCAACGTGAGACGGGACACACAATACAGCCACATGGCAGGCACACACCTGTTTACACATTCTTTGCATGTATTGCTAAATGATACGTTTCATACAAAACATTTTTAAATAGGAGTACAGTATTTTGATTCCTCACCATACTGGCCAGCTGCTATACTCGGCTCCAACCCATCCGTCGTCCACATGGGATGACACCACAGAACACAGTTTCATACGAACTCCGCTCGTATCTTAGCACAGACCATCCTTGCTCTTGTAAATACCCCTCTCACCCCCATGCTGCTCACCACAACCTGTTGAGTTATATATCGCATAAAAACTGCCTGTACTATTTCCTAAACAACCCACTGCAATGCGATGCCTCTCTCACCTAAGACATATTTTCCACGTTGAACCCTGAGGACCTCATCTGTAAACCAACCAGCCACAAACAACATGGCTGGTTGGTTTTCTCTTCTGCAAAAGATTTAGCCTGGAGGTGGACCCAAATATAGATTTGAGTTGTCGTATACAGTTGTGGTTTGTCATTAAACTCACATTTCTATGGAGATGGTGGTAGTAAAATGGCTTAAATTGATCTGAAAGAGAGAGGTTGGTCATCCATTTTAACAAACCATATAGCATTTATGTTGATTTGCTTTATGCAACATCTGCTTACGTAGACGTCCGTGCAAAACATTGAATCCAACAGCAGATCGGACCATCAGGCTCATACAGTGGGACTTTTTGACACAACTTCTCCCTTGAGGTTGTAGATCGAGGCGACGGGTATTTTGATTCTGCCAATTGAGATATCGATGGTGGCGCTGGTGGCTCACATCTGGTGTATGAGGTGATGCAGGTTGTGTGGGGAATGATTTTTTAAGGATGACATTTATTTTTGGGCGGTTCTGAAGGGATAATGATGTCACGCTGAGAGGGAGGTGACTTTATGACCTTCTGGTGGCCTTTTCCGTATGTATGTGTGTGTGCTCGTGTATGTGTGTTTCCTTGTCAGTGTGTGTGTGTGTGTGTGTGTGTGTGTGTGTGTGTGTGTGTGTGTGTGTGTGTGTGTGAATTGTCCCTTTGCTTCAAAGCTGAGAAAAATAAAACAATTATTATCATGATCATTTCATATATCGACTTAATCTTTAGAATTTGTAACTGTTTATTTCTTGAGATGTACAGGCTTAACTATACTGGCTGTAAAATGCTCTTTCCTTCTACTACTACTACTACTATTTTATAAGGATATATTCAGCAGTGCTTCCCTAATGATGAATCTCATTATGGAGCAGTTAGGGGTTAGGGCGTCTTGCTCAAGGATGCTTATGGTAGACTACATGACCATAGGGGATCGAAGCTAGGACCTTTGTTCTAGTTTTGTCCTTTAGCACGATGGCATTGAATTATAAATTAAATGTTTTCCTCTCACCACCATAGCTCACCTGAATGTAATGCCTTTCCCAGTAATGATCCTCTGTGTTTAATACAAACACCTGTTGTTTATTAAATTATTAAGTACCTCAGCTATTACAGTAGGCCCTCATGAGTTAAAAAAAAAGAGAGGCTCGATGGGTTTCCTTTGGGAGCCTGGGAATGTTATCTGCGTCGCTCTGAGTTTACCCGGATTACGCTGTATTTGTTGTCAAATAATCAAAGCATAATAGTACTATTAAAACGATTTATTTGGTCACTAGCCATGTCATTATGCTTTAAATTTAGTTCTGGCGACCGACTATGGTAGGGTGGCCCATCTTTCGTAACGCACGCGACTGAAAGAAGACACGAGTAACCTTTTGGCTCTGAGGAAAAATCTGTTTTCCAACTGTTGGTTTGATAAGTAGGTTGAGTGTACCCGCTTATTTTTTTTCTGTTTAGGGAAATCGGGGAGTTAACGGGGACCATGGAGTTGTGCGCAATTGCATGCGGGCTTCTGTGGCGGGGGAAGGTGGGAGGTGGGATGATATTGAGAGCTGTTTCGATTGGATTAACAAATATAGCACCTCACTTTTCCCCCTCGATGTCTCCAAACGCAGTGAACCAGCTTTGACCTGCTCAAGAGCACACTCTCTCTTAGATTAAATCACGGTCGTCTGCAGTGGTGAATTGGTTGGAGACAAAGTGGGATGCAGCGCCTGTTCATCATCAGTACTTTAACCCAAATGATCTGACCGCTGACACTGCGGCATGGCTGCTGTTCACAACATGTCCAACACGACACGAAATTGGACCAATCCGTTCGTTCAACCGGCGTGGCGCATCGCGCTGTGGTCCGTGGCGTACAGCTCCGTCCTGGCTGTTGCGCTCCTTGGCAACCTAATCGTCATTTGGATCGTGTTGGCGCACAGGCGGATGAGAACAGTCACCAACTACTTCCTGCTGAACTTGGCTTTTGCCGACGCTTCGATGGCCGCGTTCAACACGTTGATCAACTTTATCTACGCGGTGCAAGGCGAGTGGTACTTTGGAGAGGCGTACTGCAGGTTCCACAACTTCTTCCCCGTCGCCGCCGTGTTCGCCAGCATCTACTCCATGACGGCCATCGCCATGGACCGGTAAGGATCAGGGCGGCGATGGGTTTGATATACTGCAAGTCCAGTTGGTTGACTTTTTACTAATGTCGAATTCAATAATTGTCATCTAATGTCCTCTCATCACTTTGTTGGATATATTTATTGTACTACTATATGAATATATTTAAACAATAGGATCCATTTAGTTTAATTGTTTTCAATTAATAATTGGATTTGATTAAGTGATCCTGTTGTCAACCTGTTTTCAACAAGATCATGAATACGACCAGGAATAAGCTAAACTGCTCGCTTTTGCGGGCACACACACTGCTTTAACTGCGCCTTTGAGGCTCATTTTTTGCCCATGCGCCTCGACTATCTCTAGACTCTTTGGGCCTCTCTCCGACGCAGGTACATGGCCATCATCCACCCGCTGACGCCGCGTATGTCGGCGATGGCCACAAAGGCGGTGATCGTGAGTATCTGGGGACTGGCGGTGGTGCTGGCCTTTCCCGTCTGCTACTTCTCAAAGGTGCTCAGCGTTCCGCGGCGCACGCTCTGCTACATCGCCTGGCCGCGCAAGCAGGACGACGCCTTCATGTGAGCGCTAGCACACACACGCACGCACGCACGCGCACACACACACACACACACACACACACACACACACACACACACACACACACACACACACACACACACACACACACACACACACACACACACACACACACATGAACCTACACACGCAAAAACACACACTAACACACACACATGAGCAAGCACACACACACACACACACACACACACACACACACACACACACACACACACACACACACACACACACACACACACACACACACACACACACACACACACAAACTCATAAACGCAAACACACATAATACATTATATACATCATAGATTATTAAACATTAGAATTTGCACTTCCTTCAACATAGCGGTTGTAATAATTTAACAAATATCCCTCTCTTGCAGGTACCACATCATAGTGATCGTGTTGGTGTATGTGCTGCCCCTAGTGGTGATGGCTATCACCTACACCATCGTGGGGGTCACCCTGTGGGGAGGGGAGGTCCCAGGGAACTCCTCGGATAACAACCATGGACAGCTGAAGGCTAAACGCAAAGTGGGTACAGGAACCTTCCCCTTTCTAAAATATATTGAAGAAATTATTCTGTATTTTTGTCTCTATCTATCTTTCCTTCGCACTCCCAGTGTGTGTGTGTGTTGGAGGGGGCGTGTTTACCTGCAAATGTATGTTAACGTGTGCGTCTGAGAGGGGGCCATGTTTGATAATAACATAATACAGCATGCACTAATTCCTAGTCCAAGATCAATGCCTAATCTGTGAATGGCAAACTGTGAACTGTGTGTGTGTGTGTGTGTGTGTGTGTGTGTGTGTGTGTGTGTGTGTGTGTGTGTGTGTGTGTGTGTGTGTGTGTGTGTGTGTGTGTGTGTGTGTGTGTGTGTGTGTGTATATTCATGTGTGTATGTGTATCTGCATTGGTGTGTGTGTGTATGTGTGTGTGTATGTGTCTGTGTGTGAATTTGCTTCTATGATCCCGTTGTAATTCCCACACACACACCCAAAACACACGGACACACACACACACACACACACACACACACACACACACACACACACACACACACACACACACACACACACACACACACACACACACACACACACACACACACACGCAGTAGCCTTTACCATTTATAGCTGCGTGGTTTTAGTGATACTTATGTTATGAGAGGCTAATGAGGTAATGGAGACATATAGGGATGTGACCGCTGCATGCATGCCAGTAGGCTGTCGGACACCTCAGCATGCTCCCTCACACACACTGAGTGACCGGGCCGCTGAAACACAGGGATTAAGGCCATCTCAGTTTAAATGACAAACATCTATGTAGCCGGATGCAGGATTACCAAGAGGGAATACAGTCGAATTGACTGAATCAGCCCGAATACCAATCTCACTTTTTTTGTGAGATTAAAATGTCACATAATAAAGGTCAGAAATTTGGATATTAATAACGGTTATATTGTTTTCTTTATCCAATCACTTAAAAACAACCATTATTCGACAATCCTACGTCGATGTAAACTTTATCAATAGAGCACATTTCAGGCAAGAACATTTATTTCAAAGTGCTTTATAGAATTAACCCAGACAACATTTTGAAAGAAGTAATGAATAAATCTAGGAACCACAATTATCCATGAAGCACATGCCCACATAGCCTAGGTACTCTTTTTTTTTTTAGTCATTTAGCATGACTTTTTTCTAAAGATGAACTTCATTAATGACCAGGTATGGATTAGGGCAATTTACGCAAGGACGCCTACAGGTTAGAGAATGGGGTTTGAATCCAGAACCTTTCGGCCGGGTGGTATAAAGATGGACCATCTTTATTGGCCCTCATGATTTTATTGAGAAGACGTTTACATACTTAGGTCCTGGTTTAGAGATATGAATGAAAGCGCTAGCGGCTCCTTCAGGAAGTGTGTCGTCAGAGCTTTGTCATCAAATACCCCCCCCCCCCCTTCCCACCTGCAGTGTGTCCTGATAAAGCGGTCGACCCAGGGATGCTTCCACCCCCCCCCCCCCCCGAAGACACCACTGTGTCTGCTGCATCATCCATGACCTTTCAGCCTCTCTTGTTGATTCTTGTGTTTGTATTGCTGCCACCCTGTATTCGATGACGAAGCCTCCACACAATGGTTGGTGTGGGATGTTTAAGGTTTAGCAGCAGCAGCGTTTAGGTACTGGTCAACGGTTTGACCTCTCCACAAGGTTAAAGATATATATTTTTTAATGTTTTTACTTTTTAGGTTCACGCAATTCAATCTAGCTTTAGTCTAAATGTGCTCCTTGACCCTCCCTCTCCCTACTCCCTCCAAACTCTTCCCAAACGTACAGCCCGGCCCAACTAAACGCGTGACAATGAGCAGCATCAACCAAACCCTCTCTAGTTGCTGCTTGTTGGAGTTTACCAAGTCGTTTATGGATGTGCTTAAAACCAGGAAATTAAGTCCGTTCGGCCCGCCCGCACACTAGTATACCCTCAATGCATTGCCCCACGTGATATTGCGTCTGATACAAAGTGAATGGGACGCGTGTTTCCTAACTCATGACGACGCGTATGGTGGGTCCGGCCCGCTACGACCTTCTCAACAAAGGGTTTTTCAACTGTTCCCAAGGAGGACAGAGCGTATGCAGAAGCATGCAGCTTTTTTGTGCAGCCACTCCCTGCCGCAACCAATCATACATTAGTGGGGGCGGGCTCGTCGTCCATGGAAACAATTAACCTTATGATATGTCAAATATAAATCATAAAAAGCTAATTTGTCAATTGTTTTTCATTTTAAAGTGTTCCCAATGAGAAGAGACCCTTTACAGAAGTGTGGGCAGCCTTGAGAAAAAACACTGCCGCCAGCGTCTTTTTTCAGGGCGCTCCAATTGCAGCGCTTTTAGTCGAAAAATATCCATACCGAAAATGGTGGGGAAACTTGTTCTTGCTGTGTCCGCGGAACGTTATGATATGTCAAATAGAGATAACAAATAGGAAACTACGCGACAGTTATACTGGTGTTATGTTCTCATAGAAACAAAACCTGCGTGCACCGTTTTTTTCTCTCATTGCACAAGCGCTTTGTTCCCCAGCTCCCTGCCAGTGGTTTTCTTGCCGCAAAAACGCAATGTGGACACGCGCCCTTAAACAGCAAGGCTCACTGGAAAAGCTTCGTCTCTACACTGCTGCAGATTTGGGGCTATTAACCAATCACTTTAGCTTTAAAGTTAGCTTCTACATGAAAGTGTGTGTTTCAGAGCCCCTTTCAAACCCATTATTTTGCATATCATACCTTTAAGTAAATCGGGAGATTTTTGTGGAGTGGACCGGGACCTACCAACAGATGGATCAGTCCCCAGACTGCTGGACTCAGTATAATGTTCCTATCTAATCCCTCTGCAATGCCTCTGTGTTTACCCATCCCTCAAAAGGTTTGATGTGTTTCTGTCCATGATCTCACCGTCTGCCTCATGCCAGGGCTCAGTCTTTGGCTCCTCCGTGTTGTCTCTGAGTCTCTCGCACACCCTCCTATAAATGGTATTATTATTGTAATAATGTGGAACAATGATGCATTTGATAGTCTATAATATCAGTGGTGGTATTTTCTCATATTATTTTGATATATCAAGATGTTCTTACTAAAATATACATAAGGGAGAAGGAAAAGTCAAGAATGACCACACACAATGCAAAGAGAAGTATATTGACTCTGACCTAGCTTTCCCTGCCATTTCTCTCTCATCTTCTCTTCAGGTGGTGAAGATGATGATCATTGTGGTGGTGACCTTTGCCCTCTGCTGGCTGCCCTATCACGTGTACTTCATCGTGACGGGCCTGTCCAAGCCACTGACCCGCTGGAAGTACATCCAGCAGGTGTACCTGTCGGTGATGTGGCTGGCCATGAGCTCCACCATGTACAACCCCATCATCTACTGCTGCCTCAACAGCAGGTGGGCTCCCTCTCTCTCTCCCTTGAGAAACACTTGTATTCACACACACACACACGCACGCATGCGCGCGCACACGCACGCGCGCACGCGCGCACACACACACACACACACACACACTCCCCTTGAAGATTCTAACAATTATTCAATAACCTGGATATTGTGTGTTTGTGTGCCTGCGTGTTTGTGCGTGTGTGTGTGTGTACATGTGTGCTTCTGTACATGTTTATGTGCGTGTATTTACATGTGTGTGTGTGTGTGTGTGTGTGTGTGTGTGTGTGTGTGTGTTCGTGCATGCGTGCGTGCGTGCGTGCGTGCGTGCATGCGTGTGTGTGTGTGTGGAGGGTCCAGGTTCCGGGCGGGCTTCAAGCACGTGTTGCGCTGCTGCCCGTGCGTGCGTGAGTCCGGGAGCTACGACGAGCTGGAGCTGCGCAGCACGCGCCTCGGCCCGGGACGCCCTGCCAGCATGTGCACCCTGTCCCGGGCGGACACCAGCCTCCGCAGCACCCTGCACCGCCACCGCAGCACTCAGAAGAGCGTGGGGTCCTGCTACGGCCGCGACGGCCGCAGCCTGCCCACCGTCCAGGGCAGACAGCTGACGGCCCGGTCCAGGCTGTACAGTGATCCTGGGGACTGTGCAGGGAGCCCAAATGAAACAGTGTGCAGCGAACCCAGTGACGTCAATGTGGAGTGAACTGGGTTAAGTGTACACTGCGGTGAACCCAAATGAAAAGACGATACAGTGAACCAAATACAATGACTCTTCTAAACCGGCAATGGAAAGGAATGAATTGTATTCACCTGGCAGGGAACCCATGTGAAAAGGCTGTGCAGTGAACACAACTAAATGACCACAGTAAACCCATACTTAAATAAATGGTGAGTGAATTGGATTCACCTTACATTGAAACCCAAAAGTTAAATTTTGAGAGAAATGGATTCTCGTTACAATAAAACCCAAACAAGTAATGAAGAGTGAATTGGATTAATCTATGAATCCAATAAATCCAACAAATACAATGAACCCAATTGAATGGCAATACGCTTCTAATATGTCATTTAACAAGTGCTTATCATACCAAGTAGGCTGTCTTCAATATTTAAGTGGGTTAAAGAAGCACATGGTAATCTCTCTCTATACAGATTTACCCCCCTTTTGCAAATCCAAGCACGGGTTGACTCTAAAGTGAAAGCAGGAGGGATTCACCGTGGCTCAGCCGACATGAACACTAGTGAAAGGGCTCGCAGCTTGCCCCGACTAACATCACCGCCCAACGACAGCATGCAGGCTGAAGTGGGCTAATGCTGGCAATTTTATGGCAACCAAAAACGTAATACAGCCTGCCACCACCGACTGACACACCGGCCCGATGCTGGTGTTTGCTAAACAGAAGACATATGGCCGTATCATGATGTGATTGTGATGAAGCCTGCTCATCAATCAATCACCTTGAGTTTACATTTTAAGATATCAAAGCGTAGCATTGCAGCATTGTCCCTTGCAGGAAGCATTATTCAATGCATGATTAGAGTATAAACATGCTAGGTGTAAGGTAGACTATAACAGATGTACTTCATGGTGCCTGTACAGCTGCTTATTGACCAGTTGTGGCTATCTAAAATGTACCTAATGTATCGGAGCTTCGTAACAGGCTAGTTTTACATGAGATATTGAATTCTGCCAGTGTTTCTTAGACCTTTTAGACCAAGGCGTAATAGCTATTTCCTTTCTTTGTGCAACACTTAAAGACCAAAAGGGGTGGAAAATGGTGTGTGTGGTAGATGGCTGGTCATGCACCCCTACCTGATCAGACTCGTGTTGTAGTTGCATCATGGCGAACCCCGTCTATTAGACTTGCCATCGTATATTGACGTAGCCCAGTGTAAGTACGGTCGGATTCCCCTTGCACCCAGAATTCATCAAGCTAAGTGCTTGATGAATTCTCCTTCACATCTTTCCTCACACTACCTTTTCCTCACCTCATTTTCCAATGAGGCCAAGGAAAAGAGGTTAGGAAAGGACATGGGACGTAATCATTTGAGCTATCCGACAGCAACAGAGCCATCCCCGCACACACTCAGGGAGAGGACTCTGACATGTTAGCATTCACCCCCTGCTTTGCTTCTAACATATTGCCAACTCTCGAATAACCATGGAAGCATTTTTTCTGTAAGCCACTGTAAATTATCACATCAAGTAAGATATCCAAATGACGAAAAAGCCACACTGCAGTTATTGATTCATGCAAATTTAAATTTTAATACAAGGTTAAAGTAAAAATCTGTTACGGTTTTATGACATTACAGATAGCCAACATGGCTTCTGATCACTGTATTACAAATATTTACAGCAGCTCAGTCACCTGTCTTATCATCTCATCAGTTTGAGTTGGAGTTTAGCTTCATACAGCCGAACACATTTTACAAGGATGGAGCCTAGATGGTGGATGATATTTCAACGCAATGAGCCACATTGGTGGTAAACCTGTGGATGTGATGGTTTTCCGAACCCAGTTAAGACTAAACTACATTTGATACAATCTGGTAACACTGTTAAATACAATCTGTATTTGTGTGTAATGCACTTAATCTAATGTATTTTCATCCGCATTTGCCAGCACATTTAAGTATATTCAGCAAACGATCAGCCAGCGTATTGTCCTGTTTAAACTGAATAAGTTATTCTTTATCCTTCTAAATCCTGCTGCCATCACAGGTTCAAAGTCAAGGGTGTTATTTGATGGTTTTGTACAACTCAGAGGTTCCTTCTGTCTCTGTCAGATCATGGTCCCTGAAAATAAGACATGGAAGGGGATATGGGAAATACCAAGAGATGCTTACTCAGGGACAGCATTGGGTCTTTAGACCTAGATCACAGAGTAAAGGTCCTCCTAGATCTGATCTGAATGGACACGGGAGCCAGCCACACAGCGAGTTCCCTCTGTTGGTTCTCTCTGTGCTGCAGGAGCTGAGAGATTGGTCAGAGCTAAGACGTTCTCATACACAGGATCAGGAAGTGGCTGAATGGGAGAGAGGACAGGAAAATGCATTTTGAGAAGACTATTTAAAGGCATGTGTTTCTAATTCAATTAGAGGCCCCCGGTGCTGACTAGTGGTAACACCATTAAGTAGGCTTCACTTCAAGACTCCTTCCTTGACAATTCAACAAAGTATTAATTTACTTCTTTAAAACAAGAATAGACATCATTACACCCATCTTTTCATTCTGCTCTTTTGCAGAAGTCTCTCTAGATCCCACATTGATCTCACCCTATTAGCAAACATCACTTACAGTGGCGAAGCTAGACCTCTTTTGGGTGGGCTCAAGCCCACCCAAAACTTGCCTGAGCCCGACCTATCGTTTCGTCCTCAAATCTCATATTCAACCTCTTTTTTTTTTACACAAGCAATGAGAGAATGGATGTTGTACACTCATGAACAGGCTCAAATGGGGTAGTGAAATCGAGCGCAACCTTCCTGCAGGAATCTCTAACCTCTGATTTGTGGGTGGGAGTCTCCTGTTTGACAAAACCAAAAATGCAGCACGAGCGCACCTAACATAGTTTCTGCTGTTTTGTCTGTCAAAAAGGCTAGCTAGTCTTTATCAGAAAATCCACGATTTCCAGCTGTGTAATAACATTACCAGGTAATAATAATAATATTCATTTTAAAACCTTGACATAATCTGTCAGATGTATTAAATGACAGTTGACCACAAGGCGATTCTATCTATGCTTCCTCTTGAATTTCTTCATGTTTTAGTCGGCAGGAGCTTGTAATGCTGTGTAGCATGATTAAGGTGCAGGGAGCAGAAAAAGTTGACATGGGTGCTAATTTTCAGTTGAAAAAAAACGCCGGTATTATTTTATCATCTGAGGGCGTATTCATTGCCATAACAACTGAGCTAATCAACAAGTACCACATGTTCAACAAAAAATATTTTTTTTGAAAGGGAATAAGCTGATGAAGCTTACAAGTGACCAATGTTTACTGTTTAAAAATATTTTTAATTAAATGCAAACCCCAGTGAATCATTTGCTCTTGTTTCTCTGTTTTGAGATTCACACAGACTTAGCAGTCTTGTTTAAATGTTACAAATTGAGTTAATAAACTGAAGTTGGAGATAGTTTTAAGTTGCTGCAGATGTTATCTCCGCTAATTTTACAGATCTAAATAAATAAATATTAACAGCTTCTCAATAGTAGGCTATTTCAATACAGGGAGGGTGCCTAGGGGGGGAATGACAGAAAATTATTGAGAATCACTAAAACATGTTTTAGGCCTACTTGTTGATTAGCTCACGTTGGCAATGAAAACGCCCTCAGCTGATAAAATAATGCCAGCTTTTTGTTTTTTACTGAAAATTAGCACCCTCTTTTTTTGCAGCAGAACAAGATTCTTTTGCATCAGAAGATTTATAAAAATGTAATAGTCCCTGAAAGTGAGACAACATAGTTTAGTGCTCCCGAAATAGTGGTCTGTTAATCATAGGATTAGGCTAGTACATGTTGTACTTGTTGATTTTTTTGCATAAACATACATTAATAAACATGTATGTTGATACAATTTATAATATTGTATTGGTCCATGAAACTGAGGTGACATAATTTAGTGCTCCCGAAAAAGTTGTATGTTTCTCATATTATTGATCTAGTACATGTTTCACCAATGTGTTTCAGTAACTGTGTAAATAAAAAAAAGGGAAAATATGGTCATTTTTGAGTGAAACTTACACAAAGGAAATTTTATATGCCTCAAATTTGTTTGTACAGTTCACATCCATGGATTATTCCTTCATCCAAACAGTCTTTTTTCCTTTCATCACTTTAGTGGTTCAGAACTGCATTTTTTAGCTGACACTGCCAGCTATTGGCTTAGACATACAACAGCATAGTAATTAAGATAGATATAAAGGTTGTGGAATTTTTTTGGACAGGACTTTATTTACTTCATAGGCCCCTGTGGCTTCCTGGGGTTCAGCCCCCCCAAAAGTCAGAACCTAGATTTGCCCCTGTCCATTTGTGATTCTTAAATCAGAAACTGATAATGAATTGAAGTGAGGTTTATGTTCTCAGATTACCACATTATAATAAAGAGGACAGGGGTCCAATGAAAGTATACAAGCAAGACTCTGATAAAGCTGGTGATCCTTGAGCACTGAGATGTACAGACTCTTCTATTGGACTCTCCTAAGGACTTGCCAAGGCAAAAAATAGAAGTTTCTCAAGTGGTCTTGTAATGTGGCATCAGGGTGGCCTTATTCAATCATGGGTTAGTAAAATGGCTTCATGCGACTCACCTCATCTACGGTATCTGTTCCCATTCCAGATGCTTTTCTGGAGGCCTTCTTTCTTTTAGTGAAGAGAACAGAGATACTTAGAAGCAACAGGAGAAGTGAAAGAATATTAAATGAATGCAACGGAGGAAGTGAGACATTATCTCACCTCATCCAGAGGAATGCAACCAGAAGGAGTATGGAGGCCAGTAAGACAGCAACTGCCCGTACAGCTATGGCTGTTGTCTGTGATGATGATGATCTCTCTAGAAAACAGAATTCTAACATTGATTACAAATGTTTAGAGGCCAAATGTTGGCACACAGAAACAGCAAAGGTGTGTGTCTGTGTATGTGTGTTTGCGTTTGTGTGTGTTTGTGTGTGTGTGTGTGTGTGTGTGCGTGTGTTTGTGTGTGGTTTTAAACCAACAATTACCTTTCCAATTAATGAACAAAAAGGTGGAATCATGACGTCCGATTGCATTATGAGCTTGGCAGTAATAGTTTCCTCCAAGCTCAGATGTGATATTAGTTATTGTGTAGTTCTGTCCTGATTGTCCCACTGTGTCTCCATGTTTGAACCAGGTGTAGTCAGCTGCTGGGTTGGCATCACTGCTGCAGCTCAGAGTCAATGAACTGCCCTCCACTATTTCACCAGAGGGACTCACGATCACTGAGGGGGTCTTTGGAGCGTCTGAAAAAATGTATAAATCATTAATTACATAAATTACTGTCAGCTTCAATCCATTCATACTAAATCTAAAATGTATTTCTTTACCCTGGCGTGTTGTCAGTGAATTGTGGAGTTGACTTACACACTGAAGGAGAGGGGAAATGTTCGTATCCTTTAACAGCACATGAATAGCTATATTGAGAGCAAACAAAGCCGGGGTACGTCATTCCTTCTCCTGCTGACTGACCATTCCTGATCCAGATGTAGGTAGGGTTACCAGCTAGACCACACATACTGTGACATTCCAAGACCACCCAACTAGGATTGTTACGCATAGGAGAGGACACTTTCACCTCGAGATCTGGGTGGGAGAACAAATTCCACAAGTGATTTAAATAAACCTGATTAAACAAGTGATTTAAATAAACACACACACACACACACACACACACACACACACACACACACACACACACACACACACACACACACACACACACACACACACACACACACACACACACACACACACACATTAATAAGATGCTCAGTAGACACCTTATTAATGAAAGTTTACCTGTCACAGATAGCGTCACTCCAAGGCCAGCAGCATATTCCAGTATACCTACTTGGTATGTTTTGAACCTGAACTTGTACTCACTAGAGTCACTCTGTCTCAGGTCACTGATACTCAGGGTACAGTTTGCATTACAGATGTGACTGGTACAGCTGGGCCTGGAGCATTTGTATTCAACACGACCTGCATAGTCTGTATCTGTTTTCACATCAACATCTCTTTGAGAAAACCACTTTTTGTCCTTGACTGTGAGAGTGATGTTCGGGTTTCTAGGACATTTATAGTGGCAGCTGATGTGAACCGTTGATCCTCTCGGAGCGCAGACATTACTAGATGGGTAAGTAATCCAGTCGTCAGCCTTCAGCGCTGTAAAAAACAAAACATCTAATTTGGAATAAGCAAGACAAAGAGGTTCAGCTGAAATGCATGATCAGTTGCTTGTGGAAATCCAGTAAAAGTTGAATTTTTTCTGTGGTAACTTTGCTACTTTGTCTTTAATCTATTTGACAAATGCCTCATATTCTAAGAAATTAAAGGAGTGATCATTCCCTGTGCCTTCATGTTCCGGTTTTTGGGCCTTGATTGCTTTGATTTATCTCAGCATTTGTTTTTCCTTCTGAATCAAAACTGGACACTCACGTACCCCACAGTTGTTCTCTTGCTTAGTTGTTTGGGCCTATAGGGCCCAAACAACAAAGATACACAAGAATGTATCTTGGGATTTGTATGCCATTTTGTGATGACTTCAGAGAGTTTAACGTAAATACAGTGACCTAGGCTGCAACATCTTGTATGATGAACGCTTTTGCTGTTTCAAACACAACAGTGTCCTCCAATAATGACTTATCGGTAATACTAAACAATGAACAAAAAAACATTACTACTAATAACTAATAATAGTTAATATAAAGGCGGATATTGCAATGTGACGTCACACACTGGCAGTTATGAGGGCTGGGCATTGGGGCATAGGGTCCCCTTAAGGAAAAGCTTGCCCTCCCCTTCTGGCCCCCCTAAATGTGGAGTTCAAGTTAAACAGCAGCAATCAGTAAATTATTAGAGTCGACCTCCCTTGTGACACTTAAATTGCACAAGAGAGCCTGGAGAATGGCCTCAACATTTTGGGTAAGCCAAGGGATTGGTGCTTAAGCTGTTATTGGGCGGATTGGTTGTGACACAAGTAGAAGGCCTGCAACAACAAATTTGGTTGAAAACAGAAGTAAGGGAGCATAGCGTGACCAGTAAAAACCACAGCCCCAGTCAGACGGGAAATGGCTGGCAACAGAGACTATATTTATAGAGTAATCAAAAATTCAACAGTCAAATATGATACCCAGAGTAGAATCTAAAACAATGCAACATCCCTTTAAGTAAAAGAGGTTGTATACAACTTGCATTGAGGGGAATTTACCCAAAGACAGAAAGAAACCCAACTCATAGATATAAAATGGACATTTCTCTATTCTATTGGTCTTCTTAACGAAACACATTATTCTAGAGGTAGATTCTTTAACATTATCCAACCTAAACGACAACTAAAATAGGTTGTTTGTGTAAGTCGTCTAAAACAACCCGTCTGAACATTTTAGCCTCCTATTGAAACAGGAATACATTAAGTACCTATGCCAAGTTACTGTCCGCCAAAACAAAATGGATAAAATTCATTTTAGTCTGAGTCTAAGTGGACGTTTTTTGATAACATTTCTAGCGACAAATGTGCATTTTTATTCATAATGGTAGTTCGGTGAATGTATATGATGTTTGGTATGTTAGCTAACGCAATGTTTTATATCGTTACCATGGTGCTTCATATGGACACAGCTTGCATGTTGTTTGAATCAATGTCTTTACGTTATTTGCGCTGTAGTGCTATTTGATGTAGCTGATGATGCTCTTTCAAATAAAGAAATTCAAGTAAAACAGGGATGACATTTATTATATATAATATTATATGATATTATATATTTTGGGTGTTACACAACGGATGTTTATATTCACTTTCCTCCCGCCGAAAGAAATCCATCTACACAAATTCCTGTGATAAATACATTTCGTCTAACAAGATAATCCCTGGGATGACATTTATTCTTCTTCTTTGTGACAGACTTATCTTTCCCTTGCTTCCACCGATAAGCCCCTTCAAAGCTTAATTTCATATACTGTATATTTTGTTTATAAGATAATCATGACCAATTAATAGTGTTTTAAATGTTTTTGAGGCTTAAATGCGATCAATAAAGTTAAAGGCAGACGACAAACATTCTTAAAAGCTACTAAAATGATCAACAAGGGGGTAATAGACATACAATAAGTGAGGTAATTGTGTATTCTATGTGGGGTACAACTTGGGAGTGAGATATAGATATCTTGTCGATTTTATATGAATCAGGGCAATAAGGTTTACTAAAATAGGTAGATAATATACTATTAATCCCACTTTCTGCCCTACAGGACGGGATGTATAGTGTATAGTGACCTAGGGGTCAAGGACACTTAGGAGTGAGCTGGAGACCTGGGGTCTGTTTTATATGAAAGAGGGCCTCAAGAATTTATGCAATGATGTTAAAGGTCTCGAGATGGAGCATAAGGCTGTTTTATTTACTTCCTGTCGGACTAGAGCCCCCATGATTAAAATCGTACATGTCCTTGAGGCCCTTTTTCATATAAAAGGGAGCCCAGGTTTCTTAGTAGGTCACTGACTAATTTCATAACCTCCTGTAGGGATAGATGTATATTATATGATCTACTATATTAGTAAACCTAAAGGCCCTGATTTATATAAAATAGACCAGACGTTGCTTTCTTCCTCCCCAGTCATTCTGTGTCCCTGTGAATGCTGTGTTTGCATCACTTCCTGTAGGTCTACCATCCCCATGTTGATCATTTTAGTAGTCTTGTGAAAACTTTTCATCTTTCTCTTACTTAAGTGATTCCAAAACCTAAACATATATATAAAATGAACCTTTTGCCGGAAGTAAAGCGGATATAAACTTTCACTTTGCCACACAAAATCAAGTCAGCCTAGTACGTCCCAAAGGAGAAGAAGAAATATGTAATCTGTGGGTCACTCGAAAATCTACGTTTTTTTATTAAATTAAATAATTGAACCCGCTATTCATTTTCTTGATTATCCGGTTTAAAACAAAATGTATTTATAAGATGAACCTGGCGAATGGATTTTTTTGCGGAAGCAAAGCAAAAATAAAAATTTGCATTAAATAAAAAACTAAAAATCACATGCATATACTGACTGAAGATTAGGAAAATAAAATTCCAATTTATCGCTAGAAAAGTTTGAAGTGCATTTGAATGCCAAATATATCAACAATCCTACTTTTTACACTGAGAATACACTTACAATTGTAAAACAATTGTAAATGTCATTTTGTTTTTCCAGACAGAACCTTGACACACGTGATGTTTTGATAAAGTTGTACGTTTATAATGGGCTAAACTGTTCACATATTATGGCGTTTAGGTTGGAGATCACTTTGTGCTGTGGTTTCACCCTCTCCTCATTCCAGTTGCTTGGTGTCATGACATATTATTCATTGAAACAGTTCAAGTAAATATTGATGACGTAACCAACCTGGGAGAGAAAGAAGGAAAGCTAGAAATCCTCTTGCTGATGATCTTAATTTCATAGTTTGTTGTATCCTCTGTGGTTCTCTTGAGATATTGAAACACAATCGTTTTTTTTTTAAAGTATACATAGCATGTAGGGCCGAAGAGGCAATACAATTGTGTTAAGATAATTTTTCTTAAGAAATCTCAATACACATATTTCCGTTTCTTATTTTGATTGTTTCTTGTTCTTGATATTGCTGTTTCTTAGGTTTGCTAAGTAATTCAATAAAAGTGCAGAAAAGGCAACGCCTTACTGTTTAACAGGAAGTTGTCTGTGTTTGGAAATCCAGAGTCTGTGGTTTGTCCACTTAAGATCAAATAAATTAAACCCTAACCCTTTTCAAATAATTGTTATGCCGCAGAATTAACTTGAAGTACTAGGAACGACTTTGGATCTTAGAACAATAAACTGGACTTTATAAAGTTGCTTCCTGCTTTTGCCCTTCCCCTATTTTGTCTCTCTCTCTCTCTCTCTCTCTCTCTCTCTCTCTCTCTCTCTCTCTCTCTCTCTCTCTCTCTCTCTCTCTCTCTCTCTCTCTCTCTATCTCTCTCTCTCTCTCTCTCTCTCAGACAGATCCTTGTATGCACACACAAACACACCGTTACGGCAACCCAGTCTTACAGAAACTGGATTTGTTTGAATTCACAAATTTATGGTCAGATTTGCCGCAGACAATCTCTCGAACACCGTTTTGAGATGTTTTATGTGCAAACACCAGGTGGTACTATACACAACCATATCATCAAGGTACCACTCACAATTAGAAATGCCAACAAGAACCTGATTGACGAAACGTTGGAAAGTATCTAGAGCATTCCGCAGGCCAAATGGCATGACCGTGGCGTGTATTGTAGAAGGACATCAGGTGTAAAAAGGCGGATATCTCTTTAGCACGTTCGGTCAGTGCAACGAACACCCTCCTCACCAAGCAGCAACGTAGCAGGTCCAGGCTGCGTTGATGCTGAGGTGTAGGCCGCAGATTGAAAGGTCACAGGCAGAGAGGTAGCAGTTTCAGCACGAGGTCTCCTGGACAGCGGCACTGCTGAATTTATCGCATTAACAGAGACGAACACGCCTTGATTGAGAGTCATCTCGATCATAATAGTGTTTAAGCATGTTGATATGACACAAGCGAGATGTTTTCCTCCTGCCTGGTGTGGCTATGACATAATTAACATCACCGACATGTCTTATTCAAGATATGGACCGGTGTAGCGCGGTTGAAGAGCGGAGCCGAGAATGAGGAGAAACACAATCACCTTATCACCAGGTTGAAACTCACGCAGTACAGCTTTTTGATCGTAAAGCTGTTTCATTCGTTTCTGGCTCATGCCAAGGTTTTCCTAAGCCATTTTGCTAGTTGAAGTCTTACACAAATTTTGGATACAGAGTCAGACACACTGTGAGGAGATGTATTCTTGGTCAGCATAGATTCTCTGAGCACTTTCAACGGGCCACGGACAGTAGGCCCGAAAACAAGTTCAGATGGGCTAAGTAATGCCCCCTGTGAGGACGCTCTCCACCCGACATCTGTAGGCCTGGGTGAGCGGTTGACAGCTGAGGCCGGCTTTTTTCAGGGACCTAATGAAGTACAGCCTCTGCTCAGCCTATCTCACAGAGGCCGTGTTCTCGGACCAGCTGAGGGTGTTGGTGACAACCTGGTCTCACAGGAATCCGTGAAATGACTACGGACGAATAACTCGAAATCCGTGGACACATCACGGAAATACGCCGATTTCCGTGATGCGGCCACGGAATTCGCTCCAATGCAAGTTAATGACGCTGATGTTCCGTGGCTCACACACGGATCCCCGTTTCAACGAGCGAGTCAACCACGGGGGCTAAACTCAAAACCCGGGGTGGTCTCACTGAAACACTTAAATTGTCGTTGTGTCAACGGAAGTTGCTCCAATGCAAGTAAATTACACTGTTATTCCGTGGCTCACACACGGATATCGGCGTGTTTCCGTGATGTGGCCACGGATTTCGAGTTAAGACCATATGGTGGAACCCCTAAAAGGAGCAGGAAGCTACGGGGTTAAGGCGTGCTGACCTCAGCCTAGTGTCTTGGGCTATCTTTGTTGACCATTTGCTGACCATTCAGATTAAGACGGATTTATGACTGATTGGAGGCGGACACCTCAAGAAGAAACTGCTCTGTGTGTGTGTATAAAAAGACGCTGGAGTTTGTGAACCAGCAGTGCTTTGCAAATCATTCGGCTGTTATCGTTGTTGCTTTTTAAACGATAAAGTCTTGTGTCAATACTTGCTCCGGACCCCTCGATTTCTTTTTCTCTCTCTTAAGTTAGTTAAAGTGTATTATATCTCGGTTATCCACCACAAGGGCTATTCAAGCAATTTGCAAGTACGTTTTTACAATGTCCACTGATGATCTCTAGAACGAGTCTCTTTTCTTATCACTTTGAATGTTGTCAGCTAATGTTTCTTTAGCAGGCTTAAAGGTCTTTTGAAAGGCAAAGTATTGAGGCTTAGCAGGATAAGAGCTTGTACCCTTTTGAGCTAGAACATATTCATCCGCCCTTATGGTGGTGTCGGATGGCTTCGCGTCTTTATGCTCACCCAAGTAAGTCGCAACATTCTTAGGTAGACAGTTTTTAAAATCTTATATTATTAAGAAATCAAAAAGAGCATCATATTTGGGCAGCGGGTCACTGTAAGTCACTGCAAATGATCACATCTAATAAGTTATCCAAATGAGCGATAGCCACACTTTATTCAGTTATTTAGTCATGCAAACTCAAATTGTTATTCAAGGTGAAAGCAGAGCGAGTCTACGGAGAGCCTTGGCACCCTCTGTAGAACCCTCTTGTATCAAGCGTGATTGCAGTTCCATAAGAATTCCACTGATCGCTGGCGAGCTTAGATTGAATTGGGGTCTATGGAGCTAGATGGCTAAATTGATCTCTTTCACTTGCTTGCGTGGAAACATTGCAGATATCATTGTAGATGCCTCAATTTCTAAATAGATTATAATACAAAGGTCGAAGGAATGAGTACCAGGGCTCCGAACCGGTTCAAGGAACGAAAATGAAAACCGAAAACGAACGAAATTTTACGAGGAACGGAAACGGAAACGAAAACCAAATGGTCTTCAACTGTTCCGGAACAGAAACGTTATTCTGAAATCCTCAAAACCGGAATGCTAAAAATATTTACGGCAGGTAGGTCACGTGTCTTATCATCTGATTAGTTTAGGTTCATACAGCCTAACACATTTTACAAAGGACGGAGCCTAGATGGTGAATGATATTCCGACGCTATGAGCCACATTGGTGGTATACCTGTGGATTTGATGGTTTTTCGAACCCAGTTCAGACTAAACTACATTTGATTCAATCTGGTTTCACCGTTGCATACAATCTGTATTTGTGTGTAATGCACTTAATCTAATGTATTTTCATTTGCATTTGCATGCGCATTTAGGTATATCCAGCAAACCCTCAGCCAGCGTAGTGTCCTGTTTAAACAGAATAAGTTATTCTTTATCCTTATAAATCCTGCTGCTCAGTGGATCAAAGTCTAGGGTGTTATTTGACGGTTCTGTACAACTCTGAGGTTCCTTCTGTCTCTGTCAGATCACAGTACCTGAAAAGAAGACAGAGGAGATGGACACTTCAGTCACCCTGTAAAACAGATCCATTTGGTTGATCTCAAAATCCGAAAACTTAGACCATACAAATACCAAGAGAAACGTACTCAGGGACAGCATTGGCCTTGACCACAGAGTAAAGGACCTCCTCGATCTGATCTGATTGGACACGGGAGCCAGCCACACAGCGAGGCACTTCCTGATTCTCTGGGTGAGAGAGGTTGATGCTGGCATAGTGAAGGTCATCCTGCTGTTCTATTGGTTCTATCTGTGCTGCAGGAGCTGAGCGATTGGTCAGAGCTAAGACGTTGTCATACACAGGAAAAGGAATTGGCTGACGGGGAGAGAGGACAGAAAAATACATTTTGCAACACTTTAATCTGTTTAAAGGCATGTGTTTTTAATTCAATTTAGAGGCCCCCGGTGGTGAATATTGGTAATGCCATTAAGTAGGCTTCACTTCAAGACTACTTCTTTGACAATTCAACAAAGTATTAATTTACTTCTTTAAAACAAGAATATAAATCATTAGACCCATCTTTTGAATTCTGCTCATTTGCAAAAGTCTCTCCAGATCCCACATTGATCTCACCCTTACCCTATTATCAAAAATCACTATGTTCCAAGATTACCAGATCATAACACAGTGGACAGGTGTTCAATGAAAGTATACAAGCAAGACCCTGATAATGCTGGTGATCCTGGACCACTGAGATGTAGAGAGTGGACTCTCTTAAAGACACAGGTAAAAGTTTCGCAAGTGGTCTTGTATCGTGGCATCAGGATGGCCTTTTTCAATCATGGGTTAGTAAAATGGCTTCCTGCCTCTCACCTCATCTACGGTATCTGTTCCCATTCCAGATGCTTTTCTGGAGGCCTTCTTTCTTCTAGTGGAGAGAACAGAGATACTTAGAAGCAACAGGAGAAGTGAAAGAATATTAAATAAATGGGACGGAGGGAGAGAGAGATTATCTCACCTCATCCAGAGGAATGGAACAAGAAGGAGTATGGAGGCCAGTAAGACAGCAACTGCCCCTCCAGCTATTGCTGTTATCTGTGATGATGATGTCTCTAGAAAACAGAGAACAGATTTCAAACATGCTTATAGGCCCAATGTTGGCAAACACACAAACAGCAAAGGTGTGTGTCTTTGTATGTGTGTGTGTGTGTGTGTGTGTGTGTGTGTGTGTGTGTGTGTGTGTGTGTGTGTGTGTGTGTATGTGTGTGTGTGTTGGTGTGTGTGTGTGTGTATGTGTATGTATGTGTGTGTGTGTGTGTGTGTGTGTTCGTGTTTGTTTGTGTGTGTTGTTTTAAAACAACAATTACCTGTAACATTAATAAACAAAAGGGTGGAATTATGACGTCCGATTGCATTATGTGCTTGACAGTAATAGCTTCCTCCAAGCTCAGATGTGATATCAGTGATTGTGTAGTTCTGTCCTGATTGTCCCATTGAGTCTCCATGTTTGAACCAGGTGTAGTCAGCTGCTGGGTTGGCATCACTGCTGCAGCTCAGAGTCACTGAGCTGCCCTCCTCTATTCCCCCAGAGGGACTCACGGTCACTGCGGGGGTCTTTGGAGCATCTTATAACATAACATATTTCATTCATTATATAAATTACCGTCAGGGCCAATCCATTTCATACTAAATCAAAATGTATTTCTTTACCCTGGCAGGATGTAAGTGCACTGTGGAGTTGACTTACACACTGAAGGAGAGGGGAAATGTTCGTATCCTTTAACAGCACATGAATAGCTATAATGAGACCAAACAATGCCAGGGTACTTCATTCCTTCTCTTGGTGACTGACCATTCCTGATCCAGATGTAGCTAGGGTTTGCAGCTAGACCACACATACTGCTACATTCCAAGGATGCCCTGTTTGGACGGATAGGAAAGGACACTTTCACCTGGAGACCTGGTTGGGAGAACAAATTACACAAATGAGTTGTGTAAATCACTTGTGTAAATCACAAGTGATAAACCAGATTAGACACACACACAAACACATACACACACGCACATTAACAAGATGCTCAGTAGACTTATTGGTAATTAAAGTTTACCTGTCACAGATAGCGTCACTCCAAGGTCACTGGAATATTCCAGTATATCGGCGGTTACTGTATTGTATGTTCTTAACCTGAACTTGTACTCACTAGAGTCACTCTGTCTCAGGTCACTGATGCTCAGGGTACACTCTACAGTACAGCTGACCCTGATACATTTGGGCTTCCAGCAATTGTTTTTAACACGACCAGCATAGTCTGTATCTTTTTGCACATCAACATCTCTTTTATGAAACCACCGTGGCTCCTGGACTGTGGTATCGACGTGCTGTGCTTTAGGGTATTTAAATTGGCTGGTGATGTCAACCGTCGATCCTCTTGGAGCGCAGACATTACTAGATGAGTAAGTAATCCAGTAATCAGCCTTCAGCACTGTTAAAAAAACCAACATCCCATTGAGAATGAACAAGACAAAGAGGTTCAGCTGATGAAATGCATGATCAGTTGCTTGTGCAAATACAGTAAAAGTTGACATATTTCTACGGCAACTTTGCCTTGTGAAGTTCAAATTAAATAGAGAGCAATCAGCAAATGATTAGCCTCAATTTCCAGTCTCCCTTGTTACAATTTACTTGTACAAGAGAGCCTGGAGGATGGCCCTAACATTTTGGGCAAGCAATGTGATTGGTGCCTGAGCTGTGATTGGGCGGATTGGTCTTGACACTAGTCGAAGGGTGTAACAGGAAGCTCGATGGACCAATGGCTGGCTACAACCAGAAATTACCGAAATTACCGGAAACCAGCATTACCGGTAAAGATTACACAGTCCAGAGAGGAAATTGATAGCAAGTGAGCCTATATATAACAGTCAAATATGATACCCAGAATAGAATCTAAGACAATGTAACATTAAAAAATACCCATTTATTGCTAGAAGAGTTAAAAGTGTATTTTATGGCAAAATCTATCTAAAATGTTGCTTTTTACACTGATCATTTAAAAATTGTCATTGTCATTTTGTTTTGGTAGACAGAACCTTGAAATCAAGACATATTGCTGTTTCTTCAAAGTCGATAATGGGCTAAAATGTTACGGGTCGTTTTGGATGACCTATTCTGGCGTTTAGGTTGAAGATACATTTGTACTGTGGTTTCACTCTCTCCATTCCAGTTGATTGTTGTCATGTTACTCATTGTATCAGTTCAAGTAAATGTTTATAACATAAATGTACCAACCTGGGAGTGAAAGAAGGAAAGCTAGAAATCCTCTTGCTGATGATCTTAAATTCATAGTTGATCGTATCATCTGTTGTTTTCTGGAGATATTTAAACACAATATTTTTTTTATGTTGTACATAGGCCCTCATGAAGAAATACATACATTTGTAAAATTGGGTTACAAATATCTTTTATGAGAAAAACTCAATACACATATTTCGATTTTTCTTATTCTTGATAAGGCTGTTAGGTTTGTTAAGCAATTCAATACAAGTTCAGAAAATGTAACATCTTACTGTGTACTGGAAGTTTTCTGTGTGTGGAATCCGAATTAGTCTATGGTTTGTCCTCTTAAGACATACGTTGGGCGGATTGGTCTTGACACGAGTCAAAGGGCGTAACCATGGACATAATAAAGGAAAGGCGTAACAGGCAGCTTTAACATAGGGGACGTAGCTGTAACATACGTCCGCTTCCTTCTGCTTCCCTCTCCCGCACACACACACAAACACACGCACACGCACACGCACACGCACTAAGAATTAGACAAATATGATTCAAGAAAACATTTTACAAAGATAAATTAGTATACGTTAGGAATCATTGAAAAAAAATGTCTTTAATGAAATAATATTTAAATATGGAATATATTTTTGTATTGTTTTGTAGTTGTCCGTCTCTACCGTTTCCCTTGACAAGCTGAAGAAATTTAAACAACCCAATCAGATTGCTCGACAGGCAAATCATATCGCTGGACGCCGCCCATATTTCACAACCCACGAATCACTGATCCCAAAGTAGGCGGGACCTAAAAAGACAACAGCGGAGGATTCAAACCAAGCATGGCTGCGGATAAAGAGAAAGGGAATAATACAACAATTTGCAGGTAAAATTACTCATTATGGACAACATACGTTCTTATTGACATGTGTATTCCTTTGTTAAACTCTAGTGGGTGGGAAACTTGGTATTAAAATATGCCCAAACTGTTGCATCTATTAGTCAGAGTAGATTAAGTTGGGTCGGGTAGCGTTATTTATGAGAGCTGATTTACATTTTACCTTTATAACTGGTTCAAATGTTTCAATTTTACTAGCATCATTTTAAATTGGTTAATCTGTTTCTGGATGGCTGTTGACAACTCATAAGGTTTAAAGATCAGTTTAAGTTTGATACAAACTAAAGATGTCAGACACATTTTTCTTTCTTCTAGTGTCATGGCTTGAACTGTAAGTTCCGCAAATTATAGTAGGAATACCCTCCTTATACTTATGAAGAGAGGTTAAGAGTTTGCCGTTTAACTCTGTATTTGTTTAATGCATTCTTTGTCATTGTAAATGCTCCCTACCGATATCCAAACTGCATTGGTTTAATAATTGATCTACTGACATCAAAATGCTTAAGGCGGATTTTTGTTTCGTATATAAAGAGCTATATTTATGGCATTCAGCGCAACAATATCTAATCATATAAAACCGACCAATCATAAACCTCCGTTAAGCAGACGCTTTTAAAGCGACGTGCGTAATGAAGGAGTCGGTAGCTCGCATATCATCATGGACATATTTACAGAGTAGGATGAGGACAATGGGTCCAACTCTGAACCTTTTGTACAGGGAGTCGAACACCCAAACCTAGACCTTTTGCGATTCTAATTTAATTACTTGCAACTATTTTGCTGATGCTTTTGACTAAATGTTATACTCTGTTACTCTTGCCATTTATATTGTAAATTAGGTTTGGACACCAACTATGTTGGTTGTTTGTCAATTTTTATTTGCTCTGGCATATAGGGCTCTTCAGTTCAGATAGATTTCCAGCAGACCTGGGTCGGACCAATCACAACCATTTATCTAATATATAAACAACCAAGATGGCTGCAACTGATGTTTCACATGTTTCGTTGTTCTGATTGGTTGTAACTCTATCCAATTGCCTTAAGATGCATATTTGTCTAGGCTCTTTGATTAAGCCCAATGGAAATTGGAAAATCGACTCAGAGGTTCCAGAATGACACGCATTTGTGAATTGGTCTGGTGATTTAAGGCTACATTGAGCCGCCTGTGAATGCGCCTTGACTTGGACTAGTCTAGACCATTCTGACCTTTTGTCCCTTTCAGAGGTACACCGTGCACCATGGGGATCCAGCCAGAGGAGAATTCGAGCAGCACCCGTGCCGGCCGTGCCACCACCATCATCTTCAACCCCGACTTCTTTGTGGAGAAGCTCCGTCACGAGCAGCCAGAGGTGTTCACAGAGCTGGTGCTGAGCAACCTGACGCGACTCATCGACCTGCCGGGGAGCGAGTTCTCCGAGCTGCTGGGAGAGGAGGCGCCCCCCAAGACCCCAACGGGCAGCAGCGGAGGGGGCTTCTTCCGCTCCTTCAACTTCCTGAAGCGCAAAGGTCAGACTCTGCCTGGTTCCTGCCCCCTAGTCCCCGCCCAAAAAACAAGTTCTGCTGAAAAATATTGTTACAGTGATGGAAGCCTTTGGTCCAAAGCAACAGAAAACAACACACGACTCCAGTAGAGTGAAGTTTGGATTATATGTTTTTAAAGTCTCTTCGATTCAATGTATGTGAATCCTAATGTGTGAAAACTAACTCTTTCTGATTCACATTCTGAGAAAAATGGAGCCAAGTTGTTGTACAATTTAGTTTTTACATCTTTGTTACAACAGTCAACCTTGAAGACAAATTATGTCCGTCGTAAAATAAGGTGTGTTTCTATAGCAGCGTGAAGGTCAGATTATCAGATTATTATTTGCACTTATTCGAGTAAAGTTGTCTTCCGTCTTCCAAAATGCAATAGTGAAAAAAGAAGACTGCCGCACAAAACATGTCTTCACTATGATGTGATGGGCTGATTCACAAGCCAGCTGTGTGTTAGCCTATTAGCCGGCTTGTAAGTAGTAGAGTGTAAGCATGTTGTGACAGACCTTCAGTGCTTGAGTTTGCTTGCATGTAGGATAGAAAGACTGTTCACTGTCTACCATAAAACATGTTCATCCCCCGTTCACAGATAAGGATGTTGTGTTTGGGACCCCTCTGTCAGAAGGAAGCATCGCACAAATCTACCAGCTCATCGAGTACCTCAGCAAGAGTGAGTATAATCCTCATAGAACTGAGCACACACTTATTACACTCAGGAAGTGGTGTTCACCATGAAACGCAGAATTGTATACAGTAGTGTTTAGAATGTTTGACTCATCTATATGTATCTGTCTGTCTGACTATCCGTTAGACTCTGTCAGCTCTGTTGGACACTATCGGCTACTAACTTCATTAAAAGATATCTGAACGAGAAAGTGTCTCAAGAATAAAACTCTCTGAACTTCTGAGCTTTAACTGTGGCTACAACTGAAGCCACTAGAGGCTGCTAATGGAGAAACGTAGATAGTGCAGGAATAGATGATAGATAGATCAAGTGTGAACCATAGATATTTGAATGAATCATCGTACTGCAGCCCTGCCAGGTAATCCTATCCCAGGCTTTCCCTTGGCTAACGATCCTATTGGTTTCTTGCTCCTGTCCAATCAGATCTGCAGGTGGAGGGTCTGTTCCGGGTGCCGGGCAACAGCGTGCGGCAGCAGACGCTGAGGGACCTGCTGAACAGCGGGACGGATGTGGACCTGAGCTCCGGGGGCTTCCACCCCAACGACGTGGCCACCCTGCTCAAGGCCTTCCTGGGGGAGCTCCCCGAACCCCTCCTCACACACCGGCAGTTCCACGCACACCTGAAGATAGCAGGTGACACTCACTCACACACTCACACACTCACACACTCACTCACTCACTCACTCACTCACTCACTCACTCACTCACTCACTCATCACTCACTCATCACTCACTCATCACTCACTCATCACTCACTCACTCACTCACTCACTCATCACTCACTCACTCACTCACTCACTCACTCACTCACTCACTCACTCACCACTCACTCACTCACTCATCACTCACTCACTCACTCACTCACTCACTCACTCACCACTCACTCACTCACTCACTCACTCACTCACTCACTCACTCACTCACTCACTCACTCACTCACTCACTCACTCACTCACTCACTCACTCACTCACTCACTCACTCACTCACGCTGTGAGGCTTGCTCTTAAAGTGTTGTTTAGATTGCCCTGTAAATATAAAACCACCGCCTGGCTGCCAAGCTGACCTTCAGGGATAAACAAAGTACTACTAAGTATGTAGTTAGTTCCCAGTATTGTGTTAATCCACCCTCCTAACACCCCTCCTCCCTCCCCCTCACTGCAGATATGACCCGCTTCGATGAGCGGGGCAACAAGACGTCGGTGCCGGACAAAGAGCGGCAGATCGAGGCGCTGCAGCTGCTCCTCATGTTGCTCCCTGCCGCCAACCGCTCGCTGCTCAAGCTGCTCCTGGAGCTGCTCTACCACACCGCCAAGCGGCAGGACACCAACAAGATGTCCGCCTACAACCTGGCCCTCATGTTCGCCCCGCACGTCCTCTGGCCGCGATACGTGAGTACCAGTGGCGCTTGGGCCTCCACACTCGGCCCTGTTTTGGTGGGCATATGCAGCTCAATGTGGGGCTGTGCTGCTAAGGGTTAGGGTTAGTTAACTCTAACCCTAACCTTAACCCTACATACTAAATACAATTTGAGTAGATTTTGTAAAAGGGGATTCATTGTTAATAAAGCACAATTCCGGTACTTTGAACGTTTACCCCCTTTTCTGGTTTGTCTAGGATGAAATAGAGTGGTTGACACCGAAATTTTGACTATGGGTCCTGTCTTTGGTTATGGCCTCATTTCGAATCGCCCCTGCCTGCTTCACAATGGCTGGCCACGAGCATTCACAAACCTGTCCTTAAAACAACCCTAAACGTTTGTTTTCAGAAACGCGCAACTCACCGAGTGGTTAGTGGTGTTGTGGATGTCCCAAATCAAGTACCGTAGCGAAATAAAGTGTCTAGTCTTTTATTTTGCATTTTGTAAATCCATTGATTTCGGTTGGAAGACTCATTGCTTGTTGACCGGAAACGGGAAGGCCGGCTGGTTCTAGTCTTTTCGCTCTGTTCTAGCCCTACTGTTGAGACAGAGAACTGAGCGAAAAGACTGTTGCGACCACAACCTTTCCGTTTCAAAATTTCGGTGTCAATCACTCTAATTCATCCTTGACAACCAGAAAGGGGGCTACATTTTAAATTGCCCTTTAACTAGCATTAAGCGCCCTTCGGGCATTTTCTACATTTCCCCCCTTAACTCAACCCTAGCTCTTCCTCCCTACTCACCCATGGCTCCTCCCCCTGATCCATCTGGTCCCTCCCCCCAGGCCCCCCTGAACGTCATTCCTCAGAAGCAGAAAACTGATACAGCCTAGGCAGATGGGGGCTAGTCATTTGTTTTGGTGCAACATAGCTGTTCCCCCTAGCTTTTTAGTCTTCGGCGTAGAGCACAGTGCTCCTATGAAAAATAAAAATGTCAGCCCGGATCGTTCTTCATTGCTCGGCTGCCGGCACTTTGACAGAAATCATACTTCGGGGACATTTAGTCATTTGGCACCGTGTTTCCCAACCACAGTCTTATGTTTGTGTGTGTGTGTGTGTCTGTGTAGATGACTGCAGTGGACCTGAAGGACAACCTGAAGAAGCTCAACAACAGCATGGCCTTCCTCATCAGACACTCACAGAAGCTGTTCAGGGTAACGCATACACACGCACAGTCGCACACAAACACTCCCATAAGTTGTAAAGCCAACTGTTGTCGCATTGGTTCGTTATGATCACAATATTTTTAATTTATTAGTTTAGTCTCTTTTCTAATAACATCTTCAAATCAGACTGTTTTATGCTAGATGTACACTTTTCCAGCTTGGCAATATTTTTACTCACAGGGGTGCACATAACTGATACGCAAGTATGCATGCGCGGCCATAACCGGGGATGCGTAACGTCACTTGTGTAGTACAGCGCTTTTGCGTAACTTACGGGAGATCGAAAAAAAAACGAAACAACAAAATACATTGAGCAGCTCCTTGTGCGTTCGCCACCAGAAGGAAAGGGAAATGGAGCCGGAGCAGAAGAAAATGTTTTTTTTTCCAAAAAGTGGCACCAAGATGTGCCGTGGCTCGTAACGAATGATAAGCGCAATGAAATGTGCGCTCATGTGCGCTGTGCACTGCGCACCACATCTGGAGAACTGCGCAAAATCAGCTGATCGCAACGTTCCTTTTGTCAGATAATCAAACGCTCCGTGGTCGAGCTGCTGCAGTTTGATAAAAAAAAAAAAAAAGGTGACGCAAAAAACCTCTGTGAAACTGGGTACGTTTCATAAGATCCGATGTTACGTGAGGAGCTATGTCTGGGGTGCGTACCAAACACCATCTCCTGGTACTCAACTGAACTCTATAAAGAAGTTATGTGCATCCCTGCATACCTCAATGTAGTGCTACCTCTCTATCTCTGAATACCATTATTATGTTGGTTGTTATAATATATACAGTATGAACCCACACGCCTTACTGTCAGTGCAGTCCTCCACATATATTGTCAAATGCTCTAAAGTCAGTATTATAGTGATTGCCGCATGTGTTGTTGTTTGTTGTCCAGGCCCCTGCCTACATGAGGGAGCACGCCAGAGTGCACTGTGCCAGCTCCAGAGTTATCCACACCAAGGTCAGTGGTGACATCACAGCACACATTGCTGTCCAATTGGTCCTATTTAAGCGGCCCGCATACTTAGTGTGGGGGAGAATTAGTAAGTAAGAAGAAGAAGTAAGAAGAACCAAAGCCTGGTAGTATTGTAGTTTACCTATCAGTGATTGTACAGTGCAGTGGTGATTTCTACCACCAGAGGGCTCTAGAGTCAAAGTTCAAAATGTGAAGAGAATGTATTCTTAGGCCCTGATCACACAAAACACTTTAAACAGCTGGGAGAAGCTATTTGGTAATTGCTATTCATGGGAACCAAACGTTTTGCTTGGTTCCCATGCATTTCTGGACACCCTGAGTTAAAGAAAATGTTGATTCAAGGAAAAAAAGGTCCAGCGCCGTTGTAGATTTAGGTGTGGAGATTCTATGGTTGCTTTGCAACAGTTAAAAGGCGCAGCACGCTGCTTTCCCTTTTCTTAACTTCCCAGAAATGTTCCCAAATGATCCCATTGATAACAATGACAAAGCAACTGCCCTCGATCTGCCAAAAATGCATGGGTTGATCGAGTCCCTACTCCCTACTACCTAGAGGACTTATCCTCTCACCTGAGTGTCTCTGTCAAGTCTGGGCTCTTTTATATCGTCATCGGTTATATTTATTGTGTTCAGATTGAGCGTGATTCCTAACTGTTTATGTATTTATTGTGTCTTGATGGAACGTGATTCCTAACGGTTTTGTATTTATTGGTCTTGATGGAACGTTATCCCTAACTGTTTATGTTTTTATTGTGACTTGATGGACGGGATTTTTAACAGTATTGCATTTGGACTTGGATGGTTGGTGTTTTCCATCAGGATGATTTGGAGCTGCTGCCTGCCAACGGTAGCCCGGTGCTGCGCTCACCGACAGGGTCCAAGAGGCCCGGCGGGCCCCTGGAGCCCATCGCCGGGGGGCCCCAGCACCACACGGAGGAGGCCCTGAAGGAGCTGTTCAGACACGTCCACCACAACATGCCCGACTCGGCCAAGAAGAAGAAGCTCATCCAGCAGGTGAACTCTTCGGACTGGGTGGTCATGGGAACCGGGGTTGAAAGGTAGACTGCATTATAGAATGCTTTGCTATAATAATAATAATAATTATTATAATAATTACCTAATTGAAAACGATTGGCAACAGGTTTTTAAGTAGATCAGTTTGATTTCAAATTAAACTCAGATTGATAATGTGTAACACCAGGGCTCCACTGGATATGTATTTGCCACATTGCCATCCTCGTCTTTATGTGAGTATGTGTCTGGGAACATAAAAAGGAGAAACCTAGCCGCTAACACATTAGCATCATCCATGTGCTCATGGCCTCCAGATTGCCAGGCAAACAGAATTCGGGACCCCCCCACCCAGCGAGTGCCAGCAGACCCCCCCCGGACGCACCAAGAAACACCCGCGCTCACGCTCCTTCGGGGCGCTGATGAAGGTGAGCGCGCACACGCATGACGTTCATTCATTCTCAAAGCACAGTTTATATCAAACGTTTGGGATTGTGAGGATTTCAACAGTGTGCGCATGTCTCGGAGATGTCCTTTATGTGTCTTTAACAAGGTGTGACTTGGACTCTAAAGGAGTGTCTGGGACTCTTAAGGATATGGGTCAGGGGCTTTTAACAAAGTTTGTCTGTTACTCTTACGAGGATTGTGTGACTCTTAAGGAGGTGAGTCTGGGACTCTAACGAGGTGTCTGACTCTTAACGAGTTGTGTCTGGGACTCTAACGAGGTGTGTGACTCGTAGCGAGTTGTGTCTGGGACTAACGAGGTGTGTGTGTGACTCTAACGAGGTGTGTGTGTGACTCTTAACGAGGTGTGTGTGTGACTCTTAACGAGGTGTGTCTGTGATGTCAGCGTAAAGCTCGTGGAGATCAGCTGACCACCGAGAGGAAGCTCAGGCACATCTCCCCGGTAACCATGTCGACGGGGAAACCCGGGAAGGAGAATGTCGTCCTGCAGGCGGTGAGGCCACTCTTCTCATTCTCCTCTTTGTTGAATGGACATGTTTACTTAATTTAAACTTTATAAATTGTTCCATTAGTTTCTTAGTAGACTTACATTATGTAACTCGTGAATTGATGGTGTTCCCATGTGCCCACTGTTGGCCACAATAATGTGTGTGTGTGTGTGTGTCCAGGTGAACAGTCCCCTGATGTTCGTGGAGTCGGGGAAGGCGTGCGGTGCGCCGAAGAGTTCAAGAGGCTCTGCTCTCTCTAAGGAGAGGCTACACCAGGACTCCAAGGTAAGTCCCCCCTCACTCACAGAGACCTACTTTACATACCATTACAAGTTTTCACATAGCAGCCACTGCCTCCACTAACAGTGACATACTTAACATTACATGTGAAGAAAAGGTGCTGTATAGTGCTGCAAATAGAAAAAAGGTCTAAATGTCTGAAGTGAGGACAAGTCAATTGTCAAGTCAGTTTCATTTGTATAGCCCTGAATAACAGTACCATTCTGAAGAGGCTTCACAGGCCCACATTAAATCAACCTCCCAGACTAAGCCCTCTGAAAGACAAGGAAAAGCTTCCTTAAATATCAAGGGAGAAACCTTCGGAAGGTACGCAGGGGACAGACATAATGATAGCATTACAGACTAAAATGCTACTAGATTACCGTTGTTATCTATATATGTATAAATGACGTAATTGGAACTTCCAGACATTTTTGTTCAAAAATCCATTAATTCTGTCTCTTTTTCCAGGGCTCTCCATCGACCTCCATGATGTGTTTCTCGCCACCTCAGGAGATTTCTTCTTTGTGAGTGGTTGATCCAGACCCCATGCTCCATGGCTATGTCTCCTCTTCAATCTCATGACTGCATAGAACTGTGAACGACAGAACTGTGACCAATAACAGAACCAGTTCCTCTTAAAAAAACAGCCTTTTTAAAAACCGGTTATATTTTATTCTTTCTGAACTACTGTTTCTGAATGCATGACTACTATATAGCTGAGCCTGACATGCTGTATGATTGTGTGAATGTGTATATATTTGTGTACATGTGTGTCTGCTTGTGTTTATAAGCTCATTTCTATGACTGAATCCTTTTTCGCGGTACAAAATGGCCTCTGGTGCTCCTTGAAAGATTTTCACCAGCTTCCTCTTATATGTTATTGCGTAGCATCTGGTCAGAATTCACCTGCCGTTTTTCTAAAATATATTTTTTTAATGGGTTATACCACCGTTTTTAAACTCCTGCCCTATGATGCAACATGCGCTGTCTACGGGGCAAGACACTGGGTTACAGAGCGGCTGGAAGTGCCGTTGGGGAGTAAATGGCCAGATCTGCAAAGTTTACAAGTAACTATAATGTGACTATGGTTGTTGGTTAAATGGATACCATGAGATGCCTGGGATTTGACGTCCAGTTACTGATACTATCGGATATGACTCTCAAAGGAAATGCAGAGAGGGCTGCTCTGTTTTGATAGTCAAGTTCTCAATGTTTTTTAAAATTAGTTTTTCTATCTTTCATTTGGGCCAGTTGCAGGAATCCTGGACTAGTGCATTTTCAACAGAGTTGTTGAGGGTTTATCGTACATTAGGGGAGGGTTTGTGTCATGGTTTCAGAGGGCTTATGGTATGTTGGAGGAGGGTTTTGATCATGGTTTCAGAGGGCTTATCGTATGTTGGAGGATGGTTTGGGTCGTGGTCTCAGAGGGCTTATTGTACGTTGGAGGGAGGGTTCATGGTTTCAGGGTGCTTATTGTACGTTGAAGGATTGTTTTGGTGATGGTTTCAGAGGGCTTATGGTATGTTGGGGCGGGATGGTTCATGGTCAGGAAGGTGACTGGTTAAGGTGATGATGATGATGGTTATGATGGTGAAATGATGACCTGTTCGTGGCAGTAAATGGTAGTGCTTATTTGTACTGCACTGGGATTCCTAGTACACTCGAAATCTTTTTTTTTATTGATATTTATTGATATTGTTGTGACAGTCTTGACATAATTACGGTTCAAACATATAGCCACATAGTTTGTGATTTCTGTGTTAATCCATTTGTATTTATGCCCACCCTATGTTTGGTGTGTTTTTTAATGGTGACTTATTTTAAAGTGTGTTAAATTTTGTAATAATACTAATAATACTTTTTTTTTGTTCCCGTTGTAAAGCCTTTGCATCCAAATGCTTGACTTTGGTTAACATTCTTTAGTTGCTGATCGATGGATCTTCCATTATGCAGAGATACTCAGACCTCTAAGAGATCTGTCTAGGTTCTGTTTGGACTGAGGAAACAGAGAAACCGCTTCCACTGCTTTGAGAAAGCAGGGGAAATTTCATTTTTTGTCCAATATATGTATTTTTTTGTCAATCCTTTGCCTAGTGATTTCTATCTAGCGATTTTGGTTCAAAAAGAATTTCAACCAAATATCATTTTATTTGTAGTGTTTTCTTCGTTTTTGGAAGATTATCCTCAATCTAACGCATCTGTCTAATCAGCATAAGCAACGTCTGGGCCAATTAACATACTCCTCTTTTACTGTGATTCTATTAATGGTCCGACTGTGGTAATTTTCAATTTTTTATATACATGTAAAATAAATGTGACCTGTATAGAGTCTTCAAAGGTATGTTTTATTTGGATTAAAACATATTTTTCCTACAAGTTGTCTGTTGTCGATTTCTTTATTAACTACTGCAGTTATACAACAAATGTCCACAAGAGGTCCCGGTTTAGCTGCGTAGACATTGTATAATTTACACACAATCGGCCAAGCTATTACCTTTAATTAAATAAATGGTATACTGTGTTTATGTATATATTTTTTATATACGTTTTGCAACTTCAAACCACATATTTCTTGCATGGCTATTAATAGTTATTCGTAAATCTAAATGTTTTCAAATTACATGGCATAGGGCTTCCACGTGTATCCTACTATTCGTAACATTACTATCTGGTCAGGTCTGGCTTGCACTTTTTCTACTGCTATGGATACAATTAGGTTGATATAGATATATTTTTTTAATGTTTAAATTATAGGTCACCTAATTAACCAACCTTCTTCCTGACTTTAGTTCTACCATGTGACCCCCCCCCCCCTCCTCCCCCCCCCCAGACACACACACACACACACACACACACACACACACACACACACACACACACACACACAGACACCCATACAGCCATACACAAAGGGGCCTCAAGAAACTGTTTTCATGCTGTTATGATGTTGAGTTTGAGGCTGGCTGCTTTCGGGTCGCTCCTGTCACGTCAACATCATTCATACATTGGACAAATTCAAGTTCAGTCTCAGTTTATTGATCTTCTCTTCAGTGCGTTTTTTAGAGTGTTTTAAAAAAAAAAAATTGAGGTGGATGTCTAAATCACATAAAGGAACACAATTAATTTGAGGGTCAAATATTAAAGAAAATCCTCCCCAAAATAAATAAATTAGCAGTTCCATTTGAACATGTCTGTCTGCAACGGCAACTACTACACTTCTTTATAGGATACGTGTGGAAGCTTGGGGCTCCCCAATGACTTTGTGTACTTGGCACATTGTTACTACTAATATAGGAAAGCTGGCACAAGCTCAGATCCATTTGAATTTCAAGCTCACGGTGTGAGTGTGTGTATGTGCCTGTGTGTTTTAGCTTTGTTATGGTTATATGTCGGCCTGTGCCAGGCTGTGTTCTCCCTTTCAAATTGTGCTGATTTTTACATTTTCCTTTTACTTCACAAAGTGCCAATTTCCCCTCCTCCTTAAGGTTCACTATCACGCACCATTTCCCTCTCTCTCTCTCTCTCTCTCTCTCTCTCTCTCTCTCTCTCTCTCTCTCTCTCACAAGCCTTAGGCTCTTTTCATTCCCAAGGGAAGACAGACAGTGTGTGTGAGAGAGAGCGAGAGAGACTACTGTCACTAAAGGTGGCTCCACCACTGCAATTGAGTAGATTGGAGTTCACTCAGGGTTCTGCTGTGTCTAGTGTGGGTGTGTGTGTGTGTGTTTGATTAGGGTACGGGGGGTGGGGGTGGGAGGAGTCTTTGGGGCTGTTATTTGCTAAAGCGTTTGATGGATGATGGCTATGTGTGTGTGTGTGTATGTCTGTGTGTGTGGGTGTCTGTGTAAAGGAGGGAGGGAGGGAGGGAGGGAGGGAGGGAGTAGTGTATGTATTTCCTTCTTTATTGCGGCTCACTGTTCCCTCCTTCAGAATAATGACTCCAGGAGGGAGAGAGACATTCGTCTACAGCTGCAGACTAGAGAGAGAGAGAGAGAGAGAGAGAGAGAGAGAGAGAGAGAGAGAGACACACACACTAGTCAACAACTGAGAAATTGAGAGAGAGTGAGGGAGAGAGACTACTCGTGGTACAGCTGCAGAGAGAGAGGAAAGCGTGGGAGATAGAGAGACACCCGTCTTCAGCTGAGAGAGGGAGAGGGCGAGTGAGGTAGTGAGTGAGGGAGGGAGGGAGGTAGAGAGAGAGGCGTGGAGCGATACACACCGTCAGAGTGGAGGGAGACCAACAGAGGACAGGAGCTGCAGAGCAACCCGCGAGCAGAGAGAGAGGCAGATGAACACAACACAACACTCGCCTTTTGAATGAACGTTTGAGTTCAGCGCTAGAGAACAACAAGGACACATCCCAGAGACTCGCAGGATAAACTTCAGTCCTCCACCGAAGCATCGTCTCCTCGCCACGCTCTTCCTCCTTCCCTTCCCCTTTATCATCCTCATCTTCCCTCCCTGTCATCATCGTCACCGTCATCATCCTCACCTGTATTTACTACCTTGTCTGTTTTTTAAAAGGCGAGGGATTCGCTTGGTCGCCCTCCTCTCTCTGTCCCTCTCCTGCACCTAGGGGGGTCCTAGGCAGGCTCAGCAGGGTGTCGGTGCTAGCGAGGTACCCTGGTACTCGCTGGTAGTGGAACTAGTGGAGGACGTGGTGGTGTTTGGGGTTCAGGGGAGACACAGAGTGGACCATCCCAGGAGAGGAGAGCTGAGCGGAGGCATGAACGCCAGAAGAGTCGCTCCCGGGGGGTTGGCTGAGTCCGGACCTCCGCCTGGGTCTGTGAGGAAGAGCCGGATAGGAGGAAGAGGAGGAGGAGGAGGAGAAGGAGTATTGCGGACTGAGAAGATGCTGGTGCTGGAGCTGCTTCTGCTGCTGGTGGTGGGGGTCCCGTCGGGGGGGCGAGGTGCAGAGGCCTGCCCGGCCCCCTGCAGCTGTGACGGGGCCACGGTGGACTGTCACGCCCTGGGTCTCCAGGCCGTCCCCAAGAACATCCCCAGAGGAACCGAGAGACTGTGAGTACAGCAGACACACACGTATGTGCGCGCACACACAGACACACACACACACACAGACAGCCAGACATACACAACAAATACACAAATACAAGCATAGTCACACAGTGCCAGGAATGACTTTATTTTTATTTCTCTTGAAAATCTCTTTTTCTCACTCATTTTCTCTGTCTCTCTATCTTTCTATCTCTCTCTTTCTATTTCTCTGTGTCGAATCCCCCTATTTATCTCTTATCAATCTGTATCTCTGTCTATCTTTCTATTTCTCTGTGTATCGCTGTCTATCTCTACCCCTCCTTCTCCTATTCTTCCCTGCCTTTCCCCCACTCTTAGTTGGTAGGTAGGCATGACGGTATTGTGTGTGTGTGTGTGTGTGTGTGTGTGTGTGTGTGTGTGTGTGTGTGTGTGTGTGTGTGTGTGTGTGTGTGTGTGTGTGTGTGTGTGTGTGTGTGTGTGTGTGAGTTCACATGTGTGTGTGTGTGTGAGTGGTTTTGTGTGTATCAGGTGTAAAGGGCCTGTAAGTGAATTATTGATCCTCTTCGGGGACCCTGTATGTGTGTCGTTTGTGTGTGTGTGTGGTTGGTAGTAAGCATGTGTGTGTGTGATATTCTCTCTAGCGTGAAAAACGGTATTCCCTCAGAGGGTCGTAAGTGATCTCGGAACACAAAGGTTGAGCCGGTCAAACGAAACGATCTGACTGAAATACGGTAAACCCCAGCAGAACCGTAACTATTTTTAACTAACTATTTAATCATGTTGGCAGACAATTGTATCCTAAATCACTCACAGTGGATTCAGATACATTTCGTTAAAGGTGCATGGCTATTTTCTGCTTCGTATGCGTGTGGGGAAAAATACACGTTCTGCAGCAACTCTGTTTCTGCAAATAAGTTGGACCAATGACGACCATTGACCATATTAACGACAGACAGAAAGGTAGATGGACAAAAAGGCAGTGGGAGAGACTGCAAGACAGACACATAGACAGATAGACACAGAGAGACAGACAGCAAGAGAGACCGACACAGAGTCGGGAAGACAGGCAGACAGACAAAAACAAGGACAGACAGATGGAAAGACAAATGTGTAGACACAGAGACAGAAAGACACGGAAAGACACAAAGGCTGACCGACAGACAGACAGAGGGACAGACAGGCAGACATAGTCAACACAGAGGAGTTAATAAGCTGCTGTTTGTTGAAGGGCTTGTCAGCCAATTAGCATGTAAAGTGAACTGTCAGGCTACTGGTGTGTGTGTGTGTGTGTGTGTGTGTGTGTGTGTGTGTGTGTGTGTGTGTGTGTGTGTGTGTGTGTGTGTGTGTGTGTGTGTGTGTGTGTGTGTGTGTGTGTGTGTGTGTGTGTGTGTGTGTGTGTGTGTGTGTGTATGTGTGTGTGTCTGTCTGCGTGTGTCTGTCTGCGTGTGTCTGTGTGCATGTGTATGTGAGTTAGCAGCCAGTGTGTTCTTGCACGCCTTTACAATTCTGTTTGTCCACCTGTATGTGCACACACCCTTTCTGCATTACACACATACTTCTTGTGTGTGTGTGTGTGTATGTGTGTGTGTGTGTGTGTGTGTGTGTGTGTGTGTGTGTGTGTGTGTGTGTGTGTGTGTGTGTGTGTGTGTGTGTGTGACTATTCCCTGGAAGGAGTCCAGCAATAAGGTTATTTATCTAGGTGACTGCACCAGTTAAACTATTACACCCCTCACTAAACACACGCACACACACACACACACACACACACACACACACACACACACACACACACACACACACACACACACACACACACACACACACACACACACACACACACACACACACACACACACACACACACACAAACATTCAGGGTATTGCCATAGCAACCCTGAATAATGTATGTGCGTTTGGGCTTCATGGGAACAGTTATTTGGTCGTACTCGGAGAGGAGAGGAGAGAGATGAGGGAGAG